>NC_137610.1:29946070-29948570 GCF_963280865.1 Gymnoscopelus braueri
TGGTTTGGTTCTACTAATAGACTGGCTCATTTCTACCGGGCAGGTTATGTTCTACACAGGGCTAGCTCTACTGGACTGTTTTGGTTGTGGTTTTAATTCTACGGTACTTCATTTCAGTTGCCTGTACTGTTCATAAACTGTTGACACTGACGATGTCATCATACCTGGACCTATAAGACCATCAGAACAGTTCATTTTATTATTTTATTTTCAAAATTTTCAGCAACGTCAACAGACAACAGAAACATCAACAGCTCCAACTGAAATGGCATGTTTTTGGTTTAAAAACAAACAAACATGCAATGCAATTTTAGTATACAGTACGTATAGACCATCTAATCTTTGAAACATTTATTTATTTATGGTAGTGGGGCTACTCATTTGTTTACATTTAGCTGAATGTACATTACTGTAGACCATTTTCCAAAGCATAATGTTAGATTTTTGAGGAAGGGTTCCATTATTCAGTACAGAATGAAAATCAACTTATCTTAACACTTGTTTGAGATAGCTAATGAAACAGTGAAATTCCCTACACAATTATGTTTTACAAATAATTATGCTATTGCTGTGTTTTTATGCATTTCAAAGTGCAAAGTAAAGCATGGATTGGTTTAAATAGTGTAGCTGAAAATAGTCGCTGAAGCATAGATCGATTTACGAATGAAACGTAATCCTCTTTTTATTTTTTGATAGATGAACAGTAGACTGACAGGAAACAGGGATCGGGATTCGAACCCGTGACTCGCTGTCAGGCAGGATTACCAGCCCAGGTGCCCAGACGGCTATGCCAGCCGCCCGGCCCAAAATGTAATTAACTTTTGACCTCACAAATGTTCAGTAATGTTTTAAGGACCGATCATTGGTTAGATCCCCACAGCAACAAAGTATTCAAATATCCTTCAGTGAGATTAATTTACTTTAAGTCACTCTGGTTAGGATCTGAATGAATGTCAATGTGGTTAATGTGATTATCCTGTTGAAATCAATTTGGTCAATGTGATTATCCGTTTGAAAGCACACTCCTTCCATCTGTCGAGTCATTAGAGGTTGCCAAACGGTTATGATTAGAACAGTCATTAAACATGTATCATTTGCCGCAAACAGTCCGGTTTGGAGGCAAAGAAGCATTCGCTGCTTGTAGATTAGCGGCTGGTTGGTTTAGTGGAACAGAGAGCGATGTAAGGAAAACTCGGCCACATCAAGGAAACAACCTGTAGCTGTGGTGAATATTGATGGATGAGTGTTTACAGTATTAAAGACCTCTGGAACCACTGGAAAACTTAGATCAAGTTGAATGTGGTGGTTGTGTTGTGTGTTAGTGTTGGTAACATTACAAAATTACACTAACTAAATAATTTGCCTATATGCAGCAAACTCATACACACGCACGCACGCACGCACGCACGCACGCACGCACGCACACACACACACACACACACACACACACACACACACACACACACACACACACACACACACACACACACACACACACACACACACACACACACACACACACACACACAGGGGCCAAGTCAGTGTCCTAAATTTGCATTTATTATTGACCATTATGCGTCAACCTGAAAACTCTTGGCTGCAGTGCTGCACCTCATTAGTTAATTCTATTAAAGTTAGCATGTTATTACCATCTGAGCACTCCATGCTATTGTTCTGCAGGTATTAGTTAGCTTTCCAATTAGCAACTGGTCGTTTATGTAAATTGAATTGCAGAACAGCTCTGAAATCAGCGTGAACCAATTAATGTTTTCTACCTGCTGTGTTTGGTTCATTGGGTGGTCCCAACGCCCCGTTTTCTGTTTGAATAAAATTGTCACTTATTTTAGTATGCATTGAATGTTGATTGATTGATTGATTGAATACTTTATTAACAGTTTGCAAAGACAAGCACAGGGAAGTACAGTTCAACACGAGGTCTGTTAAGAGGATTTTAAACCCAAGAAAGCACTATGGCTTGTTGTTAACAAACTGACAAATCCTTCTTGTTTCCCTCTCATTTTCTAAAATGAGAAACAGAAAATAGCAGATCATCACAACACATTGTGAGCTTGTAGATCTGCTATTTTCACCATGCGACACCATCATATGATGAATTATAAAATCGGGCTTAAGTGGTATTTGACCTTTATTTATAAGTTCCATTGAGATACAAGATCTCTTTAACCAGGGAGCCATTTTACAAGGGAGAGTATTAACAAAGGTTCTGCGAATGCAAGCATTAATACTATTACTGGAAAAGCTATTCTCACAAGTTGAGGAGAGAGGAGGGTGGGTGAAGAGGAGGGGAGGAGAGGAGGGGAGGGGAGGAAAAGAGAGTCAGAGAGGAGATGAAGAGAAGAGAGGAGGAGGAGAGAAAGGGGAGGAGGGGAGAGAAGAGTTGGGGACGAGATGAAGAGAGGAGGCGGGGAGGTTGTGCTGCAGTGATTGTGTCTGCTCAACGGTTTCATTCAGCATGAGCAGGAGGGAGGAGAACGGATGA
>NC_137610.1:29953570-29956070 GCF_963280865.1 Gymnoscopelus braueri
GTGTGTGTGTGTGTGTGTGTATGTGTGTGTGTGTGTGTGTGTGTGTGCGTGTGTGTGTGTGTGTGTGTGTGTGTGTGTGAGCTTGTGCGGGCGCATGGCTTGAACAACAAGGGTTTATTCTTTCAAGGGAGTCATTCTTTTTTCATGTCACTAATACAATGGAATTGGATTTAATTAAAAATTTAGAGAAAATTCTGTATTGGACATCAAGTGATTATTGAAACCAACCACAGTAACCTAGCAACCACCTTACTGTTTGTACCTGCTATTTTTAAATTCCTTGAGCGCTCCTCTCACGCCACACAACAAATGTAGAACAAGCTATCTGGAGCAGTGCAGTGGCTGAGGCCGCGGTCGATCACTTGCTCTGTTTTAGCCATCTTTTAACAGAGCGTTCCCGTTTTGGGAGTTCAGACACAGTATTTATATCAAACAGGTCAGCTGAGGCAGAGAGCTGGAGATGAGAGGAGAGGAGGAAGGACTCTCTCATGAATAACCTTCTTTTTCTCTTTTCTTGCTGATGCATGACCTTCCTTCCATGTTGGTTTGTTCACAGCAAAATCCTCAGGGTTAATTTCACTCAGAGTGTAAGAGTTAAACTAAATTAAGCAAGTTTTCTACTCGCTACTAGTGAAGAGTCCATGTCATTGAGATGGTAGACAAAACTATACAATACAAATACACAACTGTATCCTATATTAACATTGGCTTGCCGGCCGGCCGGTGGACGGACCTCTGACGTCACGCTACATGTCACCATGACTCAGCCATAACCATAAGGAGTTCCCAAAGCAACTACGCCCAAATATGGAGCGTGTTGTCTAACCTCAATGTGTCGTCATGGCATCAGCAAACAAATCAGTCAGCTCCATACATGGGCATTAAAGGGACATGGACTGACAGTTACAGAGATCTCCAGATATGGGCATAAAAGGGACAAGGACTGACAGATACAGAGATCTGCATATATGGGCATATCAGTCAGATTGGCGGTGCGACATAGGTGTGAGGGCCGTGCAGCGGCCCGAACCTCTAGTAAACATAAAGTCAGGCCGGGTTGCCTACCCACACAATTTGTAAGGCAGTTATAGCCAGTTGGAATGGAATATGAAACATCTGAGTGAGACATCTTCATCACATGATTGAAACCACACCAGGGCCTTTATGTTGTTATGAACATACCACTCAACTACTGAGGAGACTTCTGCTCAGCTCTGTTTCATCAGATCAGAAGATTTATGTGAATCGGAATCAGTCGTTAGTATACAATGAGTATAATCGAGACGAGGAGATGCAACCCTGGGGAGCACTAATGCAAATGGCCATTGACTTTGATAGCTTGTTGTTAACTTTAACATCTTGTGATCAATTGTAAAAAAAAAAGTCAAACATCCAGTTACTCATGGACCTGTTGACTCCCAGTTCTAGGAGTTTGTCATGCAACCTTGCTGAAATAATATTAAAAGCAGAAATAAATTAATAAACAGGACAGGTGCATAGGTAGCACTGGCCTCTAGATGCTGCAATACAGCACCTATTTTCCCTGTAAGCAAATTGAAGGAATTGGGAATTATTCATCATCTCGTGACAATTTTCTGATTTAGTGATTTTACACCTTTTGCTACTGCTAGACACCATGACTGCCCTGCAAGCAGAGATACGCACAAGCAACGATGCTAGCAGTGATATGCTAATCACCTCAGAGTGAAGCCTTTGATCTTTACAAACCCAGGAATATGTGAACTAGAAAAACATCTGATACGATGAGAAACTAATGCTTTAGACTTGTTTATATCATTTTAAAAGAAATGGGAGAACTCAGTTATTGTGTGTCACCCAAAATGCATACATAGTCCTACAAGATAAACTAAATAGTGTAAAATTCTCAACAGGCCTTAAGTGAACCTTCAGTCTCTGTGATGGATGATGGTTTACTGAGTAAACCGTTTATCTATGGATTGGTGATCGGTTGGCTGAGAATGAACACATAGACAGACAGGTGCACATACAGACAGACAGGGGCGAATACATGATCTATGCCCCTGGCCTTCTGGCCTAGTGGAGACAATCACAGGAACTGGCAGTCTTGTGGTTGTTATTGACTGGGATAACATCTCCAGTCCTACATTTAGCTGGAAAAGGGGCGTTTCTTAAAAATGTGGACGTTTTTAGGATTTTTTTGATGATTAGTTCGCTATCACCTCTCAAGTTCCCTGGTTTGCTATCACTTCCCAAGTTCCCATGCTCTGGAGGGGCATGGGGGCCTTCACAGAGTACCGTGAAGGAAAAACAAAAATAATTGCACATTTCACTGAACAGGATAATAACAGCATAAATTGTCATGAGATGTCGGAAGATCGTCTGCAGTCCGCCTTCAAAAACGTTGTATATCTCAGTGTGCTTGTATAGCTTTAGCATATAGATGTTAGCTAGTGATGCAATGCTAGTGTGCTACCATATAATCTGGCCCACAGTGGCCGGCCACAACGCTCCTCAGAGG
>NC_137610.1:29961070-30406070 GCF_963280865.1 Gymnoscopelus braueri
GTGCGACACATCGTCTAACCAGCCTGATTAATTATTAAAAAAGAAAATTGTTAAGTCATGGCTCTGTAAGAGGCGAGACGTCTACAGATCCGTCTGTCTGGCTATTTGTTTGTTTGTCCAGGGATGATCGGGACAAATAATTGTTTGACCGATCAGCGCCAAATGTCTTGTGCACTCTGGCAGTAGCCTGCCTATGTTCCCTTAGCCCTATGTTCCCTCAAAACTAACTCTAACCTTTCTATCTTTGAGCTAAAAGGATACAGCCCAGATGTATATTACAGCCCAGATGTATATTATTACAGCCCAGATGTATATTATTACATCTGGGCTGTAATAATATAGCCAGGCATCTCATCTACAGTAACAATAATAATAATAATAATAATTGTAATTTTGCACTGATAATCAAGTTGTTTTTGTTTTACATTGCTATGAACTATTGATTGATGCTGATGTTGCAGTTTGTGCCACTTGTTATCGCCTCGGTCTCTCCCGGCAGTCTCCAAAATGTACTGCAATAAAGACATAATGTTTAAGATAGGATTAGATAAAACCGGGCATTCCTACATCATGCCAGTGAAGCGATCAATGCAGCACTGCAGAACAACAGCTTACATTAGAATGGCTGCTTCATTCTCCCCCGTTGTATTTTTACTATCCTGAGACAGAAGCTGAGAGGCAGACAGTGTTAGGGTAGTATTACGTACAGTATACTACCCGTTGGTAGTTTTATAATGTATTTCAGGACAGGCGCTCAAGGCACCGTCACCAAATGGAACTAATTTAGCATTTTTGCTTTCACTGTTTATTCAATTCTTTGGTGTTTGAATGCTTTCCATGATACAGGGTTATGTTGTCATATATATGTGGAGTTATTCTTCTGCTCAGCCTTCCACCTACGCAACTGCATTTTAAGAAATGTCAGAATGGCAGAGCACAGCCACACCTAAGACTAATCTACTGTATATTACGCAAACCACTATGCTGCAACTGATATCAGTCACATCTATATACAGTACATCTAGATACATTTTGTATTATTGGTATTTTCTCCAGCAGTGGTCCAACCCAAATATCTGTTTTGTGTTTTTTTGTTCTTTAAGCAAGCACATACTTCCCGTACAACAAAGATTTAAAAAATATATTGGTAGCACTTGCTATGCATTCTATGTGTATAACGCATCATGAACATACTTATAAGGCATTATAATCTGCACATAACCCTGTATAATCAGATTTATAAGAGCTCATACATACTTATGCTTTATTACCATAACCATAACACATTATAAGGCATTTTATAATGACTTATAAGTATCAAGTGTTATAATACTTCATAATTGCTGCCAAACTGGAAACAATTGCTATGCATCTCCAAATTAATTCTCATAGTTATAATCCATTGTAATCAATTGATAATGCTTTATTATCACTGTTATAATGTGTCATAATTATTATAATGCATTATTATAATGCATTACACTGCAATTATAAGTGGTCATTTGTTACTTTATGATCATTTGATGAGGCTTTATTATCACGTTCATAATGCCTTATTATCACTTATTAGGCATTATACTGTGATTATAAGTTAATATAAAGTGAACATTTGTAACATTTGATCATTTTATAAGATGTTATTATTAATTTTTATCACCTTTAAATCACTGTAATAATGCATTATAATTACTGTTATAATGCATTACACTATGATCATAAATTATTATAAGTGGCCATTTGTTACTTTAAGATAATTTAATAATGCTGTATTATAATGTCTAAAATGCCTTATACTCACTGTCATAACGCATTTTAATTATAATGCCATATTATCACTTATAATGCATTATAACTGTGATTATAATACATTATAGCAGAGCATTATCAATTGATTATAATGGAATATAACTATGAGAATTAATTTTGGGTTGTATAGCAAGTTTTACAAAGTGGGGAGCAATTACGAAGTATTATACTTGACAATACAAGTCATTATAACATGCTGTATAATGTGTTATGATTGCATTATACATTGTTATGAATATTTATAACTGTAATCATCATGTGGTATAAGCATAATACAATGCATTTATACTTGAACTTACAAGTCATTATAATAAGCTTTATAATGTGTTATAGTTATGGTTATAAAGCATTATAAATGATTATGATCAGCATTACAATGCCTTATAAGTATGTGTATAATGCGTTATACACATGGGATGCATAGCAAGTGCTACCAATATATTTTTAAAGAGTGAGACTAGAAAAGCAGAGAACATCTCAAACCAACAGCGCTCTCACATTTCTATTTCTGCTGTCACATTAATCCATAATAGATCTCTACTTTGTTGGTGATCAGCAACTCGGTTTAAGAAGAATTCCCATTTAGAATAGTGGTTATTTCAAAGCAAATGGCTTTTGATAATGCAGATCCCTCTAAAAACATGTCATAGCACTGCAAACTCAGGGGATGTAGCAGAGTCACTGAGATCTCCCCTATTATTAGACTCCTCTATAATTAGAGGCGGCTTTGGTGCTGAAACAACAGGGAATTAAAAGACATTCACATCTGAATGGATGGATGAAGTGCTGACACATGGTTGCAAAGGATATCTGTAGAGATATACAATGACATTGTATGCCAGCTTCAGCCATCTGCTGGATTGGTACTCAGTCCTGTGGTTTCTTAGTAAACAATTGTATTGTTTTTCCTCAAAACCCTGTTGACCTCACTCTGAAACTAAGAAGGCTTTACCACTAATAACATAGCTCACTAATAACAGGTTTTCTATGGGTTAATGATGTGGGATTTTCTGATCAAGTGATGGAGATACTTTTATACCAGGCTGGGTAACACTTTAGAATAACTATTCGTTATAAGTAGTTAATAGATCATTCATAAACTGTCAGTTAATGAGTTATTAATGACTTGTTAAGCATTTGTTAATAGTTAGTTAAGGATTAATAACAATGCCATATAACTGCTTAATAGATCATTTATAAACCATTAATTAATGAGTTATCAATGTCTTGTTAAATGTTTGTTAACAGCTAGTTAAGGAGTTGTAAACATGCCTTATAGATAGTTAATAGATTACTGACAAACAATTATTTAATTAGTTATCAATGACTTGTTAAATAGGTTTTAATAGTATGTTAAGGATTTATAAATATGCCTTATATATAGCTAATAGATCACTCACAGAGTATTAGTTAACTGACTTAATAACTGTATGCTGATTATTTATAACTATGTCTTATAAATGCCTTATAACTAGTTAATAGATCATTTATAAACCATTAGTTAATGAGTTACGAATGTCTTGCTAAATATGTGTTAACAGTTAGTTAAGGAGGTATAACTATCCCTTATAGATAATTTATATAATACTCACAAACTATTAGTTAATGACTTGTTAATAGCTTGTTAAATATTTACTACCTGTACGCTAATGATTTATAACTATGCCTTATATATGTTCAAATGATTATGAACAAGCTATTAGTAAAACACTTACTAATGGCTAGTTAAGTAGTTGTTAATAATTAATATATGTTATTGGGTAGTTATTCTAAAGTTGCAACTATTCCTCATTTACTAACATGAGTTAAGTATTTGTTAATGGTTAATTTATGTTATTGGGTAGTTATTCTAAACTACTCCTCATTTACTAACATGAGTTAAGTATTTGTTAATGGTTAATTTATGTTATTGGGTAGTTATTCTAAAGTTGCCACTACTCCTCATTTACTAACAATTAACAAATACTTAACTTACCTTTTACAAATCAATTGTTAATGATTTGATTCTCATCTACTAATACCAAAGACACGTTGTACAACAGCAAATGGGGGGTACAGAAATTTGATGTGATACTGTGGACATATTTCACATTTTGGTACCTCAACCTTGTTCAATATTTTACAAAATAAATACCACAGATGAAATAATGAACAATGTATTTTTAATTAATAAAGAAAACAGTACAAAAATAACAAATGCATCAATCTAAAATAACAATAGCAAATAAAGACATAGTCATATCAACAGTAAAACAGAAATTAGAAATAACCAAAAGGAATACCTTCATAATCCCATCATAATCCGCCTTTACAGTCCAGATTACATATTGCTTTATCCAGTGGATATACAGCACACACATTAGCTTTAGCGTTATAGCAGGCCTTCTGCAGTAAGCAGTATGGCCACAGCAACACCATGTGCTAAAATTGTAGCTATGCTAATATTGTAGCTAACAGGCTAATAAGTGTTCCCAAATTATAAATCTTACTCTTTTTTCATCAAACAAACAAAAACGAATTATTTACATTAACTAATAAACACTACAGTCCATACAGTTTTCATGGTTTTGCACTACATCACCTGAAATGCATAAAATAGAATACCCAATGTATACAGCCCCTTCTCTTGTGTCTTGTTCACAATAACTGAACAACATCCTGCTCCTTTCAAAATAAAAGGCAGGTCAGCTTCAGAACTCCATTGAGACACACTGCCATCTACTGACACAAAGTGGTATTGGTACTACACTAACACTACAGACTAGTGTAGTTGCATGAACTGAACTGTATAGGAGAATAAGATAAAAATACATGGATCATACATGGAACATACATGGAACATACGTGGAACATTGCCAAAAAGGGTAGATAAGAAATGACAGATCTACAAGCTCACAGCAAGACGCATTGCAACTTGTTGTGAGCTTGTAGATCTGCTATTCCTGATCTGATATTTCTGGCGAATGAAGAGAAACTGAAGAAAATAATTGCAACCTCACAAAATTTCAAATTGAGGGTTATTGCTTCTAAAAAGGCCCAGTAAACACCCAGGGGTCAGTTATGAGTCCATTTCTAGTCATGGTCTGGAATATTGAAAAGGGCCATTCTTCTTGAGTTTTTCTTCATTCAGTAGAAATATCAGATTAGAAATAGCAGATCTACAAGCTCAAGTGTGAGCTTGTAGATCTACTATTTCTAATCTGATATTTCTACTGAATGAAGAAAAACTGTTCAGTTCATGCAACTATGCTAGTCTGTAGTGTAGTACCAATACCACTTTGTGTCAGTAGATGGCAGTGTATCTCAATGGAGTTCTGAAGCTGAACTGCCTTTCATTTTGAAAGGAGCAGGATGTTGTTCAGTTATTGTGAACAAGACACAAGAGAAGGGGCTGTATACATTGGGTATTCTATTTTATGCATTTCAGGTGATGTAGTGCAAAACCATGAAAACTGTATGGACTGTAGTGTTTATTAGTTAATGTAAAGAATTCGTTTTTGTTTGTTTGATGAAAAGAGTAAGATTTATAATTTGGGAACACTTATTAGCCTGTTAGCTACAATATTAGCATAGCTACAATTTTAGCACATGGTGTTGCTGTGGCCATACTGCTTACTGCAGAAGGCCTGCTATAAAGCTAAAGCTAATGTGTGTGCTGTATATCCACTGGATAAAGCAATATGTAAGCTGAACTGTAAAGGCGGATTATGATGGGATTATGAAGGTATTCCTTTTGATTTTGAATTACTGTATTACTGTTGATATGACTATTTATTTATTTGCTATTGTTATTTTAGATGGATGCATTTGTTATTTTTGTACTGTTTTCCATATTCATTAAAAAATAAATTGTTCATTATTTCATCTGTGGTATTTATTTGTAAAATATTGAACAAGGTTGAGGTACCAAAATGCGAAATATGTCCACAATATCACATCAAATTTCTGTACCACCCATTTGCTGTTGTACAACGTGTCTCTGGTATTAGTAGATGGGAATCAAATCATTAACAATTGATTTGTAAAAGGTAAGTTAAGTATTTGTTAATAGTTAGTAAATGAGGAGTAGTGGCAACTTTAGAATAACTACCCAATAACATATATTAACCATTAACAAATACTTAACTCATGTTAGTAAATGAGGAGTAGTTGCAACTTTAGAATAACTACCCAATAACATAAATTAACCATTAACAAATAATTAACTCATGTTAGTAAATGAGGAGTAGTTGCAACTTTAGAATAACTACCCAATAACATAAATTAACCATTAACAAATACTTAACTCATGTTAGTAAATTAGGAATAGTTGCAACTTTAGAATAACTACCCAATAACATATATTAACTATTAACAAATACTTAACTAGCCATTAGTAAGTGTTTTACTAATAGCTTGTTCATAATCCTTTGAACATATATAAGGCATAGTTATAAATCATTAGCATACAGGTAGTAAATATTTAACAAGCTATTAACAAGTCATTAACTAATAGTTTGTGAGTAATATATAAATGATCTATAAGGGATAGTTATACCCCCTTAACTAACTGTTAACAAATATTGAACAAAACAGTAGTAACTCATTAACTAATGGTTTATAAATGATCTATTAACTAGTTATAAGGCATTTATAAGACATAGTTATAAATAATAAGCATACAGTTAATAAGTCAGTTAACTAATACTCTGTGAGTGATCTATTAGCTATCTATAAGGCATATTTATAAATCCTTAACTTACTATTGAAACATATTTAACAAGTCATTGATAACTCATT
This sequence comes from Gymnoscopelus braueri, assembly GCF_963280865.1. Classification (NCBI taxonomy): domain Eukaryota; kingdom Metazoa; phylum Chordata; class Actinopteri; order Myctophiformes; family Myctophidae; genus Gymnoscopelus; species Gymnoscopelus braueri. The sequence continues at coordinate 29,967,656 of NC_137610.1, forward strand.
AACTAATAGTTTGTTAGTAATCTATTAACTATCTATAAGGCATGGTTACAACTCCTTAACTAGCTGTTAACAAACATTTAACAAGACATTAATAACTAATTAACTAATGGTTTATAAATTATCTATTAAGCAGTTATAAGGCACTGTTATTAATCCTTAACTAACTATTAATAAATGATTAACAAGTCATTAATAACTCATTAACTAACAGTTTATGAATGATCTATTGACTACTTATAACGAATAGTTATTCTAAAGTGTTACCGAGTTATTAATTCAATTACTTACCTACTGCCCTTTATGTAGGGCAACAACAAAGGAGTTTCACTCCTGTCTCTGCTGGGCTAGTGTCTTTACAGAACTGCAGATGTGATGCAGGGTCTTCAGCTCTCCCTCCACTGTACTGTCCTGTCCCAGGTGTTCTTGTGTCAGCCTCTTTTTCGCTTACCGACAGGTCCGACCTGATGGTCAGCATCATAACAACAACAACTGCCCTTCACTTGACACCATGTCTAGTGAAGGGCAGTCGGTGTCAGGACAACCTATTCTTTTCAGAGAGCAAAATCAACCCAATCAATTTCCATTGCCTTCTCTTAATGATGGTCACCATGTTTTCTTGTTTGCTGTTTGTTTGGGTCAAAACTTTCCCAGTATTTTCCATCGGCTGTTTGTGTGCAAGGTTGACAGCTTGTCGTTCTCCAACATTCAGAGCCAAAACGAACAAAAAAAACTCTTGACTCTTGATTCTATATATACAGGACACAGTTCAGTTCTGGTATAACCCAGGGATAACAGTGCATCCATTTATAAAGTACATTGTAATTTATATTCCCAGTTATATCCATGGTGCTGCCAGCAGACATCTCTGACCCATTTCCTCTTCCAACTTTTTGTTCTTGTCTTGATGCTCCAGTGGGCTGCCTGTCTCTCTATATAGTGTTTGTCCCACATATGAGACAGGATGCATTATGGTACTGTAAACCTACCTGACACAAAGAGGTCCTCACACAACACCCATCTGCTCTGGATATTACGGAGCCCCTTAGGGGACATTACTAGGTAGATTGTTTTAAGGGTAGGTACATTATTTTAAGAGCTAGGTAGATTGTTTTAAGGGTAGGTACATTATTTTAAGAGCTAGGTAGATTGTTTTAAGGGTAGGTACATTATTTTAAGAGCTGGTGGTTTATGTTTTCTGGTATGGAAAAAAAAAACATAGGCTATAACATTTTTTTTGAGGGATGAGTTTTTTTTTTTGAGGGATGAGTTTTTTTTTTTGAGGGATAAGTTTTTTTTTTTGAGGGATGAGTTTTTTTTTTTGAGGGATGAGTTAATTTTTTTGAGGGATGAGGTTTTTTTTTTTGAGGGATGAGGTTTTTTTTTGAGGGATGAGTTGTTTTTTTTGAGGGATGAGTTTTTTTTTTAGGAGGGATGAGTTTTTTTTTAAAAAGAGGGATGAGGTTTTTTTTTTAGGAGGGGAGTTTTTTTTTTTAAAGAGGGATGAGGTTTTTTTTAGGAGGGATGAGTTTTTTTAAAAAAAGAGGGATGAAATTTTTTTTTTAGGTTAGTTTTTTTTTTCATGCATGACAAAAAAAAAAAACTTTGAAAAAAAAAAAAAAAACTTGGACCAAAAAAAAATATTATGCCTATCTTGAAAATAAAACCTCTCCTTTTCAAAGTCGCTATTTATAGAATAGTGGAGCGGCTAAGAGAAAAATCGTTCACTTTGTGATGCAAGCATGAAATTTGGTACATTTACTCTTCAAACCCCACTCTTTTCAAAAATACCGCTGGCCACGCAAAATTCCAAAATGGCGGCCCACAAATCCAAGATGTCTGTCCAAAAGTGAGGTTTTTCCTTTATAACTCGAAATGTATTGATTTTAAGCACCATAAATGTATTAAAGTTGAATATAAATTTCGGCATTGTGGATATTTTGGTACCACGTACATGACTGTATCTATTACGGTTCTTGAGATACAGCATATAGGTACTTTTACAGACTCAGGAGAGTAAGAAATGTGCAACATTGATTGTTAATAAGTGAATATGGTGATATTTGGTGTTATTTTCATAACCTGTTATTTTCAGTAGGGTTATAACATACAATTCTAAATCCAAGATGGCGTCCAAGATGGCTGCCATTAACTTAACTTAAGTAATCATATCTTACCAACTATGATACTTTTTTTTTGGCGTGCATATGTTTTTACCCGCTTGCTGAAAGCTGGCGGGTCTACAGACAGGCTGGGCCACTTGACACATATGCGACACCTATTTGTCATTGGCTGTCCTGGCTGTCCTTCACTACTTTAAGCCAATGGGGACACTTTCCCGTTTAAGCCAATGCCTCTCCTCCTTTGCAGCACCCGCCTCCCCTCGCCCCTCCCAGCACTTCCTTACACCATTGCATCTTACTTAGCCTCAGGCTACAGAGCTGCTAACCCCCCCCCCGGGGGGAGAGAGAGAGAGAGAGAGAGAGAGAGAGAGAGAGAGAGAGAGAGAGATATTAGCACTTCAAGCTATAGCGGATATATGTTGCTCACATGTTGCAAACACAGCAGCTATTGGTGAGGGCGGCTCCAGCTAAACAACAGGCCGCTCGATGTTCGTTTGTATGGAAGAATTTCACTGTAGATGTGGACAAAAACAACGGTGGAGTGACGAGCCTAGTCGACGATTTTAGCATTGTTAGCTTGACGTCAAGCGTCATGGTTGAACTTACACCTGGTGTTTGCATTTCTCCATTTACAACTCGTACATCTACATAAACGTTCAGATTTAAAATATAAAGTGCTTATCTCATGGCTACGGGTGTTATAATTATACACGGGCCCTCATAAGTACCCGTATCTTCCGTATCGTTGAATAAACAGCATTTTGATCCGATTGGTGGCCATTGTCTCCGTTTTTCTCAACTACGCGGCTGTAGCGGTTGGGGGGTGTATGCACTCTGACACATTATAACTCTATGAGAAAATGGCCGCCGATCGGAATAAAATGCTTTTTAATTAACAATACGGAAGATACGGGTACTTAGACCCACCCGAAATGATGTGTAACATCCGTGGCCATGGGGTAAGCACTTTATATTGCAAATCTGAACGTTTATGTAGATGTACAGGCTGTAAATGAACAAAGTGCAAACGCCATGTTGCAGTTCAACAAAGACGTCACGACGACATGTAGCCGTTTATTTGCAGTGGTGGAAAGTACCTAAGTACATTTACTCAAGTACTCTACTTAAGCTCACATTCGACGCGTTGTGAGCTTGTAGATCTGCTATTTTCAAATATTTAGTACTTTTGGTACTTCAAGTACATTTTGATGCCAATACTTTTGTACTTTTACTCAAGTACATTTTTAATTCTGGACTTTTACTTGTAACAGAGTATTTTTATATTGCAGTATTGGTACTTTTACTTAAGTAGAGAATTTGAGTACTTTTCCCACCACTGCTTATTTGGCCTTGCTTTCAAGACTCTTTTTGAAAATAGCTGATGTATTTCACCTCAAGTGGCGAAACTGGTCGTTTCTTTTGGGCTTGTTTTCATAGACCTCGTAGCTTGTTTCTCTCACAGCACAACACCAGCACTGGATTTTATCAATACATTTACTTACATCGGCAATTTGAAAATTGCCGATCTACAAGCATGCATTGTGAGCTTGTAGATCTGCTATTTTCAAATAAATATTTTATTAAATCTATTATGATGATGATTACTTAATATGCTAAATTTTTTTTTTTATAATTAACCAGTTGAGGTACTTTTACTTAACTGGAGTATTTCCAATTATCAGTACTTTTACTTCTACTCAACTACATCTCACAGGCAAATATTGTACTTTTACTCCACTACAATTATTTGAAAACTTTAGTTACTTTATAGATATACACATACAACACTAGCACTGGATTGTATCAATACATTTACTTACATCGGCAATTAGAACATTACCGATCTACAAGCATGCATTGTGAGCTTGTAGATCTGCTATTTTCAAATAAATATTGTATTAAATCTATTATGATGATGATTACTTATTATGCCTTTTTTTTTACAACACAGATCCTCTATGGGGGTCCCTGGCACTAAATAAAGTGGACAGCTGACTGAAAGGTGTCAATGGGGGAGTGATTAGAGGAGTGGCTAGGCTGAATAAATTACCCATTGTTCACGCCCATTACCTGGAGCTGAGAGGTGCTCCGAAGTGACAATTCTTTAGAAGGGATTATCTCAGTTTGCACTATTATAGATAACCAGATTCAAATGATCACATCTTCTTCAAATATGTTCCAATTTTGAAAAATGCCAACTTGCGGCATAAAGCATTGTACCCAGTCACATATAACCCCCCATGCAAGATCTGTGTGAATTTGGAAAATATTCATACATTTTCAAAACATTTTTTTCCCAGATTTTTCTAGCCGATCACAACGAGCTTGTAGATCGGCTATTTTCAAATATTCAATGTATTTCTATATAGGTTTAAACTTTAAAGTGCTTGGGTGGCCTATATATAGTCATTTCTTTTGAGATTGTTTTCATAGACCTGGTTGCTTATTTCTCTCGCCAAATCTGGCAACATCGTTCAGAACAGAGGCATAATCCTCGGACGTTCATAATGCCACGGAGTTAAAAAGTATTCCAGTCTTGATGATGACGAACCTTTATGTACATGTAGACCTACTCTATAGGCCTAAAGTAAGTGACAAAGTAATTATATCCCCTCATACCTGCAACCTACAAAGATATAATGGCCTGGCTGCAACAGAGAAGGCGTGCACGTGTTCTAAATGTTTTAACAACACCCGGTTGCATTGGCTGGGACATTCTGCACAATGAGCCTGCCGCAAGCGGGTATATTATGACTTTGTCATTTCTTGTTTGGTCTATGAATCCAATGGGGCCATTGCAGTACAGAATTTAGACGTTGATAAAAGTGGATATTTTGGTACCTAGTGCATGTCTATATCTATTGCGGTTCTTGAGATACAGCTTATAGGTTCTTTTACGGAATCGGGAGAGCATAAAAAAGAGGTTTTGAGTTACACCTCACAGTTGCAACTGCACAGAGCTGTACACATGAGACCCAGTTTATAGCACTTGCACCTGCCACGACAGCCACATTTACAGCCACATTTGGTAAGCTGTTTGCACGTCTTGGCTATTGGAGAGTTGGCTGTCCAGAAGACCTGCCATTCCTCACCAACCTTCTGCCATCCCCAGTCTGCAGGGTCCTCTGCTCCTGGCTGACACTGGGTTGCCTGGGCCCACACACAACCAGCCTGGTAGGCAGCACGCCTGGTGTGTTGGAGCAAAGCTGCTCTGGTTGGTGGGATTGACTCATAAGGCCTCTGCTTTCTGGCAAACATGTCAAACCTGGCCTCATCCACAGTAGCAGCTGTGCTGGATCTGTCATACATTAGGATGACAAACCTCTCCAGAATCTGTAGGTCACAATCCTCCACTGTGGGAGGGTAAATACCCAGTTTGGAGAATACAGGCGAGACCTCTGGGCATATGTCCCATGTCTGCCAAGCAGTTTTCTTGCCTTTGTCGCGGAAGGCTGACACGGTGTCACATCCTGTAAAGGCATGAAAGAATAGCAAGCTGATAGCCGCATCTTTGTGCACGCCAAACATGCTGCAGAACATGGTAGCCAATCCATCCTGATCAAGGCAAATGACACAGATGTTCTCATCTTAGCAAGTGTCTTCGCTGCTCTTCAAGAGGCTGGACTACAGCAGATGTGGGTTGCATTTGGACAAGGTCAGAGCCTGCGCTGGATCAGTGTGCATGACCTATTTCATTTTGTTGGCCAGGAGAAGGTCAAAGGCATGCTATTCTTTCATGCCTTTACAGGATGTGACACCGTGTCAGCCTTCCGCAACAAAGGCAAGAAAACTGCTTGGCAGACATGGGACATATGCCCAGAGGTCTCGCCTGTATTCTCCAAACTGGGTATTTACCCTCCCACAGTGGAGGATTGTGACCTACAGATTCTGGAGAGGTTTGTCATCCTAATGTATGACAGATCCAGCACAGCTGCTACTGTGGATGAGGCCAGGTTTGACATGTTTGCCAGAAAGCAGAGGCCTTATGAGTCAATCCCACCAACCAGAGCAGCTTTGCTCCAACACACCAGGCGTGCTGCCTACCAGGCTGGTTGTGTGTGGGCCCAGGCAACCCAGTGTCAGCCAGGAGCAGAGGACCCTGCAGACTGGGGATGGCAGAAGGTTGGTGAGGAATGGCAGGTCTTCTGGACAGCCAACTCTCCAATAGCCAAGACGTGCAAACAGCTTACCAAATGTGGCTGTAAATGTGGCTGTCGTGGCAGGTGCAAGTGCTATAAACTGGGTCTCATGTGTACAGCTCTGTGCAGTTGCAACTGTGAGGTGTAACTCAAAACCTCTTTTTTATGCTCTCCCGATTCCGTAAAAGAACCTATAAGCTGTATCTCAAGAACCGCAATAGATATAGACATGCACTAGGTACCAAAATATCCACTTTTATCAACGTCTAAATTCTGTACTGCAATGGCCCCATTGGATTCATAGACCAAAAAACATATGCACGCCAAAAAAAAAGTATCATAGTTGCTAAGATATGATTACTTCAAGTTAATGGCAGCCATCTTGGACGCCATCTTGGATTTAGAATTGTATGTTATAACCCTACTGAAAATAACAGGTTATGAAAATAACACCAAATATCACCATATTCACTTATTAACAATCAATGTTGCACATTTCTTACTCTCCTGAGTCTGTAAAAGTACCTATATGCTGTATCTCAAGAACCGTAATAGATACAGTCATGTACGTGGTACCAAAATATCCACAATGCCGAAATTTATATTCAACTTTAATACATTTATGGTGCTTAAAATCAATACATTTCGAGTTATAAAGGAAAAACCTCACTTTTGGACAGACATCTTGGATTTGTGGGCCGCCATTTTGGAATTTTGCGTGGCCAGCGGTATTTTTGAAAAGAGTGGGGTTTGAAGAGTAAATGTACCAAATTTCATGCTTGCATCACAAAGTGAACGATTTTTCTCTTAGCCGCTCCACTATTCTATAAATAGCGACTTTGAAAAGGAGAGGTTTTATTTTCAAGATAGGCATAATATTTTTTTTTTGTCCAAGTTTTTTTTTTTTTTCAAAGTTTTTTTTTTTTGTCATGCATGAAAAAAAAAACTAACCTCATCCCTCTTTTTAAAAAAAAACTCATCCCTCCTAAAAAAAAAACTCATCCCTCAAAAAAAATAACTCATCCCTCCTAAAAAAAAAACTCATCCCTCAAAAAAAAAAACCTCATCCCTCAAAAAAATTAACTCATCCCTCAAAAAAAAAAAACTCATCCCTCAAAAAAAAAAATGTATCCCTCAAAAAAAAAAACTCATCCCTCAAAAATAAAAACTTATCCCTCAAAAAAAATACCTCATCCCTCAAAAAAAAAAACTCATCCCTCAAAAAAAATGTTATAGCCTATGTTTTTTTTTTCCATACCAGAAAACATAAACCACCAGCTCTTAAAATAATGTACCTACCCTTAAAACAATCTACCTAGCTCTTAAAATAATGTACCTACCCTTAAAACAATCTACCTAGCTCTTAAAATAATGTACCTACCCTTAAAACAATCTACCTAGTAATGTCCCCTAAGGGGCTCCGTAGGATATACTGTGTGTACATATAGAGATATGTATGCGTGTACATTCACATAGAGTACTAACTCTCTCTGCCTCAAAGAGATGAGATTAATAGATTTTTCTAGTGGTGTAAAGCAGGGGTGTACAAAGGTTTTTCAAAGGGGGACATACATACATCAGGGCCGACTGCACCTCCTGTCATACTGTATCTTTGGATCATAACAAAGTCACATAATGTACGCATTACTCAAATTTTATTTAAAGCTGCACTATGTAACTTTCCTATTCTACCCCGGATTTGAACCTAGTTTCCCACGCAAGTGCTGACATTTTTACCATTGAGCTGCATGCTCAGGGGATTTTGACGCAATCTAAATGTCTCAATAGAAGAGCAGGGAGACTAAATACAACCACACCAATTGAATAAGTTATAATGTATTAACATACTCTAACAAATAGATTGGACAAAATTACATTTTATTCATTAAAAGAAAATTACATAGTGCCACTTTAACCACTGTGCAATATGAAGTCTTTTGTTGGCCTTTGTAGCCAAATGTAAGTCACTCATCTGTGCTGTGAACAAAACAAAGTCAAATGTCACCAGCAGGTGTGGAGAAAGTGTACAAAAATGTAAATAAATAACATGGAAATGGCCTTTCTTTAGAATCTTGAGAATGAAACAACACAAGGAACAAGCGGTTAGGAATCCTTGCAATTTCTACGGAGTATCTGCTCATGTTAATTTAAAAACGCTATACTGGCGGGCCATAAATAATACATTTAAGGAAGGCAGCTGCGGGCCATGTAAAATTGGCCCGCGTCCGGGGTGGACTTTGGACATCTAGTGTAAAATATGGAAGTAAAAGTACTTAAAGGCATATTAGTATGTAACTTTGCCCTGTGTTTACATAGTAAAACTATATATATACAATTTTACCCATAATCTATCTCTATACCAGCCACTGAATTAGTGTGGGTGGTGTTTACCTGCAGAAACAGATTGCCCTCTCACTGTACGTTGGTGTTTTTCACTGTTTGTTTTGGTTGCCCCAAGACATCCCCGTCTACCAAAACAAACAGAGAAAACACCAAAATATAGGAAGAGGGCAGTGTGTTTCTGCAGGTAAACACCACCACACTAATAGCAGATCGACAAGCTCACAGCAGTGGTCCAACATGTTGTCACACGTTAAGAGCTGATCGGCTATTTTCAGCGAAGATATTTAATGTAGAGTGAGGAAAAAAACTGAAAAGACACTAGTATAGAGCCCAGTGAGACTCCGCTCAATCATAGGGTTTAAGTGGTTAATGCTAACCACTGCAGGAAAATAAGCCCCCCAGCATGCACACACACACACACACACACACACACACACACAACTTTGTCAGGTTCGTGGTGATTGCATAGCATAGTGTGCCTGTCTCTTTCACTTATGTTGTTCTTTGAACTGTGTCACACAGGACAGAGGACTCTTCATCACAGAAGTGATGTCCTGGAGACAGTTGTCCTTGTCAACCCATCAGAGGACACTGTTTTATCAGAGGTAATACTTTATGAGATGTTTTTGTACTGACTTTGGTGCTATTAAGTTTTGTTAATTAGTTTTTTGTTTACTCAATTATTGTGTTTAACTTTGTATTAATTAAAACATTTCTGTAACCTAAATGTCCTCCTACAGTATATGAGAAAACAAACAACTGGACTGAACTGAGCTAAATCGGATTTAGTGATTACAGAGATTACGTACAGATACAGATCTTTCACTTCTCTCCATCACATTGATTTATTGATTAGTCTCTGTTACCTCTTTGGTTGGCTGCTGTTCAAACCTGGACGACGTTTTGTCGATTCTCAATTTGAATTTCCTACTATTTCCTCTTGAAATTGGTTCTTAAATTTGTTTGTTTTGACAGGATTGAGATGCAATTTCCCTAGTTGACGACACAGCTGCTGTCTTTCTATTTGTGTCCTGATTGTTTATATAGACTCTAAATATTTATACCTTGTTGTATGGCGGAGTATAATTAAGCATTACTCTCCTCTACTTTAGCCCAATATGTCCTTGTCTTCTCTCAAACATCTCTCTTCCTTCATCTTCTGTATACCTCCTCTCTCTCTCTCTCTCTCTCTCTCTCTCTCTCTCTCTCTCTCTCTCTCTCTCTCTCTCTCTCTCTCTGTCTCTCTGTCCCAGATCCAGGCTCTGGTCACAGACCCTGCAGGCCAGAAGCTCTTGGTCCTGAGTGGCCAGAGCTCAGATCACGGTGACCTTCTTCTTCAAACTGGGGTTTTCACCTACCAGACTTTTTCACGTGTCTTCGCTGAACCTGGGGTGAGTCATATCATGATCATGCTAAATATAGCATACGTTGATGAAAGTGAGAGATTACAAACATAAACAGCCCTGGTGTTTATAGGTTATTATAAAAGGTGACTCACACACATTTACATTTATATTGCTGCTGTCGGGCAGAAACCTTGTATCTTCATTATTTTCAATTACTTTGTCATACAACAGTGTTATGGAAAGTCACAAACATCTACAAGCTCACAGCTAATCTATAAGCTCACCACACATTTCATCGTGATGTGTTGTGAGCTTGTAGATCTGTTATTTTTGCTATTTCTGAAAATGTTTGAAAGTGAAAGTAGTTACAGTTATGTGTGTCTGTGGGTTTTATAAACTAGAGTTTCGGGCTGCTATGGGCCTCACACCTATGTCGCACGACTCGCACCACCGATCTGACCAATATGTCTGAGTCATAGTGATGGGGGCTTTGTCAGAGTACCTGTGTCCCTTTAATGCCGATAGAGATTTCTGTATCTGTCAATCCTTGTCCCTTCTATGCCCGTACATGGTGATCCCTGATAAGTATATGACCATATATTGGGATGCCCATATATGAGCATATCGGTTGGATCAACTGGATATTCATATATGAATCGGTGGTTCTGGACAACCGCATATCCGAAGTACTTGACGCCGGGCACCACACTCCCTTGAGTCCTCACCCCTGCACGAGCCAAGTTTGAGGTCGGTCGGTCTCATATATGCACATGACCATATATGGGCATAGCTGTCGGATCTGTGGCTCTGGACAACCGGATCTCCATATATGCCTATATATGGGCATATCGGGTTTGTTTATGGTTATATCTGAGTCATAGTGACATGCATATTGGCGTATCAGGTTTGTTTATGGTTATATCTGAGTCATAGGGACTTGGCCGTAGTCCTGCCTATATATGGGCGTGTCGGGTTTGTTTATAGTTATGTCTGAGTCAGAGTGACGTGGCCGTGGTCCGCCGGCCCGCCCTCCCATTAGCCAATTTTAATATACTGAACCAATGAAAAGTATTGAAGGAGCATTCACCAATTTTCCTGTCCTATCTTCATATAAATGGTCCTCACTAATGTTCATTAGATTGCACAATTATTATCTACTCACTCTGCGTCTCATTGGGGGGCTATGGACAGTTCAGAAACCTTTACCTTTAGTTCATAGAAACTACAGCCTTTCTCTTCCTGGAAAATTAGCATACTGAAATAGAAGCCATTGATCTGGCATTAATTTAAAAAAAAGTTAATCTTGTTTGAAATGTCCAAACCTGCCTACCGATAATGTCACTGATAGGCAGGTTCCTGAACTGTCAAAAGCCTTCCTCTGAGACACAGACCAAGTGACCAAGACCAAGACAGAAATGGTGGCATCACATGAGCATTAGTGAGGACCAATTATATTAAGATGTGGTCCTTTAACAAGAGCTTGTGACTAAATAATAACTACATTGGATCCATTGGAACACATGTTCCTTTTCCAGTTCCTGAAAATCAATGGTTTTGGACATACAAGGTTTCTACCCGACAGCAACAATATGCTTCATAATGTGAAATTCAGTGATGCTGCAGAAGCCTCCATTTTAGCTGCAACGGCATAAAGCACTCATCACTTGAAACCTTTTGTGGGGCTGTACGAAAATATATTCCGTTGCTCAGAAGTACTGTACAGAGGAAAATATAGTTCACTCTGACACCACCCTCTCCTTTTTCCAGATGAACCAAATAATTCTCTTCTGTGGATATTTTCCCCCCCACATTTTGAGTGTTTTACAGGATTGTGGTCCACCAAGGTATTTTCTGCCTTTAGGCCACGAATCAGTACAGCCTAAAAAACGAACACAAATGCACCCACCCCTTCTCTTCTGACATTTTCTTGTCTGAAAGTAGGGACATTATTTTAGCTGTGTGAATCTTTCATACATCATTCCTGACCTTGTTGTGTCTGGTTGTGTCATATTGTGTGTTCTTCAGGTCAGTGCTTTACTGGGAAGAGCGGCCCCAAAGCAGCAGGCAACACTCACTGTGTCCTGCCGTGGGGACGTGGGCTGGAGCTCCCTGGGACACGAGCAGCATCACTTACGGGATTTATTGGAGTACAGACTGAACTCGGACCCCAAGCTCCCCAAGATGGAGGGCGTTACCGAGTTCACGGAGTACATCTCCGAGACGGTCGACGTGCCCTCGCCGTTCGACCTCCTGGAGCCTCCCACCTCCGGAGGCTTCCTGAAGCTGTCCAAACCTTGCTGCTACATCTTCCCTGGAGGGAGGGGTGACTCTGCTCTTTTTGCAGTGAATGGCTTCAACATACTGGTGGACGGAGGCTCTGACCGGAGGTCCTGCTTCTGGAAGCTGGTCCGACACCTTGATCGCATCGACTCCATTCTGCTCACACACATCGGTGCCGACAATCTCCCCGGCATCAACGGGCTCCTCCAGAGGAAGATAGCTGAGCAGGAGGAGGAACAGTCACAAGGATCAACTAATTACAATGACTGGATGAAGAACCTGATCTCGCCAGAGCTTGGCGTAGTGTTCTTTAATGTGCCAGAGAAGTTACGCATGCCAGAGTCAAATCTCAAAGTCAAGCGCAGCATCGAAGAGGCCTCTCTCACACTGCAGTACCTGAACAAACTGGGAGTCAAGCCCGAGCCCCTTTTACGCGTGGTCAGCAACACTATTGAGCCCATCACGCTGTTCCACAAGATGGGAGTGGGCAAGCTAGATATGTATGTGCTGAACCCTGTCAAGGACAGTAAAGAGATGCAGTTCTTAATGCAGAAGTGGGCTGGGAACAGCAAGGCCAAGACTGGTGTCATTCTCCCCAATGGGAAAGAAGGAGAAATATCTGTGCCCTATCTGACATCAGTTACAGCTTTAGTCGTTTGGCTGCCAGCCAATCCTTCAGAGAAGATCGTCAGGGTGCTGTTCCCAGGGAACGCACCACAGAATAAGATCCTGGACGGGCTTGAAAGGTTAAAGCACCTTGACTTCTTGCGCCATCCAGTAGCCACACAGAAGGACATGGCCTCTGGGGCTCCGCCCTCTGTCATAAAGCAGACAAAGCTGAAACAAAGAACAGACAGTAAGGAAAGCCTCAAATCATCCCCTAAGACCACTGCAAAGACCTCAAAGAAAGAAAGTGATGTAGTGACTGATGACATATCAGTCACTACAGAGGCAAAGAGTGACTCTGTGAAAGAAAATAAGGTAGAGAAAAAGGAGGAGAAAAAGACAACTAAAACACTCAAATCTAAGACTGACGTGCCTGAAAAGAAGAAACTCTTGAAAGAAAAGTCTGTAAAAAAGCACTCTAAGGAGAGAGCATTGAAAATGGATGAGAAAAAAGACAAAGAGAAGAAAGAGATCAAGAAAATAAAGAAAGATGACTCAGCTAAGAAAGATGAGAAAAAGGATGGAAAATCCAAAGAAGACAAGAAGAAGGATGCATCCAAACTTGAGCTCAGAAAGATTACCAGGCCTGACCTAAAGCCTCTAACACCAGAGGTCAGAAAGACGCTGCACAAAGCTAAAGTGTCAAGTAAAGCCAAGACCAGTAAGGTCAAAGCAGCCAAGGCAGAGGTTGCTGCCCCTAAGCCAGAGGAAACAACAACCAAAACCATTGAACCTGAACCAGTGGAGAATGGCGCTGTAATGGGTGTGTCAACTACCTCCACTCCAGAGGACCTCACCAAGGACTTTGAAGAACTGAAACATACAGAAGATGTGACAGTATCATCAGAGGAAGTTGAAGGGGTTGAAGCCCCATCAGAGGTAACCACACAAAGTCTTTCCCACGAGGAGCGCAAAACACAAGAAACAGTCTCTGAAATACCACCAGGACTGAAGTCTCCTGAAAAGGAAGCAGCAGCCACAGAAGTTAAAGTGCCTGAGGAAGAATTAGAAGCAGAGGACGCAGAAAAGTTTGAGGATGAGGGAGCAGCCATTGAGGATGAAGAGGAGGAAGAGGAAGAGCAAGAAAAGGCCCACACCATGCAGAGGGAAATGGCAGAGGAGGAAGAAGACATGGGCATAGGAGAGGAAGAAGATGAGGCCAAATGGAAAGAAGAGAAAGACAATGGGCTTGATAGGAAGCATGAGGAGGAGAAAATGGAAAAACCTGACAAACATGCAGCTAATCTGGAAACAAAAGAGGCTCTATCCAAGGATCCAGAAGGAGAGGAAGAGATGGAGGAGGAAGACGCTGTTGAAAAAGCTGAGCTGGAGGAAGTCGAGGATTTGGATGTGATTGCAGATGAGGAGATCAAAGACAAGCCTGAAGATGCTGAGAAACAACAAACGGACCAGGTCATGGAACCTGAAGCTACAGTCAAAGATGAGGAAGAGGAAGAGGGATACTTGTCGCATGTGGGAGGAGCTACAGTTCCCATAACCTCAGTTGCCCTTGGAGCTGTGGCAGCAGAACCAATATCTTATATCCAGGATGAGACCATTCCTGGCTACTCTGAAACAGAGCAGACAATCTCTGATGAAGAAATCCACGAAGAGGCGGAGGACAGGATCCCACACCTCCAGTATGACGTTGGTACCTATGACATCTCAGTTCCAGACCAGACAGGCTCCTTTGTAAACATTCACGGCATGAGGGAGATGCAGGCGGCAGCCCTGATGATTGATAAAGGCTTTATACCAGGCGTACAGGAGCAAGTGTCAGTGTTCACTAACATCATTGCTGCTCCATTGGCAGAGGAAGAACATGTGTCTTCAGCAACATCCATCACAGAATACGATAAACTATCCTCGCTCCCCACCTCTATAGCTGAAGACCAGTCTGTAGCATCTGTCACAGCACCTCAAACTGAAGAGACAGTTAAAAGCTCTCTGGCAATGGAATCCACCCATTGCAAAGAGTACCTACATTCTGCTGGGACCATCTCACCTAGTTCTTCTTTAGAGGACGACAAGTGTTTTAAGTCATCTGATGACTCACAGCTCCCTAAGGTCAAGTCCGCTGTCAAGGCCCCTGAAGCTCATGATGATGATGAGGAGGAAGATGAGGAAGAGGAAGACCAAACTCCAAATGTTGATATTTCACTTGAGAAACTTCAGGAGGCCTATCTTCTCCAAGATAAAGGGAAGATTGAAAAGATCTCTGGTCCAGTATCACCTTTGTCACAGTGTGTCCAGGAAACTGAATCAGCCCAACCATCAGCTAAAGATGAGCCTCTCCTCCCAGTCCCTATTAAAGACATATCATCTGTTACACCAACGAAACCTTTTGGATCTGACTCAATCACATCAGAGAGTGAAGAGCGTTGCTTTAGTCCAGATGACAGCACTATGAAAATGGCCTCGCCCACACAGTCTGGACCTCCTAGTGCAGCACATTCACCTGCTCCACAGTCACCAGCAGAGGCAAGCAAAGCAAAGGGTTTCCCTGAACTGTCACCTCAATTACAAGAAAAGCTGTCTGACGTAGTCACCCCGCCAGAAGATAAAGAGGTAAAGAAAGATGAAGTACAAATAGAGGATAAGACACATGTCGCTGCTGTAGCTACTAAAGATGAAGTTAAAGACATTAAAATGGATACAGAAACAGAAGATAAAATGCAAGAATTACAAGAAAATGTCCCAGATATAGCCATCAAAGCTGTGGACAATTATCAAACAGAATTGGATGATATGACCCAAAAAGCAGTTGATGACATGCAGAATGGCAATTTTTACCAAGCAGATACTCCATCTTTGGATAAGCCTTTAGAAAAGGACAGCCAGGAGACTGTGAGCGACACTTCACCCCTGATGAGCCAACAGAAAGAGACAGTGCCTCACATTACTGGCCCAATAGCAGAGAAAGTTGAGGCACCTATGTTAGGGAAAGACTCACTCAGTGGTGAGAAGGCACCTGGGCATGACGATAAAGAGCTTGATGACCTTCAAGAAAAAGTACCCAAAGCATCCATGAAGAGACGCTTCCTGGATGTTGACCAAGAGGATAAGGGAGACGACACAGATGAAGATGCCTCTGTAGTTAAAGCTATCAAGGAGGAACCAGATAAAGAGAAAGACATGGACGCCACTGCTGCTGTAGTCAAAGGTGAGCTGGGGCAGAAAGACAAAGGGATGGATGTCAAACCCATCAAAGAAGAGATGATGGAGAAAGAGACAGGAAAGGATGATACCTCTGAGATTCCTTCAATCAAAGATGAACAAAAGGTAAACGAAACAGAGAGAGATGAACAGCAGACAATCAAACACGACCATTCACCTGATATGAAACCCCCCAAAGATGTAATAATAGAAGAAGAAATTAAAAAGGATATTACATCTGATCTTAGACCTGTTACAGAGGGGGATGACAAGTTAGTAAAAGAACAACACACAACAATTGATGCTTCCTCAATCAAACCAACCACAGGAGAAGAAATTACAAGCAAGGACGATAGTTCTGCTGCTAAAATCATCATGGAAAAAGAAGAAAGGGACAGCAAGGCAGGTAAAGATGATACTCTTATCCTCAAACCAACCATAGAAGAAGGAAAAGAGAAATATACAAGTAAAGATGATTCTTCTGCTGTCAAAGCCACCATCAAGGAAGACAATGAGCTAGCAGTGAGCATAGATGCTACTTCTACTCTCCTATCATCTGAGGAAGAGCAGAAAGATGTGAAAACTGAGAAAAAGAGTAGTCCAGATGATACGTTTGCTTCTAAACCCTCTATAGAAGAAAAGCTGAAAGATGATACAACCACTGGTAAACCAACCAAGACAGAGGTAGAGGAAAAGAGTAAGGAGGACAGTCTTCCTGTGACTCTTGCCAAGGAAGAAGAACTCCAGCGAGACATGAGTAAAGAAGATACTTGTGTTTTCAAACCCTCCATGGAAGACGAGGAAAAAAAGGTGAAGACAGATGATACTTGTGCTATTGAATCAGCCAAAGAAGATACAAAGGAAGACATCATTTCCTCTCTGAAGTCCACCAGTGAAGAGCTAGAGAAAGACACAAGTAAAGTTGATACCTCTGTTGTAAAATCTACAACAGAAGAAGTAACAGACGAAACAAAAAAAGATAGTTCTACTGTCACTGAAGTCACTGTGGAAGAATTAACAGAAAAGAAAACTTCCACTGATAAACAAACTGTAGGTAAAGAGGATACTTCCACTGTCCAATCAGACACAAAAACAGAGAAAGAGAGCGATAAAGACAATTCTTGTGATGTTAAGCCCACCAAGGAGGGAGAAGATGAGAAAACATTGAACATAGTTGATATTTCTGTTATTACACTTACTAACCAAGAAGAAATAGAACTAGATCTTACAGAGGATACTTCTTTTACAACCACCAAGGAAGACAAACCAAGCAAAGAGGATTCTTCTATTGCCAAGCCAACCAAGGAAATGGCAGAAGAAAAAGATGTTAGTAAGGATGATACATCTGCCGCTAAACCCACCATAGAAGAAACTGTCAGTAAAGATGACTCTCACGCCACCAAACCAACCGAGGAAATGGCTAAAGACATAAAGGAAGCTGCTGGAAAAGACATCGGATTAGAAGAACAGGTCACAGTGATGAGTAAGGATGAAACATCTGGTGTAAAAATCAGCATGGAGACTTCTGATGTGAAGCCTATCAAAGAAGAAATGGAAACCTCATTGGATGAGGGCTCTAGTATCACACCCACCAAAGAGGAAAGACAAAAGGACGAAAAGGAAAAAGTAAAGGATAAGAGTGATATTTCTGATATTGAATCTGTCCCAGGTGTGAAGGAGGAAAGAGAGCCAGTAAAGGAGGATACAGCAGTTATCAAATCAAAAGAAAAAGAAGACATACAAAAGGAGGGACAGGAAGGAAAAGGGGACATTGAACCTCTCAAGATGGATGACAACAAAGAAATAGGTGATTTTAAACCTATTACAGATGAAAAGAAAGATAAGAAAATTGAGATGGAAGAGGGGGCGAGAGAAACAGACAAGGATACAGTTGATGTTGAGGAGGTGAAAACAGCAGAAAACAAAGCAGAGAGCGAGAGGGGAGAGAAAGAAAAACAGGGTGAGGATGAGAAAAAACAGACAGACAGAGATGATCGTCCCATGCCTGAACCGAGCACAGAGGAGAACAAAGAAAAACAGCTTCCTTTGTCTGAAGCCTTGAAACTGAAGAGTGAAATTGAGATGATTAGCGAGGCTGCTGCAGTTAGCAGGCTAGCAGAAGATACATCTGATAAGCTCCAGGAAACACAGAAAGAAAAGGACGACTCTGATGCTACTCCCATAAAAGAGGAGCAAAGCTGTAAAGAAACGATTGCAGCTCCATCAATTGAAAACAAGGAGGAAAGAGAGGAAGGTAAAGCTTCTACCACCATCCATGACACACAGAAAAAGGAACAGGAAAAAGATCAACAAGTTCAAGTCATCAGCAGTCAGGAGGAGAGGATGGAGAGAGAGAAAGATGACACGCACATTGCCGAAGTGAGTAAAGAACAGAAAATGGAGAAAGAACAGGAGAAGGAAAAAGAATGTGCTGAGATGGATGACTTCAAAGGTGAGAAGACAAAGAAAAAGACAGATGATGTGTGTGAGGTTAAGGTGAAAGAGAAGGATGATGATATCACAGAGACAAAGGCAGACCAGGAGGATTCACTTGAGGCTGACCACACCAAAGAGGAGAAATGGGAGAAAGAGGAGCTTCAGGAGAAGGCTGCCATGCAAACTGCAGCAACAGCATCAGGAGAACCACTGCTGGCATCAAAGTCAGATCACAAACCAGCCTTTGTGGTTCATTCTTCTGATGAAGACAGGGAGGAAGAAGAGGAAGAGGTCATGTGCATGGGTGGGGCAGGCTCCAGACCGCTGTCAATTGAACCCTGTCACTCAGAACATGATATTACCTCGACAGACCTAGTCTCATCTCAAACACCACAGCAGGTGTCTGGTGACCAAACTAAGGAGGTTACCTCTGAGAAGATAACAGTGAGCATTCCAACTCTTACAATGCAGGAACCTTCTATTGATGATGATATAAAAGAGCATGGGATAGACAAACCTACTATCTTGCCTGAAATGGATGATAAGAAAATGGATGATAAGAAAATGGATGATAAGAAAATGGATGATAAGAAAATGGATGATAAGAAAATGGATGATAAGAAAATGGAAATTATATCTGAAGCACCTTCCCAGTCAGATTCAACAATTACATTAACTTCATCAAAGGAGGAACTAACGTCTAGCACATTAATTTCGAAGGAACAACCGGTTTCTGAGAGGGCCAAAGAGGAACCAGTCCTAGAATCCATCTCTGCAGAAAAAATACCTATGTTTTCCACAATATCCAGCACAGACAGCCAACACATGAGTTCAACACTTTCAAGCACGGACAGCCATGGCAGCGTGGGAGAGCCGTCCCAACTTGACAAAACAACAACAGCTTTGACGAGCCCAGCAGTCACTACAGATGACAAAACAATGCAGGCATCTCAGAAAGAAGCTGAGAAACCACACAAGGAAGCAGAGAGGGAAATGGAAGGAGAGCGAGAGGTAGCTTCTCCAGGGTTACAGCAACCATGTTCATATTTTATGTTGGATAAAGATTCTGACAACATTTCTAGAGATGCACCATCAAGTGATGTTGACGGTGCAAAATCAGACAGTTCTGTTGCAAAAGCAGCGGGCACTGAGAAAATAGCTCCGGAGAGGGAGACGATCAGTGGAAGCCTAGACGGAGAGATGCAGCTAGTTGGAGCGTCTAAATATGATCCATACGAGAAACCTATCCTGAAAGACCATGATTCAGACTCGAGAGAAGGAAGTGAGATGTCTGTAGGGTCTGATCACGCCTCTGACATTGGCTCTGATGATAACAGGAGAGCGAGCCCAACAGAGTCTGGAGGGGCCATGTATCTCCTGGATGAGCATTACAAAGAAGAACCACTGTCCTTCAGTAGGGTTGACTACAGCCCCACATCCCTCACAGAGAGCGAACGAAGCAGCCATCACAGTCCAATTGCCTCCCCTGAATATGAAGACAGAGAGAAAGGCCAAGAAGAAGAGAGAGAAAGAGAGGAAAGACCAGACACACCTTATGTGGAAAAGAGCTGTGCCGCTTTAGATGTGCCAGACAACAAAATGAGCCAAGCTGCAGAGTCCTGCTCCTATACCGCTGGTCCGAAAGAGGACAAACCTGAAAGAACAGAGAAGGAGAAAGAAGAGAAGATGGAGAGTGCGCCTCAACCATCTGCAGGAGACAAGGTTTCTACCAGCATAAATACACAATTACCAGATCCATCACCAAGACAGGAAACACCCTCACACCTCAGTGACCAAGCCTCTACTACTTCCATACCATTGGGTGATTACCCTGAGAGAAAGACAACAGAGAAAGAGAAAGATAGAGAAATGGCCTCTGAGTCAATGAAAGACAAGAGGGAAAATTCTGACAGTGAAAGAGAAGGGTCTCCCTCAGGCAGGTACTCGCCAGCAGAGAAAGATATCCTACCCACGCAAGTTTTGACTGCGGAGAAGGAAGACAAAGGCAGTGTTTCAACATCTTCTGCTGCACTTTCAGGAAGTCAAATAGATGACAATGTTCTTGCTTCAGAGAACAGTCAGATGGCAATCTCAGCCACCAAGTCTATGTTAGATTTTCCAGAAAGGGGTGCTACTCCATCTGGCATGGTCGATAAAAGGCTACTTGTTGAAGGTGAAGATTTTACTGTTGATGGTGATGATGAGGATGATGAGGATGAGGAAGAGGAGGAAGAAGATGAAGAGGAGGTCAGCGATGTGGATATGGAGAAAGGTGCTAGAGAGCAATCCGAAAAAGAGATCTGCAGGGGTACATCTGACATGAGTTCCAGCTCTCAGTTAGTGGACAAGGATGACTCCAACAAAATATCAGTCCCTCTTAAAGATGACAGAATATCTACTGCTACAGCTGATCATCCATCCACTTCCATACTCAAGACAAAAGAAGATGACTTGCATGAAAAGGCACAATCTCCTGAAACAATTCTTCCCCCAAAAGAAGAAATATGTCAAACGGATGATGCAGCAACCCCTAAACTACCAAAGAAAGAAGATGATAAAAGCACTCCAGCATCCGAACCAAGTCCCCTGAAAAAGGAGGAAGTGAGTGTAACTAAATCAGTCGTCAGCACCACTTCTAAAGTTCCCCAATTGACAAAAGAGGATGACATAGACCAAAAGAGTTCAGCACCTGACCCAATCTCTGTCAAAAAGGATGAAATCTGCATAACTACATCAGCTACATCAGCTAAAACTGTTGAAACACAGAAAGAAACACAGAAAGAAACACAGAAAGAAACACAGAAAGAAAAAGATGCAACCGAAAGGCATTCCACACCTGAACCAGTCTGTCTCGAAAAACAGGGAAGCTGTGCACCTGAGTGTGAGCATGCTACCTCCTCTCATGTCCTAGAGTCAGAGAGAGAAGACAAAGAGCAAACATCTGTGTCACCCGAACCAAGCGTCCTGACAAAGACAGAACTCTGTCAGCCAATCACAACAAAAGCCTTGACCAGCAG
Organism: Gymnoscopelus braueri; assembly: GCF_963280865.1. Taxonomy (NCBI): domain Eukaryota; kingdom Metazoa; phylum Chordata; class Actinopteri; order Myctophiformes; family Myctophidae; genus Gymnoscopelus; species Gymnoscopelus braueri. The sequence goes on from NC_137610.1 coordinate 29,989,159, forward strand.
CTCTGTGCCTCCAGAAACAGCAGAACCTTCATCTAGTCCTACAATGAGTGCTTCCCCTCTCCTAGCAGGCAGTTATGCTGATATAGGACAGAACGAATCTGGCGGATATCCTTCTGAGTCGTCCGAGTATTCTGTCAGTGAGGACAGTCTTGAAGTTTCAGGCGTCTCTCTGCTGTCCAAACTCAGTGTGGACAAAAGTTCCAAGCAAGGGGCCATTGAAGCTGAAGCACCAACTCCAAGTTCAGATGAGAGGCTAACCCCTGGTGGCACCAAAAAAATGGAGGAAGCTACATCATCTGTCCATACACACACTACTGCAGGATACTCTTCATCATCATACTCCTCTCTATCATACAGCTACTCTTCAGCTTCCTCAGCCTCTGTGCCTGTTATCCAGCCACTTAGAGAACAGCAGGAGACCTCAAAGACATTATCAAGTTCTACTCTGAAGCATGAATCTCATAGTACTTTGGTGAAAGATGAACACAAGTCTACAATGTCAAGCTGTGGCGGGCTGCTGAAGTATGAGTACTTGGAAGTGATGGAGAAGCCTGGAACAGATACTTCCAAGTTTTCAAAAGACTCTTTACCCGGTCAGTTTGAGGAGACTAAATCACCCCCTTCAGCCGTGTCTGCCACTGCCAAAGATCCTGAAACAGAAAAGAAGCAGAGCAGCACTGATAGTTTTAATGCTGTAGAAACCAAGATCACAACATCCATTACAACATCCCAAAGTACAGAACAGGTAAAACCATCAGGAGCTATCGTTGAAGTGTCTCCCCTGAAAAGCGCTGGCTGCACGGACAGGGAATCCCAAGAGTCAACTGAAAGCAAGGAGGTCTCTGACAGAATTGAAATCAAGGATAGTACACTCCCCTGCCATGTTGAATGTTCAAAGACCACAACAATTCAACAGAAAGACCATGTCTCATCTGTGACTGAGTCCTGTGTGGTAGAAAGTGTCACACATACCACTGAATCAAAGACAGTTACCACAACCTCTACTACCACAGTGTCTCAACAGGCCTCAGGGGTTAGACCTCAAGAAGCCTCATGTGACACCACGCCAGACCTGCCTCAAACAGAGAGCTTAAAACAGCAGGAGAAGAAGAAAGATGAAGAGGTTAAAAGCCTGAAAGAAGACACTAAGGTGACCGAGCAAGAACAAAAGGAAGTAAAAGAGGCATCTGAAAAGACAAAAGTAACTGAAGAAAAGATTGAAGAAAAGGGGAAAGTGAAGAGGAAATCTGAAGAGGAGCCACAGAAAGACAGCAAAGTGGAGGAAAAGAAAGTCACATCTGATCCAATGAAAAGTGACAAAGAGGAGGGATTGACTGAAAAACTGGAGCAGAAGACCTTGGAGATACCTCAGGGGAGACTAGATGTGAGGAGAAAGAGCAGCATCTCGGACTGGGAGCTCCTCCAGAGACCTGATGACTACCCAAGTGCCCCTCCCCCAGGTTATGGTGATGATGAGGACGATGAACACCACACAGAAACATCCAGCAAAGCAGACCGCCTATCTGACCGCCCCACTGACTTGCAGATGGGAGCCACCTCCTCCTCGTTCGCTCCTCCGGGATACTCCTCCTGTGAATACAAACACCGCAAAGGAGAACTGTCTCCATCCTTCATCAACCCCAGCCCCCATCCGCTGTCCAGTGATGAGGGCGAGGCGGAGGACAAACGAAGTGACCGCTCCTGCGAAGGGGACGAGGATGACCGCGAACAACACTCGGTGAAGAGGAGGTCGCACAAGCAGAGGCGCCCCCACCCTCCCCAGAGTCACCCTGGGGACGGTGGTCAGGGCTCACATCAGTTGCCTGGCACCACGTCACCTGGGATGGGTGTGGTGACATTAGCTGGAGAGGAGACACCGCCGACATCAGCCAGCGAATCCTTGCCTTCGCAGTCAGATTCTGACGTACCTCCAGAGACAGAGGAGTGTCCATCAGTGTCAGCTGAAGGAAACTTGGATTCAGACGAAGATGCCGAACATCTCCCTGTAGACAAGCAATCTGCATCTGGTGCTGGCGGAGGAGGCCACCACCCACCATCACCACAATCAAGCCAAAAAACCCATGACCCACTGCCCGCCCCAATGAAAGACCCTGTCCCCGACCCCCCCCACCCAGACGTGTGCATGGTAGACCCTGAGGCTCTTCTCAACGACCTCAGTGGCACAGAGAAACTCCTCAAGAAGGAGCACAAGACCACCAAGGTCCTCAGAAAGGGCAAGACCAAATCCGCTTCACCTGCTCGGAAGGGAGAGGTCAGGAGGAGGTCATCCACTCCAGTGAAGCAGGTCTCTAAGGAATCAGCCTCGCCCCGTTCAGGCTCACTGAAGAGGAAAGACTCAGAAAGGAGTTCCAGACTGGCCAAGATGTCGGAGACCCAGGGGTCCAAGAGTGAAATCCACAGCCCTGGGAAAGGCCTGGTGAACGGGGTCAAGAACAGTTCAGGTGTGCAAACAACTCAAGAGCTATCTGTATCAGATATCAGTGGTCGTTATATCATACTTCTCACTGTAGTGTTAACATCAGTGATAAAATGTTTGCCTTGTGTTTTTATAGCCTACTAAAGTGAAGAGTTCCCCTTTTCACCAAAAACATTATGTAATAGGCCAGAATGTTCTATTCTACAAAATTACCTAATGACCTAATAGCTCTTTTCTAAAAACAAAACCATTAACACCACTTATATTTTTCACTTTATTGAGACTGACATGAAAGCTGTGAGACAGAAATAGAGAAGTATTTAAATTCTCAGTTACTACAGCAGAGGCTGTGCCGCTTCTTACTCTGAACCTGACCAAAGTGGTTTGAACTGTCGAACACTGTGGTCTTTCATTAGTAAAGCTAAAAAGGAAAATTAAAAATTATTGTTAGAGGTAGAATTGGTGAGGGACATTGTATTCGTATTGTATATTTACTGAAAGAGGCACTACAGGAGTCCCCAAAATCAGCAGGGTTCATTCTGCAATCTACCCATTAGATTTTTAGATGTTTTCTGCAAGTGAAAAAAAGAAAAACACAAAATGAGGAAAAGCGCCTCATGCTGACTTCCATTCCGGTTGTACTCCAGGTAACAATACCCAGAAGGCCAGCTCAGCCGTGCCACCCGGACCTCCCATTTACGTGGATCTGGCCTACGTGCCCAACCACTGCAGTGCCAAGAATGTCGACCAGGAGTTCTTTAAGAGAGTTCGGGCTTCATACTACGTGGTGAGCGGCAATGACCCAGGAAGCGGCGAGCCCAGCCGTGCAGTCTTAGATGCCTTGCTGGAGGGCAAGGCTCAATGGGGATCCAATCTGCAGGTAATTTTTAATTAATTAATTTCCCCACAATTGTATTGCTTTCTGCAGGCAAATGTGTTCAATATTCATGTTCTGAACACGTGTGTGGCTTCAGTATCAATGCATGGAGGAAAATAACACAGCAGCAAGTGAATAGATCAGAAAACTGTACACATCGACAGTATTGTGTATCTATTCTACAGTTTTACCAGCTTGTCATCTTATATTCCGGTGTCTGTAATGGTGAATCTTTTTTTATTTTTTATTTAATTCAAACACATTAAGGGAGACTGTTGGCAGTCATAGTCAGTCAGCTGTGGGAAGCCAGATGGTCTGTGTTTATCCAAAATGTATTTTCATCGTGGGGTCTTCTGTGTGTTTCAGTAACAACCTCTGCTCATCCCTCACCTGGTTCACTTGTAAAGTGTTTTGATGAAGACCTTTATAGCATCTGCCAATATTTTTTTGGAGGGGAAGCTGTGATCAGTCTTTTACGACTCAACAGATTGCTGAGCCCATAGAGACTCAGATTCATGACTGTCTGTCAAATCAGTTTGTCACTTACTACAGTAAATGAAAGACTGAACCAAAGTGAAGAATTTCTTTCTAAAGCACTCTTGTGTCTTTTCCCCCTCAATATTTAAATAATATAAATTAATGGTAACATATCTGTTACCATTAATGCTTCTTGAGAATGTTTGATTTATCAAAAACAAAAAGATTTCATATTCATAATAGATTTGATCCTGTGGGGAAATGCAGAGATCACAGCCTGCAGTAAACAGGAAAGGTAAATGTACTGTAAGAGTAGAGGGACACAACTAAGATTAATAAAGACTTTAGTTCTGATCTAGCCATCTGCTCTTGGACTGATGAAATTCACAGACAATTAATAAATATAAGTGTAATATAGTTCTATAGTATAATGTACAAACTATCACCAGTAATATGATCTTTCATCAATAATTACTTGATTGATTGAGCAGCGATTAAAGTTACGTTTGTGTTGTTTTTTCTCTTCCTTCTTTACCCATCCCCCAACCCCACCCCCACCTCCTTCTCCACCAGGTAACTCTTATTCCAACCCATGACACGGAGGTGACCAGAGACTGGTATCAGCAGACCCATGAGAGGCAGCAAGACCTGAACATAATGGTGCTGGCCTCCAGCAGCACCGTGGTGATGCAGGACGAGTCCTTCCCCGCCTGCAAGATCGAGTTCTAAAAAAAACTCTTCTCCTTCCTGCTCCTCAAGCTCTTCTCTACTTTTCATCTCCTCTACTGCAGTGGTTCTCAACCTGTGGGTCGGGACCCCCGGGGGGTCACCACATGATTTTGAGGGGGGTCCCCAGATGACAGTGAAGTGACAATTTAAGGACTTTTAAGAAAAAAATGAAATAAAAATATACAAACTATACTATAAAAACTGGTCAAACATTGGCCGAATTGTCAAATAATACTAGCCTGGTAACCCACGACCGGGAGGGTTTAAGGCTAAAACAATATAAGAAAGAGGCAAACATTTTGAAAATAGCCGATATACAAGCTCAGAGCTTGTACATCTGCTATTTTCACAATATTTATCTGTGGAACCGAGTCAAACTTAATGTAATTCCTCAACTCCTGTAATTCCAAGTGCTTGTCAGGGTGGGGGGTCCCCAGTTCAAATATGATTATTTTGGGGCGTCCTCAGTTCAAATATGATTATTTTGGGGCGTCCTCAGTTCAAATATGATTATTTTGGGGCGTCCCCAGTTCAAATATGATTATTTTGGGGAGTCGCGGCCTGAAAAGGTTGAGAACCAGTGCTCTACTGATCCACTAGCCCCCCCCCCCTCTCTCTCTCTCTCTAACCTCCTGATGAGCAGGAAACTCAGTCATGTTGTAACCACACACAGCAGGATCCATGCTTTCTGTGACAAAAGGTGTTGTAATGTTTGTGTTTATTTGATTCTGGCTTTGAATGAACCCAGTTTGCATGAGCCATGGGTTGGATGTAGTCCTGCTACCTGCCTCCCTCCCACCACTCTCTCACACACACACACACACACACACACACACACACACACACACACACACACACACACACACACACACACACACACACACACACACACACACACACACACACACACACACACACACACACACACACACACACACACACACACACTTCATAAGTTCATATACTAGGACGTGTGATTAATTGATGACACATTCTATTTGATAATGAACATTTTTAGTGATCATAGTGATCAGAACACTTTAAAGCAGACATTCCCTAGCATCTAGCAGGCAAAGAGACTTCTCTCTCCCAAAATGAAAGACCATTGTTTGCACTTAATTAACAGTTGCATTTAAGTTACTGTTAAGATTGGCCCTAGACATGATGAAATATCTCCCTTGAACGGCATAATCTTCTGATCCAAAGGGCCAAAACAAGTGCCAAACACAGTCAACCATGATCCAATGTTAATTCACTCACTCAACTAAACAAAACATGCAGAATAATTATTCAGAGATGAACGATTTGTTGATCTCTTGTTTATACGCAGTGCGATGAGATTTGGTAGTACATTGTTGTTGTTGATTATATTTCTTTAGACGGGGCTTTTGTTTTCTGTGAGGTTTTACATAGAGACATGATCTCTGTTGCATAAGATACTGCTGTATGCAGGGCTGACTATAGAGTACTAAAGTATAATACTGTCTGGTTTAAACTCAATAACTACTCCAACTGATGCTACCCTGTCGTTTGATGTCGTAAAGTTTTAGGAGGTGCGTGAAGTCGCCACTATTCTTCAAAGAACTAGCTTCTCCTCAGACCTGTTCCCCTCGGCTTTCATGAACTTAGCTGGCGCATGATGCTTGCATTTTCTTGCTTGGGCTCTCTCTCTCTGCGACAGTTTAGAGAATTTGCATAGGATTAAATGAAATCCTTTGGCTTAGCCAGTGGGGAATGTGTCGTAGTGTAGCTAGGTTTGAGATAGTTTTGGCTGTGTGTAAAAATGCTAAATTGAACGTAAATAAATACTGTAGGCACCAGGCAAAGGGATGACATTCCTATATTATCACCCATAATTCATCTCTGCTGGATGTAATGGTTGTTTTTCTTTTTGAATTATCTTAAGTCATGGTCTTTGTTGGCTGTATGTAGTCAAGTATACTACTAGGATAAAGATTTCTATATGAAACATAGAGGTTATGATGTAACTAAATGATCTATTTTGTGAATTATGATACATTAGTATGATGATGAGTTGAATGATGTTTGTTTGGTTCTGCAGGAATGTAGAGGGGATTATTAGTAGCCCATGTTCATGACTTTTTCTTCTTCTGTTCAGTTAAAATGCATTTTCTGTGTAGATGTAATTTTGAGTGAAGGAAAGACTATTGACAAATGTAGCAATGGGGAGCATGTCCGATGCTCGTGTGAATGTGTGATTTCCACTGGGGAACCTATCCATTAGGGCTTGTATTTATTCTCCCCAAATAAATCTTCACTAATTGTGTTGCGGTAGGCCGTTCTCATGTGCCTTTAGAATGTGGTATTCGGTCAGGCAGGAAAACATTTTGAAGACCTCAAGTCAGCCATTTTGAAATAAAGCCTGGAACCAGGGTAGACGACGGTAGAAACTGAACTCATTACGCCTCAGACTCTAACATCACCGATCATGGGTGCAACTTACTGTATCAAACCATGATTGATTGTGAGTGATGTAGCCTACTGTATATTGAAATAGCATACGCTTGTGTCCCATAACCCTAATATAATGCAGAGAAAACTATATTAAATCAGTCTGAATGTCAAGAGCAAAGTATTGCACCAAACCAGAATGCACTTTCCAGAGGTTGTGGAACGGATTAGGAGGTGTTTCTTTCTAATGAGAGAAGCGCGGATGGAACTCGTGTTATCATGTTTTTCAAGTATCTAGGTAGAAATAAAGCACTGTACGTGTTTTTAAAGGATGACTATTATTGTAATAGTTGACTTTTTAACCCCATTGAAACCCCAAAATAATATTTACTTAATGAATGTGAAGATGATAGTTGTATCAGGTACAGTTCTGGAATGTCTTACGAGTTATTATTTAATACAAAGACAAGAAGCTAGATTTGATGATGCAGCATAGTTCATTGCCTAATGTGCTTGACAGTCAGTTTTCAGTTCAAATGTATGAATCATTAACAACTTTATTTTTTGTCATGTGTAGTGGGGCTCACTATATACTGTATATAGCCCACACACACACACGCACACGCACACACGCACACACACACACACACACACACACACACACACACACACACACACACACACACACACACACACACACACACACACACACACACTTGTTCATTTGTGCTGAATTAAGTCATGCTTAATTTCTGTTTACATGTTTCTCTTCATGATTGTTCTATGCATTTCTGCTAACTTCACTTATTCCCTATTTTAGCTAGGTATCTAGGGGCTGGGCTGGATAGGTGGAGCAGACTGGGGGAATTCCAGAAAAGGCAGTCTGTCATAACACAACACACTTTGCAGTTTGCAACTGTTTGACCTGTTTATTGACCCCTGGAACAGTAGTGTAAGTGCAAGGTGATAAACGTGCTAACTCAAAAAGAAGGTACAAAAAAACAACATACAATCATAGTTCAATATTATAGGCTTCATGATCCTACTGTACAATGACCATGTGAGGGCCAAGTGCCAGTATGAGATACATGATTCAAGGACAGAGATGGAAGAGGTTTTTCCAATTCCATCGAGTCTGTCTATTTGGATCAGTCATAAGAGGTTAAATACCACATCTACTGTCTGGATCCTTCAGAACTCAAGTCAGACAGTATTGTAATCGATACTGTATCTACCATCAGCCCACACACTCTTTTTTTAGGCCCAGCCCTCCTCTCCACCATCACCACCATGATAAGATGAGTTACAAGGCTGCTAATGTTTCTCAGTATTGTGCTTGGCTGTAGACCTGCTATGGTATGCAACCTCATGCCTATTGCTGCTGCTGCTGCTGTCAGGTTAAAAAAAAAAGAAGTAATAATGTGCCTGCAATACCGGCAAGGTATGGAAAACATATTGGATATTCTTTCATTGCCTTTCTTTCAAGCTCCTTTGAACACTTTCAAAGACAAGTTTAACCCAACACATCAATGAGAATGTAAATATTGAATTCAAGCGTTTTTCTTTTTACCTGACAACAGTCATATAAGTTACTGAAGTAGATGTAGCCTACTGTAGATTTTGTTCCTCATTGTGAGGGAAGTCTTGACAGGTTCAGGCAAAGGATGCTTGTTAAACTGCTGGGTACGCACAAGTACACACTCACAGCCTAGTATGGAAGAAGTGCATACTTCTTTTGAAGGCGCACAGAGGACGAGGACATTTTGTAAGAATTAGCTCTTGGTAATCACAGCCAAGCATTTGTGAATCAACTATTCAAGCAGAAACGTCTAGTCCTCCCCATCTGGGCTGTGTATGATGTATTAATAATTGCACAGATTTCCAAAAAATCCAGAATGAAGCTTTCTAAGTGTGTGAAATGGGTTTTTCTGAATGGTTTCTCATGTGTTGTTGGATACATTATTTTATGTTATGGCGTCCCTGAGAAGCCAGTGCGCGTCTGTCTGTGTGATTGTACTGAAGCCGAATGCACTAAAGATGGTAATGTATTTTTCTGAATGTAGAGTTCCTACTTACTATGAAGGCTGCTGGATTAATATAATAAAAACTACAAATACATTCACACCGACAGAGACAGAAATCAGTTTAAGGACAGATTGAAAGTGGGCAAACTGTATTGTGATTCTGTCGTCACTTAAGGCTAATTTATACGAGGTACAATATAAATGATCCTTTACAGTTCTGTCCCAGTGAGAGGGTGGAAAGTTCATAATGTTTTGATGTTTCAGAAAGCTAGAGAGGTCCCACTCAAACCAACACTAAGACAAAACAGTATTAACCACAGCTACAACTTTGTATTTTCCTGAATATGACTTGAAACACATGCAGACTAAAAAAAAATATCATAAAACGCAAGCAAAAACATGTACATTGATGTACTGTATACACAAATTTGTGAATATATCTCAAAAGGTATAAATCCTATAAGATATGATTCCTTCTTGCGATACATTGTCTTTTCAGACAATGTACAGACAACTCGACACAACCACTGACTTAGAACAAAATACAATTAAACCAAGGGATCATTCTGTTTCCAGTCTCATTACCTGCATTGAAAAGAAGTAATCATTTGCTCAATGATACAGTTTTCGTCCCATCTAATCTCTCTGCATGTGATTGATTTAGTTGATAAACCTGAATGTAATCGTTTAACATGGAAATTATTGTAAGAAAAACAAGCTATTTTAAAGACATACTATATTTGAAAAAAAAAGAAAAGCTAATTGTCTTAACTGGTATTGAAATGTCATAATATAATACTGGGCTGTGCTTTTACTCTTTTTACATTTGTTTGTTTTACATTTGTTCTTTTTTTTTGCCCTATTATTATCATTATTATTAGCAAATTATTATTATTAATAACAAGTTGGTAAGAAGACATTAACGACTTGTAGTTCAGTTTGATCATAATTTGGGCATTGTAAAACATCTTAGTTATGTTGTACTCCTCCTTCAGTGCAATATTGTGTGTATTCTCTCTCTTTCTCTATCTCTCTGTCTTTAAGTCTACCATGTAAAAGTAGAACTGCAGATCCTCTGTAAAGGGAAACAGCCTGGAGATCAAATAAACAACATTGAAATCTTCAAGTGTCTCCTGGCGGTGCTTTTTCTTTCAACGTTATGAGAATTTCTATATAGATATTACGTATATGACCTACAGTAGCAGGGCGCAACAAGAAGATATGTGAGAATATGAAATCAACCAAATATGTATATCATGACAACTGGCCATAAAAAAAGTTAAAAAACTGCTATAATTTTTGAAGGTTTTTAAATCAGTATCATGGTCAGTATTATGGTCAATATCATGTCAGTATCATGGTCAGTATCATGGTCAGTATCATGGTTAGTATCATGGTTAGTATTATGGTCAGTATCATGGTCAGTATAATGGTCAGTATCATGTCAGTATCATGGTCAGTATCATGGTCAGTATCATGCCAGTATCACGATCAGTATAATGGTCAGTATCATGGTCAGTATAATGGTCAGTATCATGTCAGTATCACGGTCAGTATAATGGTCAGTATCATGTCAGTATCATGTCAGAATAATGGTCAGGGAATGTGGATCTACCACATGTTACTGAGGTCCCTGACATTGTGAATGAAAATTGGATGAAATTAATAAAGTGTAAAAATATGTGTTGTTTTTTCCTTATTATTGTGGGAGAGTGCAATCATCCAATCCACCAAACAACTCAAAACAAGAGTGAATACCAACAGAAGAATATACAGGAGATTTTTGGGGGGCGCTACCCACACAGTTAGCTGTGTTGCTCATTCCACGAATGCACGATCCTTACAAGTTGTACCTTGTAAAGGTGACTAATCAGGCTTTCCAACTATACAAAATACAATACCAATTGGTATTATTGAAGTGGAGAAATAATCGACTGAAATAAAGTTTCCGAACTTTTTTTGAGAAGTTTATAGGCCTATATATCCTTCCTATCCTATATATATTGTTACCTTGGTTACATAAAAGGTCAGGTGAGTGTTATTGTTGTTGCCATAACCCCCCAAATTGACTGTGTGGAAACAGCAGGGAGCATCACTGCTCCCCGCCCTCACTGTACTGAGTACATCATAAGTATTGGCTTCAGTGCCTCCCTAGGCTGAACCTGTGGTAACACAGACTTGAACCTGTGGCCTTGCTTGCAGAGAGGGGGCTTCAACTTGTGGCCCTGGTCGCCAAGTGGCCCTTTTTGCCAAAGACCACAGAGGTGCCCACCAACTATCCGCTGCCCTACGGGCACCTCCACACATTTACACATGTTTCTTTTAGTGCTTTTAAGTGTCGTTTCTGGATGTTAGTCTTCAAAACGTGCTTCAGAGTAAAGAAGCAGGAAGATTTGAACCCATGACCTTTGGATCATGTAGACAGAGTTCTAACACAGTGACCTACTGTACCATGCTCAATGGAAACAAGCCTCTGGCTTTTTTGTTAACAATACATTTGGCTTTTTATTGCACAGCCAGTACAATAGTTCACTGTGTTAAGATGCTCTCTACTGTACATGCACATGTTTGAGAACCACTGTATTGTTTAAACTGGCTGCCATAGCTGAATGGGTAGAGAACCCACCTGAAAAGCAGAAGGTCTTACGGCCCCGGTAATGTATCACCACGTTCATGAGATAGGCACTGAACCCATACCTGCCAACCTCAGACTGTCCGCTAACAGGAGATTTTTTCCCAGGGGGGGGGGGGCTCTTGACCATGCTGCCCCCCCCCCCCCAGGAAACTTTTAACAGAGTAGATGTAATTTCCAGTATTCTGGTGGATTTGGGGAGTTTGACACTTTTATCAGGCTTTACTTACATAGGATCCATTAAAAAGTTAAAAGTAGCAATAAAAGAGCCATATTTAATAATAACATTTTGCAGGGAACCCCGTGGGAACCCCCAAGGACCCCCCAGGGGTCCTTGGGGGGTTCCAATTGAGAACCAATGCTTAACGCTTTTTGAAAGTCCTGAAAAAAAAACAAGACTCGCATAACAAAAATCGACAAGACACACCATCTCAGTCTCGCGTAGCTATCTGCGTGAAGTGGGCGGATGCCTTTTTAGGAGACCGGAAGCAGGTTGGCGTCCGCCCACTTCACGCAGATAGCTACGCGAGACACGAGACTATGCAGATACGGGAAGTAAACCGGAGATGGTGTGTTTTGCCAAATTATGTTGCGCGAGTCTTGTTGTTGATCTGCTGTTTTTGCTATTTTAGAATGTTTATGCTGAAAAGTAACAGTTTTGGCCATAATGAGGTTTCCGCCCGACAGAAAATATATTCATATTTATATTGTACATGCAAAATTGCTATACGAAAACGTATTGTTACTGCACTGTTTCTTATTTTTATTTTCATTTGTAATAAAATGTCACTGACATCACAAGGTATTCTTCATTTTACATATGGTCCAGTATATTATTCATTCATATCAGTCACTGTTCCAGTGGGGCAAGGCAGCCTACTTAAAAAATATATATAAAACATAACCCTAACCCTCAACAGTGGGATAAAATCAATATGGTCACGTCTTATGCAAATGAGCCATGCGGTCCAATGTAAACAAATCGCTAGTGCAGTCTGGATCTGTCATGACCGTCATGGATGAACTTCAACCTGGTGTTTGCACTTTCTCCATTTTTGACCCGTTCATTCATCTACATAAACGTTCGGATTTCAAATATAACATTTTTGACCCTGGCGAGGGTGGGAGTTGCTTATTATGCGGCTGCTCTATCCATAGCCCAGTCGGTAGAGCTCTTGACTTCAGACTACAAGATCATGGGATCGAATCCCAGCACAGGATCCTTGGCATCTGAGCAATCCCGCTACCACGGGTCTACTATCTTTTTTCGCCTTCATCATAAAGGTTGCTGGACAATATATAGAGGATGAAATGCATAATTTGTTAAATAATATGAAGGTAATATCAAATACATTGTAAAAAATTAGAGACATGACGCTTTATTAGCAAGACAGTCTTTTATTATATTATTCCTCATTTTACTGGTTTCCCCTGAGTAGAACTGCCTTAGAATCACTGCTGATGATGTGGCTATAGCTGAATGGTTGGAGAACCTGCCTGGCAAGCTATATATCCCAGGTTCGATCCCAGGCCTCCGCAATGTGTCAAAGTGTCCCTGAACAAGACACTGAAAAAAATTGTTCACCCAAAAATTTCTTATTTTCTATCAATTACACACTCCATGAAGCCTTGAATTCATGGACATTTTTTTTGTTTTTTGACACATTCCTGAGCACAGACTCAGACATATTGGTTGGAAGTGCATCTCATTGTAGATTAGTAGGCGATAATTCCAATATTCACTATACACTCCTCATGTTTAAGCCTAACTGAATTATATATTTTTGGACGACTTGTGCATTTAATAAATACTTTGCCACGCTTTCTCCCTGGATCCATTTATTGCGGCCGTGTTTCCTTTCTTGCATTTTACTTCCTCTTATGATTCCGGGGAGACATCAAATTTCTCTTTTAGGTTTTGAGTCAAGACCCAGGCTCCCGGGGAGACATAAAATTTCTCTTTTGGGTCTTAAGTCTTGGGACTCAAGACCCAAAAGAGAAATTTGAAGTCTCCCGGGAGCCGGGACCCAAGCCTCAAGGCTCTTGAGCTAAAAAGTTTGTGAACCACTGCCATTTAGAACAGTGATTTTCAACCCTTTTCATGCCAAGGACCCCTAAATTGATATACATTTGGCCGCGGACCCCCAACTGAAAAAGTTTTGTGCCAGGGACCCCCAGAAGCAAAGATTTGAGTTAAAAATGCTCGCTTTAAAAATGTAGCAACAAGCTCATAGCGTGGCACTCGGTGCCGCACTATGAGCTTGTAGATCTGCTATTTTTGAATAGCCAAAGCTAAGTGGTTAAAAATGATTGTGACGCTATCAGTGGCGTACCCACCGTAGAGGCAGGAACTAAAATCTTGCCTCCCCTAGAAAATGAAGTAAAAGACTGACTGAAAAACAGACAGTGAAAAAAATCCAAACAGAATAGTGGCCATCGGACCGTTAGCCCACCTCCTCGTCCATTCATGCGGGCAGGCAGCTAATCACCACCATTTATCCATGTATCCATTCAGCAGAGCGACCCTCGCCTATATAGTGATCCAAATGTCTGCCTTTGTCTTCATGGGGTACCAGAAAAAATATTTGAATATTTAATTATATTATATACTATATTTAATAAATACCCTTTTTTTTGTGGCTGTTTTTAAATATTTTTTTGACACAGAATCAAATGTTTTATGGTCATGATTCACCAGGAGCCTGGATGGCTTAGTTCCAGGCTTAAAATAATTTACATAAATATTTTCGGAAAACTCTATGGGAAAAATGTATGGGTTCATCGGCTTTTAACACCTCAGACCCCTTTTGAACCCTTCTCACCTTCTGAACCCTCCTGAAACCCCTATGTTTCCTTCTGAACCCTGGGATGAATGGGGCAGAGTGGGTCAGAAGGAGTGAGAATTAGTCAGAAGGATTCAGAAGGGGTCAAAACACTAGACTACAGGTATAGACTGATGCACCATAGTAAGCACCATAGAAAACAGGTAAGCAGTAGCACCATAGTAAGTACCCATGGTAAACACTGTGGTAAGCACCATAGGTGGCAGGGAAGCACCATAGGAAGCATCATAGGTGACAGGGAAGCACCATAGGTGACAAGGAAGCACCATAGTAAGCACCCTAGATGACAGGAAAGCACCATAGGTGACAAGGAAGCACCATAGTAAGCACCCTATATGACAGGAAAGCACCATAGGTGACAAGGAAGCACCATAGTAAGCACCATAGATGACAGGTAAGCACCATAGTAAGCACCATAGGATGCACGATGGGTGACAGGGATACACCATAGGAAGCACCAAGGGAAGCACCATAGATGACAGGGAAGCACCATAGATCACAGGGAAGCACCATAGAAGAATAAAAACAATTATTCGATGGTGAAAATTGAAATAATTGTAATTATATAAATAAAATCTTAAGTAAAAATATTAAACACCACAGCAGTACTTGTGATTACTTAGTGATGTGCTTTTTGTGATGTGTTACAAATGCCCCCGTCACGGGGGAAATTGTAAAACTCTGACTTATTGCATTAAAAGTAACATTTGTGTTTTTGTTTTTTTTTGCTTTATTAGTGAAAGTGTATATATATATTTTATATATATACTTTTTTAATTGAATGACATTTTTGTATCCTGCACCACAAGATGCCCAGTGGCTTACAAGACACTTACAAAATTAACATATACCCAGGTGTCCACAAATACAATACATAAACATATTGATTGTCCAAGCTGTGAGTTACAGATACATTTATAAATGGTATTATTAATTAAGGCACATACTGTACAGTATAGGTCTCTTTTATCAAAAGACAACTAGTATATTTCAAGTAGTCTGTGAATAGTGTTACTTTTGATCCCTGTCTCCCCTACTGTGAGTTTGCGGTGTAGACAGGATGACATCAGGATGAAAGAAAACAACGTTCATACTAATGTGGAGGAAATGAATGTTTCCCTTAACAGTCGTCTTCCTGAAACAAAAAGTGTCAAATGTGTGTGTGTGTGTGTGTACGATATGTATTTGACTGAAATGTTAATGACAGAATGAATGGCAGCTTGTGTAAACAAGTGAACATATTGTGAGTTTGAAAGAGAGAAGAGAGAGAGTGGAGAGAGGGATGTACTGTGAAACAGGGATGAATGAGATCAGCTTTTGGCTCCTTGAAACCCGAAGTGTCACTATAACCCCCACCTCCCCACAACACGCACACACACGCACACACACACACACACCCGCAGACACCCGCACACACACACACACACACACACACACACTCTTTCTTTCTCTCTCTGTGGCTCCATTCAGCCTCCATCGCTCAGTCAATTGCATCTGTGGGCGTTGCCATAGCAACGCCTTGGAGTAGGAGAGCACAGGCATGAGTCATCATTCCGGTGACGAAAAAGGAGAGGAGAGGAGAATCAAGGAGAGGAGGGGGAAGGGTAATAGAGGAGAGGAGACAGGAGAGTCACGGAGAGCAGAAGAGATGAGACGAATGGAGAGGAGAGTATGAACAGGTAAAGGAGAAAAAGTGAAATAAGATCTAGATGAGAGAAAAGGAGGAAAGCCAAATGAGAGCTGAGAGAAACAGGAGAGTTAAACAGAGAGACAGGGGGAGAGAGGGAGGGAGAAAGAGAGAGAGAGAGAGAGAGAGAGAGAGAGAGAGAGAGAGAGAGAGAGAGAGAAAGAGCGAGACACAGGCAGATAGAGGTGGTACCTTGGTACTTAGCTGTCAGACAGGAGTCATTATAGAACAATGAGGTCTGGACCAGTGTAATAAAACACAGAGTCACATGCGAGCGTGCGCGCACACACACACACAGATATACTTGTGAGGACGTTCATGTGACTTTTCAAATGATTTCCATTTATTATAGTGTTTCTCGACGGGGGCGGTACAGCCCCCCAGGGGACGTACAGAGAAGTTTGTGGGGTGCTGGAAGCAATATTTTTTAAAGGGGTTCGCTGAGGTATTCTATATTCAAGTGCACATTATCATATCAGTATCATGGTTAGTATCATGTCAGTAATGGTCAGTGTCATCAGTATATCATGTCAGTAGCATGGTCAGTATCATCAGTATATCATGTCAGTAGCATGGTCAGTATCATCAGTATATCATGTCAGTATCATGGTCAGTATCGTGTCAGTATCATGTCAGTATTGTGTCGCAGGGCTGTCACAGCGATGTCGCATCAGGCCGCCCTCACAGCACTGTGACAAAGATGTCAGGCCCTGTCACAGAGCCGGTAACATGTTACCTGCCATTCAGTGACAAAACAAAAACAAGTCCATGAATTCAAGGCTTCATGGGGTGTGCAATTGATAGAAAAGTAAGTCACTCTTTCGGTGAACTACTCCTTTAACCTAACTACTGTAGTTCTAACCAGCACCCTGCATGCCTGACCTCAACATAATCCTAATCTTTATATCCTCCTAAGGACACTAGGTTCTCACAACAATAGCAGTACAAATACCCACCTATGGACAGACACCATAGTTCCCAGAGGACTTGTTTAAAGTACATATCTTTTTAATGTACTTTTTTTCATCTTTTATTTGAGTTCAGCTTCACAGAGATGCAGTCTCTTTAAATACAGTATGAAATAATTACATAAATACAGTCATAAAATTAATAAACAATTTACCTTCAATCTAAAACCTTTTGTTTTAAAAGAATGAAAATATGCAGGTTTTGTTCCACAACAGCTGACAAGAGATCAAACATCCATTATGGTTTAACTGGAACTGGGGTCAATCAACTTTCAGGAAGGAAGTTCAAATGCAATTTTATGCTTAGCAACAAAGCACTAATTAATTTATTTACTTGTCTGTATAAAATATGCTCAACATTTAGAATTTTGCCCCAAAACAAGATGTCATATTGATTATTTTATTTACCCCCAAAGGATTCGTCACAAAAAAGAAAATCAAAAATGTTTTACTTTCCCTGTTCTTTATTTTGAATATTACATAATCAATTTGTTGAATCAGCTGAAATGAAAATGAATTGATGCCCAGTTACAGTTTTGACCACTAACCCTGAATTCTTAGACAATCATAAGACACTTATTCATGTAAATGAGCTTTTCTAAACTTGATGACATATTATTTCACACTTCTTTTCAGTTGTATGTTTGATTGGAACTATCACAACCTCATTGTGTGAAATAAGGCACCTACTGTAGCAACACGACAGAGAACCCATATTATATCCAACGATACTTTGCCAGCCATGTGCTGATATACTTTCACCATGAGGAACACATCAGCAGAGATGTTTTCACTTCAACCACAGGTTTGAGAGCAGACAGCTAACACACATGTACAGCCTGATCATCATGTTGTATGATTACTGTAGATACAGACAAATACAGTTCATTAATACTACATATGGAGCAGTTCTGGGTTAACCCAAAGAGACAAAAAACAAGTACAGAACAGCATTGGGTCTCCAGCACTTTGAGAGACATTTGGTTGCAACTATGTGTAAATGATTGTACTGAGTTGCATTGGTGGGTGCTTCTTTCTCTCAGGAGTCACCCGTGTGTAAATGTGAATACAGTCAACCATACAGAGTGAACTGAGAGATGATTGATCCATGTGGCTCAGCATTTAAACCCTGCATCTCCAAACAATCACAGTCAGAAAAACAGAGGCAGTGTGGTATTTTAAAAACAGCAGTAGAAATCATTGGTAGAAACATGTACTGGACAGTACAAAGGGTTTTGGCGGGGTGGATGGTCCAAACCCAGACCTGCACTCACAGTCCCCAGTGGATTGCCCTTGAGCAAAGACACCGAACACGCTACCTGCTCAGTGCAAGCCTCTGTGTAAGAAAATGCCTAAAATAGAAATGCACAGTAAGCAGCCCCACTAATAAGGATAAAGTCTAACCTGTAAATTAAACTCATTCAACCACGATCCTAACAGGATTGCAGTGCCATAATATTAGGTTCATGTAACTACAAAATGTTAAATGATGGTTTCAGGAATGAGGCCCCAGGTGTGAGTGCATGCATGCGCATCTGTATCTACACACATGCATTTATGTAGGTGTGTGTGTGTGTGTGTGTGTGTGTGTGTGTGTGTGTGTGTGTGTGTGTGTGTGTGTGTGTGTGTGTGTGTGTGTGTGTGTGTGTGTGTGTGTGTGTGTGTATATAAACATGTACAGTGTTTCCAGCAGTGGATTCAGGATGTGAGACTGACGGAGTGGCGTGGGACCAGCTGTGAATTGGACAGACAGTCCGACTGACAGGCAGGTAAATGAATGTCCCACTCTGAGCAGGTTTTGTCTTTGGGTTTTTCGTGGTGAGGACATACTGCTGGTACATAGAATAAAATGCTTTAAGAATGGATGGACAGGCAGGTTTAATGATGTCATGTTGTCCTGGCTTAGATTGGAGCATTGGTTTACATTATTTGTTTGCGCTCAAATGTAGAAGATGTGGATAGGCACATAGTCTGACAGACAGATGGCTGGACAGACAGACGAACAGCCCTGTGTCTTATGGTATTTAGTCCTTGGTGTTCATTGGGGAGAGGGGGAGAGAGAGAGAGAGATTTGTCCCATCTTGCTGGGGTCTCACCTGAGGACAACACAGACAGACTACCTCCTCAAAATAAAATGGTTGCTGGGAGGGAGAGGGGGAAGGATGGATGCGTGAGTAAATTGTAAAAGTAAATCCTCATGTCTCTTGGTGTAGAATGGGTTTAGTTCAGGTAGTGATTCAGGTTTTCAGGTGTAGGTACAGGTGTTCAATCACTTAGGTCGAAGTGCAGGGCAGGGCTCTCTGCGACGGGAGAGGAGGGGCCAGCACTGGACACAGCACTGGAGGGAACACTGCAGTCTGCACACACACACACACACACAATTTTTGTGTTACTGTCGTACTGTTGTACAAATTGTACAATGTCATCATATGAACACATACAGCATCCTAACAGCATGAACATCACTTCCTCTCAGTGGTGTTAAGTAACTAAGTACATTTACTCAAGTACTGTACTTAACTCATTCACTGCCTGAATTATTTCTGGCCGCGTTTTGCCCACTGCCACTGGTCTTTGGGTCAAATTTGAAGAAAAAATAAATAAAAATTGCGTTTTTTACGTCTTGGCAGAATTGGTAATTGGAAATAATTATGTTTTTTACGTTCTAGGCAGGGAATGAGTTAAGTACAATTTTGAGGTATTTTTTTTACTTTAATGGAGTATTTCCAATTTTCAATACTTTTACTCCACTATATCTCTGAGGCAAATATTGTAATTTTACTCTACTACACTTCAGCCCTATATATACTTCGGCTATTTGAAAATAGCTCTTTTGAAAGAGCTTTCAAAAGATTTGTATACATTTTTAACATATAACTTGTGAAAGGGTACATTCTGCATAATGAGGACTTTTACTTTTGGTACTTTTTGTATATTTTGATGTCAATACTTTTGTACTTTTACTCAATTAACAGACTTTTACTTGTAACAGAGTATTTCTACATTGCACTATTGATACTTTTACTTAAGTAAACAATGTGAGTACTTCTTCCATCACTGCTTCCTCTGGTGGTCAATATCTGGCTGTAATGCTGACTCATCCCTCCCTTCTTCCATTCATCCCTCTATATATACACTGTATAAATGTATATCACTGCCTGGTCTTCTGTCTTCAGATGATGTGGCTCTAATGCTGACTCATACTTTCCTTCCTCTATCCATCCGTCCATCTCTCTATCCGTCTCTCTCTCTGTCTGGTCTTGTCTTCAGTTTATGTGATGCTAGTGGAATGACTTTGTTAACCTTTCTCTTTTCCATTCATCTTTTTTTTAATTCTCTCTCTCTCTCTCTCTCTCTCTCTCTCTCTCTCTCTCTCTCTCTCTCTCCATCTCTCTCTCTCTCTCTCTCTCTCTCTCTCTCTCTCTCTCTCTCTCTCTCTCTCTCTCTCTCTCTCTCTCTCCTCTCTCTCTCTCTCTCTCTCTCTCTCTCTCTCTCTCTCTCTCTCTCTCTCTCTCTCTCTCTCTCTCTCTCTCTCTCTCTCTCTCTCTCTCTCTCTCTCTCTCTGTGGCAAAGTCAGACCATGTACAGTTGTATTCATACAGAATACTTATTTAGGTAACCACTTACAAGCCCTATTTTCTAAAATAGGCGATCCACAAGCTCACAAAGCGTTACATTGTAATGCGCTGTGAGCTTGTAGATCTGCATTTTTTTTTTATTGTTAATCAAATATGAGCCTATATTGACATGCAAGAAAAGACAAGAAAAGGAGGAAACCAAACAATGGTGAAACCGCTAGGGGGAAAAAAGGGAAAGAAATAAAGGGAGTGAGGCAAGAAAGAAGAAGAACACAGAAAAGGTGAAGTAAGAGAGAGATAGGGACAAGTCAAAGTAGCGGTTCCACTAATTGACAACACGCATGAAGTTCAAAATTAATGACTCAATCAAGAGGAGAAGACAAGCCAAGGCCTTGAGAAGAGATGAAAGGATAAGAGAGGGATGGGGTGAAGGGAGAGAGTTGACAGTAAATGTAAAGGGGTCGTGTTGTTCTTCCAGGCCTACTTTTCTCTGCTCTTAATTGTTATCTTCTTCTACACAGGGTTTGTTTTAATTTAGCTCAGCTGACGGTTAGGATGCGGGGGTGGGTATTATCCATGAGCACTGGCACAGCGGTTCACACTCAACCCTGTTATCTAGTTGGGCTGTTAAAAGCTTCACAGACTTGTTTGACAGCACTATCATCAGTGTTGTGTAAATTAATGGTTTTTGTTCATATTTTCAGACATTTAACCACTTAACCCCTCAATACTTAGTAAAGTTCGGCAAATGTCTTTGCCGAAAATAGCCGATCTATAAGCTCACACCGTGTCGCGCTTGGGAACTTATAGATCTGCTATTTTTGGCAAATGATCCACCCAGAACAGAAATGCTAGGATTCAAGTAAAACAAAAAAAAAGGTTCCTATCACACAAAGTTTTGGAACCCTGATCTATAAGCTCACAATGCTACACCTGCATAAGTATAGTATAGAGTGAGTTAACTTACACCATGTAGGTCTGCTGGTGGGAAGCAGGGACGCCTCGGACCCCGAGGAGGACAGCGGCTGCGGAGGGCTGTAGAGCTGGCTCTGGGAGTCAAACAGGGCAGACAGGGCTAGGGGAGACACACACAGGGAACAATTACATTTATATCTGCAGTCTGGCCTACATTTTACATAATATGCCTGATTTATACTGATATATGCCTGAGCCTGATACAGTACGCTGGTGGAATAGCAGATCTGTACAAGCTTACATCGCGTTTTAAGTAGCCATGTAATAAGCAGGATAATAGACAGCGACAATCCACCCGACAGGGTGACGCAGGCCTGACATGAATCTGATGAGGAAAGGCGAGAGCCTGAAAACGTCACAGCAGCACTCAGGCGCAATACAAGATTCTGCAACTGGAGCCCAGTCAAATCTAGTCCTGTATATTGCACTGATCAGAGCAATGGTCATGAGTTATGGCCATTTGAAATGTTAAATACTGGTGTGGCTATTCTCACGGCAGACCCCTGAAAAGCGTTTGTGCCAGATTTGGTGCAGATCGGAGAAACGTGCGCCTCACAAGTCCGGATGATACGTTTGTGACGTCCACTGTCGGTCCACCCACCCTCTAGGCAATTTTAATATAGGATTACTATTAGACACACTTTATACAGGTATGCTACAGTAATACATATACATAGAGTATATATAAAGTGTATACTCTATACCAGGGGTCTTCAAAGTTTTTCAAGGACCCCTTAGCTGAGAGAGATGAAGCAGGGACCCCCACTACATACTGTATAAAACTGTGTTGCAGATTAAACTTTTTTTCATAGATTTAATAGATAGCTGGATTCATGTTAATGTGTATTTTCAGATAGTTAACCTTTAAACCCTCAATATTTAGTCAACTTGACCGTTGGCTCTGTACTTTGTCTGCTCTTATCCCCTCTACACCGACTCTCTGAAAATAGTCGATATACAAGCTCACAACGCCTCATTTGTAGATCTGCTATTTTCGGCTAATGTTTCCCACCACACAAAGATTTGGCGTTCCCCGTGTAGTAACTCTGAGGACCCCCTATTGAAGACCCCTGCTCTATACAGTACACACATGTAGTATATAAAGTACATCATATTTACACTTCAGTACCCATAGCATCATTGGTAAGCGCTCGTATTCTTCAGACATACGTACCCTTCATGGTCTTGGCGTGGGCCTCACTGCTGCTCTCACACATGGTGCCAAGGAACTCATCCACCTGCTTCAGAGACAGGGAGTTGTGGAGGGTCTCCAGGGGGTATATAGAGGGCACCATGGAACAGCCTTCAAAGCCTACACAGGGAGACAGACCAGCCAATCAAACCTCACCTCTCTCGACCTGACACAACAAACAGTACTCCAGTATGCTGTACCAATACTACAGTCCTGTGTGTGCACATGTCCAAGCAGCCGCCCATTCTCTGGTGATTAGACCACATTGACTTCAATGTGGGTTCGTCTAATGGTGCAGAGCAGTTCTGACCATACAGGATAATGAAATGTGTATAAGGGATAGGATTAAATCACTTTCGATTCAAACCTAAACAAAAACAAAAGTAGGCATTGATTAAAAACATTTCCGTATACGTTGGATATGAGAATCTGTAAGTGCCAAAAGCCACTTCCTTAACTCATTGAACAGAAAATTACTCGACCCAGCCCTGTAATATATCATTAGGTACAAACACCATTAAAGACATGGGGTGTCCCATAAGGCACCATAATAAAGGACCATATCGAATTCAATCATTTTAACCATTTAACCCGTAGATGGCACAAAAGAAGCCAAGTCTTTAGTTCCCTTTTAAGCATTTCATCATAAAATGGTGTACTGTAAAAATAAAAACCACTGCAGCAACTGCACTACAGCAAGCTGACACATATAAACACATGCGCAGCCAATCCAGTCCAGTGGCATTCAGTGTAGCCCGACCAAAGGACACAACGATAAACCGGTATCTTGGCGAAGCGGAATGGAGAGGAAAGAGGATGCTTCAGTTTCACCTCTCCCCGAAGAAACAATCAGCCATCAGCCTTGCATTCCTCCATCAGTAATCTACAGAATTATAACGGGTGAACAACAAGTGAAAAAGCTACACAGCATGTCTGGGAACAGAGACAACGAGCTGCAGGCCTAAAGGGAGGCGTTTGTACAGTAGTTACATTCAAAGGATCTTCAGTGTGGGTTTCTATAAATTATAAAGTTGCTATAAATAAACATACAAGTAATAGAAGTAACAAGTAATAGAAAGGAAGCACATCACAAAAAATCTGACCCGCTTTGCATGTTACATGCCATCAATTAATTCATCCAAACAGCAAGTAATGATCTGTCAATATTTACTGTATATCATATAGGCTGTGTATCACGGTGTGATAATCAATGCCCAATAGTGGGTACTAGAGGTTAGAGACAATCCCCTGAGTTCAAGCACCACCAGCAGGATGTTAAATAATCTTATGGATGGATAACATTCCATGGGCTTGGATGAGTGGTGTGGTGGCCATTCTTACTCTGTCCCTCTCCACTGTATGTATACTCTCTGGCACAGCAGAAATAATAAACCCACTAAACAAATGCTACACCCACTGGTATTTGTCTTTTCCCAAGCTTATCGAAACCGAAGGCCTGTGTATCTTCAGTACGCAAGGTGTAGGCTAGTCTGATGTACTGTCGCCGCGCCCGAGGTTGGATAATGAGAGCAATGACGAATGCTGGCCATAATTTGATAATACCCATTGACTTATTTATTAACAAGAAAGCATTGATTATAAATACTTTAATTCAACATTACAGTTATTGTCAGCAGTGGACCGCCCTGGCGATTCCCCAAGCGAGGGAGTTGGCTAAAAATACAGCAGGTGCTGCAGGCTGCCGGTCTTGCCATTATGCAGCCACGTTATATGAACTGGTGAAAGGTCACCGGTTTCCGCTCTTGCGTTTCATTGCACTCCAGTAAACTCCAGTGTCACATAAACTCCAGTGTCTCCTCAGCTGTGAATTTTAACACAACATCTGCAGCAACCGTGTTTTACATGGTGAGTTCCTTCAGCAGTGAGGACGTTCGCAGTGAGAGCTCAGCTTGTGCCGATTGGTCAGCTGCGGTATTACCCCTAGGACTGATATGGCAGCTGACCTACTGTACAGAATCAGAACAAGCTTATTATCACCCTCTTGGTCCTTTTATCACCCCTGGGATAATATATACCTGTGATAATACTGTCAGTGGTAGGAGTTTCATTCAGAACTACATCTGCCTTTATTAATAATGCAAAAAGCGATCAAAAACAACCTCATTAAGTGTCTTCTCTTCCTCTGCTTTTTTTCTCTTCCTCTGTCTCCACGTCCCTCTCTTTCTATCTCCATCTACCCCACCTTGTTCTAACTCTCTCTCCCTGTCCTCTCTATATCATTGACATTCAGCTCATACATCCAAAGAACTATGTGATACTACAATGCACCATTCACTCAACACTTATCTCACACTCTCTCTCTTGCACACAGGCACGCACACAGAATGGAGAACAGAGAGGAGGAACTACGTAAGCCAAGAAACAGAAAACAGCTCAGCTCTCTTCAAGTAACACATGTAGACAACTAGTAAATCGCAGTCCACATGAACACACATCATGCATGCATAAACAAATGCATCATGCCAAAATCTCACTGTTCTGCCCAAGAGAAAGTGTGAACCAGGTGTGAACAAATCAAAACCTCTGGCAGTGATTCCGTTCTTCTCTGATGACTCGGAAGAACGTGAGGATTGACAAGCTGCATCAAAACGTGTCCTATAAATAATTCTCCATGAACATCAGCAGTTTATGAGCAGCCCGCACGAACCAAAAGAAGCTAATGACGGGACAGGATTTTAATCGCAAATATCTGTCATCTGGTCAAGAAGTCAGAAACGTCTTTGTCTGTGTGCCGAGGAAGGCTCTGATACTAGTGCATAAGTGTCACGCACCAAAAATATCCGATCTACAAGCTCACCACGCGTCACAGCTCGATGCACTGTGAGCTTGTGGATAAGCTATTATCGGTGCGCAACACCAGTGCGAAACTAAGTGCTTTAGTGGTTCCCAGAGAATTGTGGCCAAATCAATTACATCAACTCCTGCCAGAACATCTCTGGTTCCAAAACCTTGACAAGCTGTGTGCTCCAGATGGCAGTAGTACTGGAGTCCAGAATACAACCTGGACTCCATTACACTGAATAATTTACTGAATTTATTTTTTTGTTGTTGTTTTTTTACTATCCATATCCAAAATGTAGGTCTTTTCACTGATGTATGCATGCAAACATTAATCTAAACAAACATTTTAAAGCTTCAAAGTGTGAAACGAAGGAAACTGAACATCTTTAATTCACTGAATCGCTATGCAGTGGAGCAATACCGTCTCACCATGGGGCGCCATACTGCAGTTAGGAATTGGGACTTGAAGACAGTGCATGCATATGGAACACTGCATGCACGCTTCAAACCCTTCTGGCGGAGAGGCGTGGTTGGTCAGCACCTTCTGTTCACGCTGCATAGGCTGCCTTCTTTTGCACTCTCTAATGTACAGATTTCACACAATACTGTGTTATAACACAGTATCATCATTCAAACAAATGGAGCGTATGACCCACTTGCAAACAAGCCAAAACTACACCTTTAACTCGCAATGGTGTGCAAGTTAAGGCTAGCCGCAAAACAGAGAATGGGATCTTTGTCATGAAATAGACCGGATGCAACTGATGCTTATTGTGACAGGCATTCAAAGTGACAAACAGCAAAAAAAGACATTCAGAGAAACCGAGCGACAAAGTTAAACTCTGGCATTCAAGTGACTGATGGGAGGAGTAGCAAAGAGTGCTGTGAAAAGCTCAGGATTCACTGAAGGTCTGAACACTGACTGAACACAGCTTAGAGGAGCAGGAGAGAGGGGGGGGGGGTAGAAAGGAGAAGAAAAAGAAGGAGGCGGCAGCGGGGTTCTACAGCGTCTGACCGTAGGGACACTCAGGATGTTCCCGGCTGGACGACGACAGGCTCCCAAGGAGTAGCAGGTGGTGGTATGGGCAGCGATGGGGGTACTGGGCCAGCACCCGGTCCACACACAAAGAGGGGCAGTCTGGGGGCGCTGGCTCAGAGGACAACTGGACCACAGAGTGCTCCTCTGTGGGCTCTGGGGAAGAAGGGATGAAGAGGAGGAGGAGGAGAAAAAGAGAAAGCATAGTAGGAGAAAAGGAGAGGAGGTGGTATGATGGGGAGGAGCTGTGCTGACGGTTGTGGTTGAAATGATGGATGCCAGATAAATGTATAGAGGAGAAAAACTGAGTCAGAGAGGAGGGAATGTTTCCGATAAAATCACATACGTTGGGATTGTGTCAGCCTTTTTTCTGTTAGTGCCAACAACGTAAACAAATAATAACCTAATGTTTCAATCACACACAGCTAGGTGTGTCACAATATAACCGGCCAAGAAATATTGCAATTGCAACTGTATTGCTGGTGACATTTACAGGAGTGGATACTGTGTGATATGAAATTAAAGCTTACATTAATCATTGTTAAGTTGACAACTGACTAGTCACAGCTGCCCTTGTTCAACGAGCCTCGTTGACCTACTTTAATGTAAAGTCCAGCAAGAGGCAATTTCTGCCCCATCAAGTAGATATGACTGCATCAAAGGATTCACAAGCACCTTCTCTGGTATCATGGAAAAGTGCTTTACAAAGAAAATATATTAAATGTACTCCGATTCCACCACAGCAAACTGAAGATTGGCAATGTTGATGATAATTGAAAAAAAGAATACAAAATATTGCATCATATTGTTATTGTGAGCCCAACAGCGTATCGTGAAATTGGTATATTGTGACCCTACACACAGCTATAGAATACTGCATTGAACATAAATACTTTACATGAGGACTGAGATGTGTATAAGAGATGACGTATAAGAGGTCCATTGTTGTTATGTACTGAGGAACAAACGCCTCTAAGACAAAGTTCTATGCTGCACATATTGCATTTTAGAAGCAACTCCCTTTTGATTTAAAAGCTAACTAAGCAAAAAAAAGGACAACCTTCATGTCAAATAGACAACAGCAGGAGACATCAAAGCCAAGTTAGTACAAATAAAAGGAATCAATGAATCAAACAATAAAAGGGCTACAGAGTCACCGGTGGAATACAGATACCAGATTCCCTCTCAGATATCAATAACCCTTCATCTTATCAACATGTGAACCGCTTGGCTAAAAATCATCAATACCATCAGAAACGCAACAACAATTCAACCTTTACCTGATACCTAAGGCTTTAGTTTATAGGGATGCTTGTTTAAACAGGGTTGTTCAGACGATGAGAAAGGAGTAGCTGATGCCGGGGTCATACGTTAAGTGTTGGCATTTATAATCTCGTAAATTTGACTTTCACTGTGTATAATACATGTCGTAAAAATGAAGTTTGATGAAGTTTGATTTGATAACAGTACATCTGAAGATATGAACCTGCAGCTTTTCGACAGGATTATTCAAAAATGGCATTTGTAAATTAACAGATGGAACAGTGGAATGATAACTAGAACAATGCTTTATTTTAAGTTGCTCTGGATAAGAGTGTCTGCTACGGTAAATGCCTAAATTGTAAAATTGTACGACAAAATAATAGAATGATCGATAGACATAGTTCACTTAGTTCAAAACATGAGGTGAAACTGCAACTTAATGGATGATAACAAAGCAACAGCGTGGTTATGAACCCTCTGGTGAGCCCAGCCGGCCACATGCTGCATGATGCCTCATTCATCTGGGATTCTGCTGCCAATTGGCTCATTGACCTCTCTGAAACAGAATGAACCTCGACCAGTATCATCCAGTCATACTGCAGTGTGACTGGGGTGGTAACTATGAATGTTGTATGAATGATGTTTGAATGTTGTATGGAAGCTGTACAGTATGAATGTTTTATGAACGGTGTATCAATACTGCATGAAGTGACGTTTGAATCTTTTATGGATGGGTGGATGATACCATATAAATGGTTATGTGAATATTGTATGAATGATTGAATGCTATGTAAATTGTTGTATGAATGCTGGTCTCCCGGGTGGAAAGCCAACATCTTATCCACTTAAAGCCTAAATGGGAATTCCCCCTTGGCGGGGGGAGATATTAGACTTTTTGTCATCAGGCAGAGGATCTGAGCCACTCTGCTACACTGTATTAATGTTGTTGATTGTATACGAATGGCTGTATGAATTCTGGTATGGCTGTGACTGTATGAATGCTGTATTAATGTCCTATGAATGCTGTATGTATGAATGCTACTGGGTGTCGACTGGGGTCTGTGTACAGTTGGCATGTTATCCCCGTGTCCATGTGGGTTTTCAACCACCAAAAGACATGCATGTTACAGTACTGGTACATGACCGTGCCACTGCCCTTGATTACAAACGCAGCTGGTCCCAGGCTGTCCACTGCTCCTAATGGTTAAGATGGCTTCAATACAGAGGACTCATTCTGTCTATATATAAATGTACTTCGCGGTCAATTCACTTAACCAGACTCTGTGGAACACCAGTCATTCATTCAAATCTGTTGGTAGCGCAACATATTTACACAGACTTCTGCTTCTCCATCTGGTACAACACACACACACACACACACACACACACACACACACACACACACACATACACACGTACACGTTTCTATTAATTTTGTTCCACTGTTTGTCACTTGGAGAGAGACAAACACATACTGTAGGCAACTCTGCTGGGATTCAAACCTAACTTCTATCTAGGGTGGTGGACAAATCCTTATTCCGTACAATGTTCAGATATGGGATTCAATCCTAGGCCATAAAGGCCCTTCCAACGTGAAGAAGGTCCAAGACGGAATACTTAACCACTCAACCGTCAATGAGTTACAGAACATAGCCACTCAAAAGTCCATTCAACTTCAGACTTATTCATTCTGTCTCTGAACAGACTGTCACATTGACAGGCTGTTTCGGGACAATTGATGTGAGGCAATACAATGTAAAACAGTAAAAGCTTAAAAAGAGACACTACACCCACAGAGAAGGAGAGAGTGCTTCAAGCCTTCACGCTCAATTTTCATCTGCTCCTTTCCTCCTTCTCAGAGACCATACAAACTGGTATTGACGATTTCATCCAAGTGAGACCAACTCATTATGCACGGCCGCACAGGACAGCCTTGATATAATAAAGGACTGTTACACAACATTGCATCATTAAAACCATGGTGACAGACTGTTTGGACAGTGAACTGGATCAAAAAGTGGTGTGCCATGTTGCCATCACTAGGACAAACATCCAAATGTAACCATGGAATAAAGCAAAATAAATTCTGATTTGACTGAAAATGTTGCTGCTGTTCTATTGACTTTGGCCATTTTCCTTCCACACCTCCTGCACGGAGCGCGTGACCCGAGATGATGTTGGAATCCAGCACACAACACCACTGGTTTTGATAATGTGGATTGTGGAAGTTAAATGGTGGATTTGTGGATAGGACTCTATATGAACAAACTTGTTATATCAACAAAAACGCATCGCATTCTGTTTGTGTGACACAAGGTTTTGAAAGTGAAACTGGCCAAAGTCACTGGCCACCTACTTGTACAGCCAAACAGTCGAACAAATCACAGATTGAGGCTTTAACCTTTGCTGCTTTTATGACATTTCTGAGACCAGTTCATGTTTATGGAAGATGTATTCCATTGCTAGTTTGACCACTTAAAATACTCTTTAATCTTAAAATAACTGATAACTGCTTCCATAAAAGACATGCTGACTGCTATGGAATCCAAATGACTGAAATCAGTCGAGAACTTTAATCTATGTGTAACATACATGCTCTGACTCCACTGCGGTTCGTGTGGACTAAAATGAAAGACAATAGAGCGACGAAGTCTGACATAATTTACACATCCTTTGTTTTTCTACCTGGTTTGCGGTTTTCCACCCCCATTCTGAATCCCCATAGACGTATTTAATATCGCGTCAAATAAGAACTGTGTTCCAAAAATAAACAAATGACCCTGGCGGTTTTACTCTTATGGATATGAAGCATCAACTGACGGTGAGAAAACGCTAATGTTACTTCCGCCGAATTAGTTAAATTTTCGCCAGAAACAGACTGTATCAAATATAAGTGACTGACTATCATAAACGATACAGAACCTCCTCCCTGACAATATCGCCAGGACAGTTTGTTTATTTTTGGACCACAATTCTTATATGAGACGATTCTATGATGACCCAATGTTATTCTCCCTAGCGAAATTACTTTACGAACCTGGGGATGAACGAGTGACGTCAGGACTTCTGTACTCTATAGTGGACCTCAGCATACGTCTGACTGGGAATGTCCATGCAAAGCGCAATTGTCGCGACTGCACAGTGCCTAGCGTTCTACTTCACAAGAACAATGTTGGTGTGACTAACGACTATGGGACATTTGTTTTTACATGCATAAATGATCAGCTACAATGCAACATTGATAAGTTGGCATTTCAGTCTGGAGCCTTGGCTTGTGCCAGCGTATTGCATGGTACCGGTACATCCAATGAGCCCGGAGGGACCGGAGCTGTGTGTCCCGTAAGCCGGACACACAGCTTGCGCCCGATGGGCAAATTCCAGTCCATAGCCTCGTGGGACGCATATCCCATAGCCTGGAGGGGTGATTGCTCTGTAATTATTCATTCACAAAATTGACAGTTGTCATTGACTGGTTTGAAACATATTCAGGGCCCTTGGCCTGCTGGTAGCGTGCATAAGAAATATGACGCTGATCGGCCTAGTCATTTGCGAGATTAGCTGTGGGGACGCACGCACGCACACATACACACACACACGCACACACGCACACACACACACACACACACACACACAGGGCTGAACACAATATCTCCGCCTGGCAAAGACACTATGTATGAACATGCGCTCAAACCCAACAGAATGAAAGCATCACTTCAGGGAACGGGTTGGATTGGAGGACATGTGATGATGTAAAGCCACACGTGGGAATATATAAAAGGATTCCTTATCCATACATACATACATACAGTATATCCTGTGGAGAGACTGAAGTCAAAGGTCAGACATATTCCCATACAGAAAAATAGCACATTTCTTATACATTTATGAATATGCTCAAAGATATGTTCCTAAACATACAAGAATCAGACAGTAATGTGTCTGAGGCAGTATTTTGGGAACTGGTCAAATAATTAATTCTTCTTATAATTACTACAAATATACTCTAAACAGATTTGTAGTATATTTTTGCCTAAAAAAAAATTACTTAACATTTTTGCATCTTAGGAATCATATATATGAATATATTTTTAAGCACAGGTGAAATGTAGTTTTTTGCTGTATGAATCAAGAGGAACGGGCAGATCAGCGTTAGAGGTGAGTGTTGACACCAACACAACATACAAACACAAAAGACGTGTTGTAAAAAAGATTTAATAAAAAGGAAAACTCTGGAGAGATTCAAACCATGATCTGGAATACGGCACATTTAATAGGAATTACGCAAACCAACGACAAACTCCCCCAAAACGACGGTACACTCAGAACGTCCCTCTTTCCCTCTAGTAAAAGAGGAGCATGCAAGATGAGAGGAGAACTGGAGGAGTGATGAATACTTGAATAAAGACAGACATACCATTAGTCGGATGCCTGGCAAACGACACAGAAAATCTCTTTACTGGTGGCATAGAGAGCAGCTCTGAGGAGATAAGAGAGGCAACTGTGTTACTGGGCAGGTAGGCTTCAGGGTTCACCATGTGTACATCTGACGGTAAGAGGATAGGTGGGCACCATGGAAGAGTGGGCACCTCCATGTTAAATTGGCTATGTTTTCCAAAATGTTACAAGTAAAGTATACAAGATTATCGAAAAATCACATGGATGCAAAAAAGTCGTCATAAGTCATCCTTGGCAGTGAATGAGTTCCTTCCTGCTTAGCGTATTTGGGGAAACGGCAGTATCTTTTTTTCTTCCTGCATTTTTAACGAGACATGCTATATTCAACGGCCTATAACAAGCAAACGGGGGGTCACAATGATTTTTTTTGTCTCGCGGAAGCACAGTGAAACCCTCCGTGTTTAGCAACCGTTGGGGGATCGATCATACTGGATATAAATATTCTGTGACTAGTTGAAAAACCAAAAATCGCTGGCAGTGGGCGATTTATTTATTTATTTATATCTGTCAGTGAAAGAGTTAAGACCATTTTTGAATTATTTTCTTTTTTTTAATTTTGGACAATTTAGCCAATTTTACATCAAGGTGCCCAGATGTTCCTAGTGCCCACCTATCCTGTATCCCATCCGACTATTGGATGGATGAGGGTGCACGTGTGTTGTGTGTGTGTGTGTTTGTGTGTGATTACTTGGCCTGCAGGAAAGGTAATGGAAAACCCTATTATCCGCATCAGCAGGTACTTTTACCATCAGTTAGTACTGAATCTATTGAAGCTGTTGATACAAACAGCAATGCTGCCTGGTGTGTGTGTATGTGTGTGTATGACAGCATTCCAAATATGGCCCCCTACAGTGAGTTTTGTTTTAGAAAAATGTTGATGAGATGGGGTTAGCCAAACCATCAGATGGACAAATCCCTGACACACACATCATCTGTGTGTGTGTGTGTGTGTGTGCGTGTGTGCGTGCGTGCGTGCGTGCGTGCGTGCGTGCGTGCGTGCGTGCGTGCGTGCGTGCGAGAGAGAGAGATATAGAGAATGAGAGTGAGAATGAGAATGAAAACATTGTCAGATGGAGAGAGAGAGTAGCTAGTTCTGTCAGATCATCAGTGTGTTTGTTTATTTGCCAGCCAGGAGGACAGAGGAGGTAGAGAGAGAAGAAAGGGAGAGGAGAGAGTAGATGGATGTTTTGGATGAATGGAGGCATGCAGAGGACTGCCACTGAGGTGATGTCATGTATACAGAGACTCCAACTTCACTTCTAACCTTTGTTCTTCTTTCCAGGCTTTCTTTCCTCTATCCTCCTTCCCACGCTTTATTTTCTCACCATCCTTTTCTTCCCTGCATGGTTATTTCCTATATCCCTTCCTTCTTTAATATCTTCCCTCAGTAGCGTTAGCACAGTGATGAACAAAGTTAATGACTGGAGAGGGTACAGAATCACCGCCTACTCACTTGTGTCTAGAGTTTTGCCACCAGTTATTGCCATGTGCTCAATAAACTGAAAGATTTTTAAAAAAAATGAATCTAACCAAATGAAATGAATGCATGAAATGTGGGCAAAACCTTGAAATTTGAAGCCTACAGATAATTATGCTTGATGTTACAGCACTAAGCCAGTTAGAGGCTTCCTGTAAAAGTGACCCAGGAGATACAGAGATCTGAACCCTTTTCTAAAATGAACAGCGTTGACGTCAGCTCAGACCCACACCTGTCTCCCAGACTACAGAACAAAACATGATGTAACTGCAGAGAGAGAGAGAGAGAGAGAGAGAGAGAAAGAGAAAGAGAAGCAGAGAGAGAGAAGCAGAGAGAGAGAAGCAGAGAGAGAGAGAGAGAGAGAGAGAGAGAGAGAGAGAGAGAGAGAGAGAGAGAGAGAGAGAGAGAGAGAGAAGCAGAGAGAGAGAAGCAGAGAGAGAGAGAGAAGAGAGAGAGAGATTGTGGTGGGGGGTACATGCATCTGCTCCCTATGGGTAGTGTGTTGTCTGGCCTTGCAGCCACAGTGACACCTAGTGGTGAAATTGAATTAATGCAGTGGAAGTGAAGATGCTGTTTCCTGTTCTCTCATGTCACTAACTAACAAACTAACCTGCTAACTGATACTGTTAATGGTGAATCAACCTCAGCATAAAAAAAATATTGGTGCCTTATTCTGTGGAGTTGCAAAATGTATGCCGTTTAAACTCCCAAAATCTGTAGGCCCTATTCTATAGCTTTCTCAACTCAACTCCATATTGTATGTTTACTGTTTAGGTTCATAAATATTATATGGTCAGACCACAGCAATTTGATATACTCTCTTACTGACTGGTGTGTATGTGTACTTTTGGGTCACACTGTTAAGACTTGAGAGCATGTTGAGGTTGTGATCATGCAGGATCTCTTAGAGCCCCCTAGTGGCTATAAAAACACATACATATCAATAAAAAAGTAGTTCAGTCAAAATTACAGTGCATTAGTGACAAGACAGCCAGGGTAGAGAGGAGCTAAGTGAGAATTGAACACGGCATGTTACGATTATGTGGTCAAAACTCAATAACACTCTTTAAAGCAACCTTTGATTTAGGTCTTGAGGACCTGAGTAGGATTTGCTCTACCTACTTTGTTTTATCAACATATCGACTAAATAAATCGCAATATTAAGACAATGAGCTACTTTTATCAGAGGTAGCTTTGAAGACAGGTGAAGCATAAGGCATGAGGAGTTTAAAGGAGAGATCCAGTCATTTTAAGTGTTTGCTTTGATGTGTCGCTAATCACTCACCAACATACCAGGGGCAGTTGACTTTTTTAATAGAAGCCCCTGTTGTCCATTGTGGAGACCCCTTCCACTGGCATAATGGAGTAATGTGTATAAACGAAAATCACCTATTTTAGCATCTCCAAAGTTCGTTTTTTCCCCACTAATCCTCATTATGCAGTGTCCTGACACTCAAACATGCACTGAATGTCCCTTATGAGCTGCCGTTCATGCAGAACGACGTGGAAGCTAGTCCTCGGTGTTGCCAAATTCTGTGAGAGAAACAAGCAATCAGCTCCATGTCGTTCTGCATGAACGGAAGCTCATGAGGGACATTCAGTGCATGTTTGAGTGTCAGGACACTAAATAATGAGGATTAGTGGGAAAAAAACAAACTGCCCCTGGTATGTTGGTGAGTGATTAGCGACATATCAAAGCAAACACCTAAAATGACTGGATCTCTCCTTTAACCCTTAAAACCGTCAATTTGTAGTTCTATCACCTTCCTTTACGAAGAAACGTTGAAACCTGAAAAGCCTTTTTTCCCCCTTGTTGTGCCTGATTTGCCTAGTGTGAAAAGAGGCCAAATCGCACCTGGCACCATTTCACACTTGAGAAATCCCCCCCCTTTGTCTGTGACAATGCTTGGACAATTCACTGATGTTTCACTGAAGTGCCAATGGCAGGGTCTCTGAAACTTTGGAATGTCACAGGTATGTATTGCGCTTAATCAGGGCCTAATTTTGACCAGAAGCTTCCGAGAGTGACACAAAGAGAACCGAATGAACCATATTCCATTTTCAGAGTTACTGTAAATATTCAAATCCTATATACTGAATTGACAGGGCTTTATACTTGGTCTGCTCCTTTTTCCCCTCTACACCAAATCTCCTTGCCAAAAATAGCCAATCCGTAAGCTCACAATGTGTCCTGTTGTGACGCATTGTGAGCTTGTAGATCTGCTATTTTCACCAAATGTTCACTCCAGAATAGGGACGCTACGATTCATGTAGTTAAATTAACAGTGAGGATTGCGACACCCAGGAAATAGGTGGGGCTGAGTATGAAACTGAGGTGTATAATTATGTAATCAAAGATTGTTTGCCGAACACACATTTCTCAACTTCAGGATTAATTTGTGATTAATGACAAGACAACCAGACAGCCAACCCAATTTACAATTGATTATCAAATTGCTTTCTCCAAGAGCGACGTGATTTAATAATCACACAGCAATAACACGCACACTGCACAGAGGAAACAAACGCACAAAACACATTCAGACATTGGTGGGGTCAGAAACATGCCCAATCAAGCAGGATGTGAGAGTATTGATCATTAATTGCCCTGATCCATCACATAATCCAACACAAGCATATTGTGAGCTCAGTATAAACTAGACAGACAATCATTCCAGTGTCACAGTGCTCAGTAAATCACTCCACAAACACCAGGCACTGGTTTCCAACAGCTGATTCAAACGGGTTTTGGGGAAGGCAGATTACACAGACAGGTTTGGTGGAATGATTCGTCATTAGATAAAGAGAGACAGGGAGAGGAGGTGACATTATGACACAGTTAAATTAAAACCATTCTGTGGCTCACGCAGTACCTGGTTCAGCCACCAGGCTTCTCTGAAAGTGATAATTTCCTTTAATTAAATTGCAGAGAAAGGAAAAATAAGGAAAGAGAAAAATATATATTCAAAGATCCCTTGAAACAAACCCACATTGAGCTGGGAGAAGAAGGTCAGAGGGTATAGAAGGACATACTGTGGTGTGGAACGTACTGTAGAACGATACAAGAAAGAACAAATGACAGACCAAGAAACGAGTCTGGAAGGAGTTCAGAGACAGCTGGGTCGACCGTTCGACGGCCGACAACTGAGTAAAAGGGAAAAGTCCACAAGACAACAGTCTGAGGATGAAGAGGAGAGCGAGGAGGAGGAGGAGGAGCAGACGTACCAAAGGAGCCGCTGTGGCAGGGCAGACTGCCAGGGGACAAGGGTGGTTTGCGGTGGTGATGGTGGTGGTGGTGCGAGCGCACATAGTCCCGCAGGTTGGGGGCACTAGAGGACACCCCCAGCACAGAAGCACTGAAGAGACCTGAACAGGAGCCTGTGTAGGGGGAGGATTGGAGAGACGGAACGGTTGGATGAGAGGGGAGGATGTGTTGGGGGGAGTAGAGGGGAAAGAGAGGGAGAGACGGTGGGGCAATGGTCCATGTGCATGGAGAGAGAGAGAGTGATGGAGGTAGAGGAGAATTGTGTGAAGGGTGAAGGGGAATGAGAGGGGAATGAGAGGGGAGGGAGGGATTAGTTATTTTGTCACCATGCAGTTATTATAAATAACAAACCCACATTCTTACTATGCATTAAGTATGTGTGTGGAAGGGTATTATGTATGCATGCACATCATGCCCCTGGTTGTGTATGCCTGTGCGTGTATGAGTGTGTGCGTGCGTGCGCATGTGTGTGTGCATTACAGTATCTGTGTGTGTATTTCCGTGCATGCCAGAGTATGAGAGTGAAAGCACACGGTATGAGTGCATTTAGAAGTCCATTAAAACTATGCTGGTGACAATGCTACTGCATTTCAGTAACACTATGACTTTGGCATTTCTCTGTTCATCTCCTGTAATCCTTTGGGATTACAGTTTCATTGAGTTTCCAGCTGGATAAACAGCCTTGTCAGGTTGTCAGCTAGTTGTAATCTAATCTGTCGAGCTGCTTATGTTTTGTTTTGTCATTTGTTATTTTGAATAGTTATGCAAAAAATGTGATGTCATTATTCTCCTCCTGTTGCACTCACAACCATTAACCTCCGCTAAACAAGTGTAGGTGTTGAATGTGTGCTATTCTTTTCTGCCGTGCATACCATTCAAACATTATGTACATTCTGGTGGTGAGCACTATGAACTTGACTTAACTCTGTTTAAAGACATAAAAATCACACCCAGTGTGAACTGTGAAGTGAGCGGTGCTATTTATGAGTTATTAATTTCATCATGCATCTCGGTAGCCAATCACAGCACGTCCTGCGAAGTGACGTGCTTAAATTTTTTACATTATTATTAATTTCATCATGCGTCTCGCTGGCCAATCACAGCACGTCCTGCAAAGCTTAGCCTATGGGCGTGTTTTCCACAGCATGGCGTCACAGCGAAAGACAAATTTTCATGACGGAAAGAAAAACTTTCACCACGGATGGGTCCTAAACCCTCTTATAGGAGCGGTTGCACCGCTCAAAAAACGTTGATCTGTATTGCTCGTTTCCCTGACTGAACCAACCAGGGTCAGTATGCCTGATTGGGTCAGTCAACTGCCAATCTAATCAAATTGGGGTCAAAGGTTCCAAGGGCCCTCAAAGGTTTATAGACAGCTTTGTAACAAATATTGGGGGTCCAGTGTCATAGGTTGTCATATCACACTTCAGTTATGCTTAGGGAACTGGGTGCAAGCCCTTGGTCCTACCAGATCACTCTCAGGCCAATAAGTAGGGTAAAGCACCCCCTCTCATGTAATATTGCTTAACCACTTAGGCCCTGTTGTTAAATTAATACATTTTCTGCGACGTGTGCTGTGAGCTTGGGGATCAGCTATTTGAGCTAATTTGCATGATTTTTTAATGATTTTTTACCTAACGACATGCCCAAAATAGGGAAGCCAGGCTGAAAGAGGTCAAGTATCTGGTGGAACAGCTGTGAACATGTGAATGTGGGTGACTCAGTAGCAACCTCTTTATGAGGACATTACACTCTGTCCTTTATCACCTGCCAGGCTCCTCTAAGAGGACACCAGCCACTTCAGAGCCTTTGAAGCTGTGCGAACACAGAGTCCTTATGATTGAAGGACTGAACACATTCATATAAGGAGTCACAGGCTGGCCAGTGTGCTGTGGGACAGTGACAGCACAAGTAGGTCAAAATGACCCCTGGTGTAATGTGGCTGATGCAGGCATGCAAGGCAGTAGCCTTGTAAAGTCACTGCTAAAGTTGCAATGCCCACATTTCACCCACTTATTCTAAGTTATTGAGTGTAATATTGTCATATTATAGTAGGACAATAAATAAATGTGTTTTGAGGTAGGACTGCAGTGCACACTGAGAAAAGATCTTCTACCACAGTTTGAGGGCTCTGTTCTAAACCTTACGGTACTTTGGCTAAATGGATAGAACAGTTTACATTTTAGGGAAAATGTCAAATTTCGCATTAGTTTAATGTTGATGGATATTGGGTTGCAATATTGAATGTGACCACACAGTAATCGAAGTGATACTGCGTTAGTAGTGGTGGAGCAGTGTCAGTGCAGCCAAATATAGTGGCAGCTTACACAGACTGGAGTTCAGACGGCGACATTCTTTCCACAGAGTTATTCCAGTCAGCGAGGATTGTTCCCAGTCTAAAGCCTGAGTTATACTTAGTTATGCATCCTGTTGCGCACCAAAAAATATTTGCTATTTTTGGGGCACCGGCACGCAACAGAGTATAAATCAGGCTTAACATTAACCATGTTATTGTCTACTCCACTATTCTCCATTTAGACTGGAGGAGGGGGCACGTGTGTGTGTGTGTGTTGGGGGGGGGGGTTAGAAGCCTTTGGTACACATAACACAGGGGTCTGACTGCATCTATATATCGCTGTACTGACTTTATGTAACAACACAATTGCCCTTCTATCCATCCATTATACAGTATGACGTTAATGTCTAACAATTAAATGTTTCTGCGACTTTTGTAAGTCAAGCAGCTCAATAATCAAAGATGAATGAACCCAATGAAGCCTGGTCTTTTATCCAATGTATTCATCTCACGCTGGGAACATATATGGCAAACTATTAAACAGTTGTGAAAGTGTACATTTCAGTGTGATGCAAAATACTTGTATTATAGTTGATTAATACTGTCATCAATCCTGTGACTGCATGAGGCATCTTATTATTATTATCATTTCTCTAGATTTGGTACTTGGTTATTGTTGTCTGAATGTTAATGTTGCTTAGCATTTATTATAGCAGATTATCATAGCAGAGGTCTGGACTAGAACAGGTCTCGCGTTCGTCATTGTAATAAGTGTGCTACAGTACTGTACATAAATTAATATCCCCATGTTATCACCCAATACATCATTGCAACACTGAAGTTACCTCAAATCTCACTTCCTGTCTGTCAGGTCTGAGTATATACAGATTCACCTCTTTGAACACTGTCATGGTAGATATACAAGCAGCAGAGAGACAGAGAGAGAGAGGGGGGGGACAGACAGACATACAGAGGGACACAGAGTGGGAGGGATAGAGAGATACAGATACAGAGACCAGTGGTGGAAGTTGTACTAAACAATTTTTACTTAAGTAAAAGTAGCAATATCCCAATGTAGAAATTCTCTGTTGTTACACTAAAAATAAATGTATTAAAAGAGTACAAAAGTATTGTCATCAAAATATATTTAAAGTACTAACAGTGAAAGTACTCACTATGCAGCATGTACCGTTTTCAAACGTATACAAATCTTTTGAAAATAGCATATCTATAAGCTCGAATCGCAACGTGTTGTGAGCTTATAGATTGGATATTTTCAAATAGCCAAAGTATATACAGTATAGGGCTGAAGTGGTTAATGTATGTTTTGTAATATAATCAAAATTTACAAAGTAACTAAAGTTTTCAAATAATTGTAGTGGAGTAAAAAAAAGTACGGTAATTGCCTCTGAGATGTAGTGTCATAAAAGTAAAAAAAAATGAAATTTGTAAATACTCAAGTCAAGTAAAAAATACCTCAAAACTTTACTTAAGTACAGTACCTGAGTACATGTACTTAGTTACTTTCCGCCACTGACAGAGACACAGATAGGTACAGAGAGATGAAAGAGAGAAAGGGGTAGAGATACAGTGGTGAGAGGAGGACAGGAGATTAAGACAGGAAAGGAACATAAATGATGGAACATGAAAGAGAGGGGGAATACGGCAGGGTATGACAAGGAAGGCATGAGCGAGAAAGACGAAAGATGAAAAAGAGACGACAGGGAAGGAGATCGAGATGATGATGATGGCTGATGATAAATGTGTGTAGAGGACGGACGGACACACACACGGACACACACACCTAGGCCACTGGCAGGTTTGATCTCAGGCGACTGTCTGGAACAGGAAGAAGTGAAGAGTCTGTAGGAGGAAGTGGAGGAGCATGAGGAGCCCTTGGAGGAGTGAGTGGGAGACGTCTCAGAGAGGACCTGAGTGAGACCAGGGACACCGAGGAGAAAAAAGGGAGGGGGGAGGATGACAGGGTGGAGATAGACTCGCGAGCCAGACTGTTGTCTCCCACAATTTTCGAATGCTTCTGTCATACTGTCTGGACTCTGGAGCACGGAAGCTCTGAAAATGGTCAAGCGATAAAGTGGGTGTGACGCCTCCTCCCCGCTTCCGTTTCGTCTTTACAATCGCGGAAATGTATATCTAATAATAATCTAATAATCTATAGCTTATCAGGAATGAAAATTCAAAAATAAAATGTAAAGTTATTTTAAAATATATCTTCGTGAACTGAAATGACAGCTTCCTCTCTCGGCTTTCGGGAGGTGCCGTTCCAGACTATATAGCATTCGGAGATTGTGGAATAGTTGTCTGGCTACGCGAGACTAGGCTGGAGACAGAGAACATTCTCAGGAAATCACAAGAGGAAGCACTGCCTGGCGATCTCAGTACATACAGTACCCATGTCCCACAGGCATGTACTGTATATGGGTCTTTATAAAGAACTTCTTCTTTCTCCTTTCTTGAAAATGCAATGATGGAGCTTGTACGACAAACAATATCACCAACTGCTTCTTACACCT
This sequence comes from Gymnoscopelus braueri, assembly GCF_963280865.1. Lineage (NCBI taxonomy): Eukaryota > Metazoa > Chordata > Actinopteri > Myctophiformes > Myctophidae > Gymnoscopelus > Gymnoscopelus braueri. The sequence goes on from NC_137610.1 coordinate 30,031,118, forward strand.
GTAAACCTTGCGATATGACTATATATTTGAGTTGAGTTTATCACTCTGTGTTCAGATTTCACTTGTATGGTCCCTGAGGAGAGTGTTTAATGCTTGAGTCTGCTGTCATAATAACGTCGGTTTAACGTCGCTGCCGAGCAGAAAACCAACTTAACTTTTTATGTTTTTCATAAATGAATGTCTTAATTATATTTGCTACACAAAAGTAGCAAAATTGGCCATTCTGCTATTTTTTTATTTGAATCCTGAAAAGTAATAGCTTTGGACATACGAGTTTTCCAACCGACAGCAACAATAAGCAACAGCCTTTTGAAACATGCAGGGTATTTTCTTTGACTCTGATGAAGACGCATTAATGAAAACATCTTTGCATCTGTAAGAATCTGCTTCTGTGGTTTCAGGTGTTCAGAAGTTACCCAGAAGCCCCTTCACTACCCTGCTATCCTGTTCTGAGTGAGTGGACTGAAGCACATGAACCAGTGCTGAATCTGTCCCCTCGGTACAGTACCTCCATGGAACCAGTCTTTCGGTTGCGGATCATGGGAGATTTCTTCTGGATGCTGATTGGCTCAGATAGAGGAGGTGCCTGGTCCAGTTGGTCTTGGGACAGATCCTCACAACTGCCCTGATTGGTCTGCTTGGCATCGTTCTGATTGGCCAGAGGACACATGATGGAAGTTATGCCAAAATGAAAAATAAGGAAGTGAAGTACAGAATACATTTTAGTATCCAAATGATAAATGTAAATACATAATAGTGGCAGAATGGCTTGGTGATTGGAGAGCCTTCGGTCTTGTGACCAGGAATTCACAATATTGACTCCCATAACAGCCAATGTATCTGGCATGTGGCACCAGTCTCCTTGAGCAAGACACTTAACCCTCAACCTGCACACACACAAACCTCAGAGGAGGCAGGCCTGAAGCCGAAGCCTAGTGGAGCGTTCTCCTCCTCCTCGCAAACTTTGACCCCTGGACTGAAATGAAGCTCAACATGGAAACGTTCCTCTGAGAGGGGGTCCTGAACACACACACATACACATACACACACACACACACAAACACACACACACACACACACACACGTACACATGAACAGTATGTACTGTTGTACACCAGCCTACTGGTCGTTTAATCTACTGGTTGGTCTACTGGTTAATTGGTTGGTCAACTAGTACATTTACTGGTTGGTCTATTGGTCAGTCCAGTGGTTAATCTACTGGATGGTCTGTTGGTTAGTCTACTGGTTCATCTAGCGGTCAGTCTGGTCAATTTACCTGGTTGTTGTCTTCATACAGCATGATGACTACCTGAGTCATGTAGTTGAGTTCAGACACGGCACTCAGGTAGTCCATAGCCTGCTGCCATTGCTGGTCCTTCTCCTCCTGACATACACACATACAATGTGAGCAACAAAAAAAACATTCATAATCTAACTAATATTGGGGACAGGTTTGCACCTGGAAATGGAACAGCTCAATGGCCTCTTTAAGAGATGCAACCATCATCTCATCTCATATCCGGATCATTTCATTAAATGTACACATATAATATTACAAGGAAGTCGTGAGTTCAGTGATCTGCATTCACAACTTCCTTCAAACTTGTAACATACTATTGTGTTCCATACCTAATGTCATGATTGTGTCTGTTTATTTCCTTCAATATAAGCTCCTCAAAAATGCTTGGAAAAACGTATTTAGTAAATCATAACTCTGTCGTTACCGTACAAGTACTAGTAGCATGCCCACCCATTTCCCTTTAGAATCATGTCCCATTTGTAATGATCATCCATTTGTGGGATGAGCAGCACAGCTGATTATATGTGGTGGTGGTGGTGGTAGGGTGTCCCAAGTGAAATGTGCCAAACTTGTCATTATCTGCGCTAAAAATACCTATGAACTCTCTAGTAACAAGGAATAAACAGGCAATTTTACCAGTCTAGTCACACGTTGCTGTGGGATGGCATTCCATTCCTCAACCAGGATTCATTGCAGGTCAGCCAACATGGATGCAATTGTTAAGCTACTCACATAACACGTACAGCACAAACCAGCTGTCAATGGAGTGAATACCAACAGTACAATACCCTCTTTGACTTTGGCGGAGTAATTTGGCACATTTCACTTGGGACCCCCACTCCCCCCCACATAATCAGCAGACCTGCTCGTAACACAACTGTTTAAACTAAATGGACAGGCTTTGCAATTATATCGTCCAATGACGTCGACAGAGGACGTCACAAACGTTACATGCACTGATGTCAGTACTATGATGTCACTCCTTGGGGATTTGCTTTGATTTGATTTAGTGCTATCTGATTATAACCTCATTACGAATGTTAAGGGGAATAGCAGAGAGCTCACGGATGTCAGATCATGAGTCGTAGAAAAAGATGAAACATTCTATGTTACGTACGTTTAACAGTCCTCCGTATCTGAAGATGCTAAGCAGAGAATGGACGTGACTCTCGCTGGTGAAGTACAGGCGGGTCCTGACATGGCGACCAGGAGACATCACACCACGAGAATAACTGAAACACAACACATATAGGACTGTTTCTTACCCCTGGAAGGTGCGGAGGTTTGACCAGACATGTTTCTGTGTATGTGTGTGTGTGTGTGTGTGTGTGTGTGTGTGTGTGTGTGTGTGTGTGTGTGTGTGTGTGTGTGTGTGTGTGTGTGTGTGTGAGTGTTCTCAGACTCACAGTGGGTGCAGTTTGTTGACAGCCTCATCTTCATGTGTCCTCTGCAGATCCAGCTGGATCTTCTTCATCAGAGGAACACAGTAAGCCTGGGCGATGTCCAGCTTCTCTGCTTTAGTGATCCCATACTCCTGGGGAACAGAGAGGGAGGCTGAAAACAATAATACATTCTCAGTTGCTGCCTGACAAGCTTCACTGATGGAAAGAAAGTGCGTTGCTCACAGAGAGCTTAGCCCAGTGGTTCTCAAACACTTTCATGTCAAGGCCCCCAAAATTGGTATTGGCTGCGGACCCCCATTTGAAAATATGTTTTGGCAGGGACACCCATAAGAGAACATTTTGTGACATGTGACAGCAAAGTATGTGGTCAAACTTTTACGTATGCTGATTGGTCAGCTACTACCGCATCAGTCCTATAGCTAATAAAGCAAATTGCTCTCTCGGTTCTTTAGCCACTCCCCATATACCCAGGGCAAATACAGGTATAAGATATCTTATCATGTCTACAATTCATCCACCTATTCATTTATTCTTCCCTTTAGTCATTTATTGTTCTCTAATAAGAACTTTTTACATTTTGGAATAATTATATCAGCAAAACTAGGATACAGAAGACCTCAGACGAGCGAGCGAGCGAGAGAGAGAGAGAGAGAGAGACTGTGTGAGTGCATATATACCTGTGGTATGACTATGTCAGCCAGTGCACGGGACAGTGTAAACAGCTCCAGTGTATCGTCCAGACCCAGCGAAGAGTTATGTTGTGTGTCATATTTCACACAATCGTAGATATCGGGGATCTTACTGATGTCATAGCGGCCATTCTTCATGCGGAAGTCTCTTTCTAACTTTGACCAGCGTTGTAACATCAACTCCAGAGTCTCACTGTGGTACAACTGCAGGTCTGTGTTAAATAAAAACAACTATTTAACACACACAAAAACACACATACATACGCACATTCACATGCTGAAACTAGAAAGAGTCAGGGGGACCCGCATGGCACTGTGTGGCTCGGACAGGGTTGCCTTCACCTTGTGTCACATGTGTCACACAGGCACTGCTGATATGAATGGGAAACATAACAGCTGATATCCTCAGGGTCCTTGCTGCTGTAGAGATGGTATTTTTCGAATGTTCCCATATCAGGCCAAGACCAATGTGTATTTTTCTGGCCTCTCATCACCGGCAAGAGATAATATAACCTTCCAAACTTCTGTTTGGATTACAACTAGAGAGAACAAGATGTACTCGACCCACCCTACAAACTCAACAAATTTGACATGCAATGTTACTGCATGATCACATGACTAAGCCTGACCTTAATATTTTACAATTTCAGTTTTAAGCACTTGAAGATTGTAAATCTTGTGTTTAACAAATTATTCACCAAAATCTGAATAGACGCTATGGCCCCCCCTTTTCTTACCGCTGGGTCATATACTGAGCAATATATGGTTGTCTTACCTGCAGACTTGGGGTCCTCCAGTCTCTTGCGTATCTGAGAGGTGAGAGACTGGATGAGGGTGTAGACCTTGTCACAGGTCGTGACTGGGTTCTCAATGAGTTTCATGGAGTTGACCAGAGATGGGCTGTCGGTCGGGGCCAACTGAAACCACGAGGACACAGTCACCATTACATCACGTCCTGTACACTGCATGAATATACACAATCTTTTCCATTTGAATTCCTAGACACTCTCCAGTCAGAAGCACTACATTGGACCTACTGTACAGTACCTTCTGGTAGTCATCCTGGGTGAAGTCCTTGGGTTTCTGCATGATATCATGCAGTCTGGTTTTGACTTTCTGCTGGCAGTCCGTCAGAGAGTCACTGTCACTGTCTAGAAGGCCGTTCATGTTGGCACTCTTTACCATCTGAACCAGGATGGGGGTCAACTCACCTTCCAGAGCCAGCAGGCCCTGAGGAGAAACACATGGTCAAGATTACTTCCTTATAGAGTTATGGTATGTAGTATGTACTATGCATGAGAAATTAAATGACAATGAAAAACACATTACAGACTATGTTATTGGTAAGAAAATGCATTGAGGAAAGAATAGTGTTGACGGAATCATTGTAACCTTGGTAAAAGATGCATAATAGGGCTGTATATAGTGTATGCACACACACACACACACACACACACACACACACACACACACACACACACACACACACACACACACACACACACACACACACACACACACACACACACACACACACACACACACACACACACACACACAGCGTTACCTTAGCAAAAGCAGCAGCAGTCATCTGCACTCTGCCCTCGTCTGAGGCATAGATCTTCAGATCATGTCTGTAGGTGCTGTGGAGACGTAGGAGACCACAGCCTGGGAATCCTGCATAGTCACCTACAGTACACCGGAGGGACACATGACCGTCACTTAAGACACAATGTAGCAGTACAGTCACATCATCTCCTCTCTGGGAGGAGAGGATGTCAGGAAAAAGTGAACCCACATGGACCATAGATTCTGATGGCTCTTGGAGTGGCACAAAGTCACTTTCAATTCCAAGCCTGTTTTCTTCAAATTGAGTGTTTCTTGGTCTTTCAAAATGGCTTAACAATGCATATTAAATTATATTTTGGTCAGCTTTATGAGCAGGCTGAATTGAAAGTGAGGTAATGCATTTGTTATTAGGTTAAAGCCCAACTCATTTAAGACATCAGCAGCCCTAGTCTCAGAGAAAGTGAAACATATTGTAATGTGTCAATCTGTATTCAGTCAGTTATACTTATACAGCTCTGAACATCAAACCACATGGACTTATGTTAATATGTACAGTACAGAACGACTGTACTGTATGTCCATCTACAGTATCTACTGTATAGCCATCTGTCTGTCACATTTCTATCAATAGTAACTGTTCATCTCTCAATCAATCTGTATAACAATACTAAATATCTAGGTAGGTAGACTGTGGTTGTAAATGGCTTTAATATTGGATTATCATGCTTTGACATCGAGACAAGCTGTCTCCATTCCCAGCCAAGGATCAGTATACTGTAAGTTTGCCACACAACATTCATTTTCTTAAACAGAATGCACTGGAAAACAACAGCTATGAAATTAGTGCGATGGTCGCTGTTAGCTCAGTTTCACACAGTCACGCTATAACTCCTTCGAGCAGGTGGCCAAAATACATTTGACTTATTGTCTGCATGTACAGTAATGTTGGCAATCAGAGAATGTACAGTCTATTGTACTTCAAATCCTTGTCAAAGTGTCTGTCCCTGGTTCACAGGACTGTTTGTACACTATGGCTCTGAACCTTGTGCTACTAACTGCTAACGTGTTGGTCATACATGCAAGCTTTGACATACTGTACTGTAGACTCTACATCGCAGAGCGACCAACCAGTAACTGGTCCAAGCTGGGTGGCTGATACTACAGTACATCTATAGTGGCCACCAAATCCAAAATGCCCATGAGCAAGGCACTGGACGCCAAAAACGCTTCAGGGATGCTACTGCGCTGCAGCTGAACTCTCTCATGAAATGTGTTACTGTGTGTACAAGCTTATGCCAATAAAGTGATTCTTCTACCGTCTTACTCATTACGAAAGATAAACACATTCTAATCCCCTTTGCTTGTCATTCCCTGTTCTGAAGCTGGGAGTTCACACTGTCTTCACTGGTTCTTCTAACCCTTGTATGTTGGTGAACTGAATTTAAGTTTATGCTGAGCTTGTACTCAGCTCAGCCTATGTGTTTTAAATTGTACATCTAAGAGTCTCTGGATGAGAACACGTCAACCAGGACACACAACCCACTGCAACGTGATATAGAGACCACTGTGTGCAGTGTGTGGGCCCCAGGATGAAGATGAAGTTAGATAACATTTACACGAGAAGAAAGTTAGCTAGCAGATGGAAAGCTGAATGGAGGCCGACGATGAAGGAAGCGAAGGTCGGGGTGTGAGAACGTCCAAGGAACCTAAGGAAGGGCCAGGACTGTCGCTGTGAGGCGTCTGAGCTTACATTACAAGGGAGTCAAAATGAGAGACACACAGGGATTCCTAATGACCTGCCGGATTCACAGGTCAGCCAGCAGTCATTAGTGGATTCTGCTGTCATTTATTCCCATAACTATATGTAAATACTTCACATATATATATATGTTTCAAAATCTACAAATACTGGCTAAAATGTATAGTGAAAATATATTTTCAAGGGACCAAATATATTTTCTCCCATACACATTATATATGAAATGTATTGCATATATAAGTATGTCTGGCCATTTGTTTGGTGCATTTTGGAACATAGGAAATATATGTCCTTTCTGTATGGGATAGTTATCTGGGATTAATTAGATTTTATGTTATGTTTTTTTAAGCCAAGGAGTGGGCCTCTACAAGCTTTATGTTATGTCAAACGAAGATTTGGTCAGGCTAGCAATGACGCCACATCTAAATAACCCCAAGGAAACCAACATACATACATACAGTATACATTGTTCTTTCGAAACCCCAGAGGATAACTGTCAAACAATGCATTTGGAAAATACATGAAACAATAATCGGCTGCCTCTATAAATGTTGAACAAAATGTCATTAGCTAGACTGATCACGTGAAAATCTAAGGGATTCAAAGAGGAAGCGGTGATCAATTTCAACACTTAACGACAATGCGAGCTGTATTCAGCGCTCACATGGACTCTCCTGTACCGCACAGTGACCTGCTGTCCCTTCCTGCTTTAAAAGATTCCTTGGTTTGACCCAGTAAGTCCTTCTCTTACCCATAGGAGATTCACAGCCCAGGGAGCGCCGGTTAGCGGCTATAGCAGTTTACACAGAGCAACAACAACAGGTAAGAAGAGAAGAGCAGAGTTAATAGAACAAAACCGATGCTGGAGAGAACAGAGGAGGAAAAGAAACTGTCCTTTGTTTCAAAGGAGGAGGAAGTAGGAAGAGAAGTATAAATGCACATCCAGTTGTTTTAATTTTAATTAATTAATTTGATTGTTTGCATCTCATGCACTATATGAAGCATAAAGCATAAAGCATCTAGAAGTGTATCTTTTAAGAGATACAGAGTACAGTGATAGTTCAGTTAAATCTTTTGCAACAACATGTTAACAGGTTGAAACTCAAACAGGACTGCACAACTCAGTGTCTCTCTTAAAGCGTCAGTGCCATGAATTTGGTACTTTTTCAGTTTTTCATTTGTCTGTAGAGTTGACATTACTCCGTTAGAAGAGGACCAAATGAGGATAAAATGTGCAAGGATGTCTGATTGTGAGGAAAATCCTAATGAGCATTAACACACTTAACACATTCACTGACAGAATGTAGCCATTCACGGACATATCCGTGATTTTTTTTTTAAATGGGTGGGGGGGGGGGGGGGGGTGGGAACGTCCAGAACCCAAGATAACGTGATCCGAAGATTTACTGCTCCATTCACTTCCTGGTTAACTTATTACTTTAAAATCTTGTATCTTGGCTCCTGTGTCATTATTTTTTTTACTATGTATTTTTGGCGAAACATGCTATTTTCAACTAGGTATAACAAGAGAACGGGAGGTCACGATGACATGTTTTTTTTCACGGAAGCACAGTGATTTCCTCCTTGATTAGCAACCATCAGGGATCGATCATACTGGAGATAAATATTCTGTGGTTCTTGAAAAATTTGTCAGAATGCTTAAAAATGATGGCAGAAAGCTACCTGCCAGCATTAGAAAGCCCCTGGCAGTGAATGTGTTAACAACACCATATATTGATCACTCCTCCTACCAATAAAGACATGGAGATAAGGTTGAAAAACAGTAGAGTATTCCTTTAACAAACTGACAGTAGCCGATGGAATCTTTTAAATGAGGAAAATCCTACATCCAGTAGATGATCAACACGTTTGATCGGGACCACTGTATCGCACCAAGTTTCTAAACCTCCAGAGCAGACACTGTGCACATGCTTGCCTTTTACCCAGCTACGAGGACTCATTTTGGACATGTGAGTACAGTACCATGAACTGCCTGGAGGCCATACTGTATCAGACCACAATTAAAAAAATATATCAGTACAGTACCATGACCTGTCTGGAGGCCATATCAGACCACAAGTAAAAACAATATCATAGTGCAGTATTAAGTTCCTGTTACTGCATGGCCTATGTAATGTTTTCATAAACATATTTTAGTGTACCATTTAGCCTTCAAAAAAGATTGTTGTATGTTTGTTTATATTCAATATGCAGCACCGCTGCATGCTAGATCAGGTCTGTGTGGACTGATGTATGGATGTCATGATATTGGTTGGAATTGGTTGGTAACCTGAAGATGTAGAAACAAACAATAAAGCACGCACGTCATCCACTCACTAAAGACCAGGTGCTGGGCAGAGGTCAGAATCCAAAAACAAGAAAGTCTGCACACTGGATCATCTGTCCAAAGTTTAAAATATATTGGTTCCTTTACACCATTGGACATGACGTTTCGAGCCATACCTTATTTAAAAAATAGTGGAAATAGCCGATCTACAAGCACACGTTTTGAGCTTGTAGATTGGTCATTTCCACTATTCATGTTTAGTTTTTTTATTTGTATTTGTTATTCGTAATGTTCCAGTGTTCAATGACAGAAACACAATTAAATCGTTAATCGCAATTATTTGAGCGACAATTAATCGTCAAGTAAAATTTCATAATAGTGACAGCCCTAATTACGACCACAGAATGATACGCTCTAAAAGGGTGAAAGACACATTCTTCATTTCAGATCATCTTTGATAAAGAACACCAAGGGGAGTTGATCACTTCCTTTTGTTATTTTTAAACACACACGACAGGTAATGTTTGTTGTAAACAAACAGGTGGTGGGTGGAGTGTGCAGACCTCTACTCTCTGCTCTACATTCAGTACATACAGTCAACATGTGACTTTTTTTTTAGTCAAGGAAATTATTGGCTGTAATGTTACTGACGAAGATAGGTGTGTGTATGTGTGTGTGGGGGCCAGCATGTGTATACATCAACATGCTTGCTGGTGTACAGAATGTGTTCTGTATGTATACATGTGTGTGTGTCTACATGTGAGTTCATGTACGGTATGTCCACAAGCATGTGTGTGTTTTCTGTTATTCAGCGGGTGTATGTGACACTGTACATTGTGTGTGGGTGATACGCGATACCTTGTCCTCCAGGATACATGCATCGGAAGGCTCTACCCAGCTCCTCTGCCTGCACCCTGCCTGCTGGCGTCAGCTCTCCACCCCACTTCAAAACCAGCAGCAGAGAAGGACCCTCCCTGTGACTATCTGCAAGCACAAGCACACGCACACACACACACACATTATCCATTACAATTCATATAGACACAATGGTGACTCAAAGTAACTACATAAGAGGTCATGTAAATCTGAGTTATACTTCTTTGTGCCAGGGCTCCATCATTTTGGCCACAAATGTGCCCAAAAATGCGACTAAACTTTTTTAATTGGTCAAACACAGATCCAACCCGGTAATACCAACTTTCAGCTCACCTCTTTCACTGGTTTCAAATTCATAATATGCATGTTGGCACAGCTTATTTTATTTAGACCAACACAGACAGCTGGTTACATTAGATAGGTCACTGACACTGATTGTTGTGTGACACAAGCAGTCCTCAATTCCGCATGTTGACAAAGACAAGCTTGTTCATTTATCATTTCATGTAACAGGTTCACGGACACTGGATCAGAGAAACCTTGACAATTAACAGTAGCTGGTGGAGTCAGCCGTTTTGTCAGCTGTTTAGATATGTAAGACTTTGCAAATAACGCACTGGGTGTCTGTGTAATCTCTCATCTTTTACCCAGTTGGCTCAGACATTCCCTTCTTCTGATAGTTCTTGCATTGTGTTTTTGCGTTTGGTGTGTACAACTATAGCAGCCACAAGCTGCTGTAATAAATGTGTGTTGTGTCTGTAGGTCGTCCTCAGACAATGTACTAGAAACACAACATGCACTACCACGAATGAGTCGCCTACACTGCAAAACCATCCACAGTGCAATGCTACGTTTTATCGTTTGTAAACTAAACGTAATCATGTTGATCACGTTTCCATATTGCTTATTACTAATACAATACAAGATGGATTTAGTAAAATCGGTAAGTAAACACAATTTTGCTGGCACTATCTTTAATTTGCCAGCACGTATATTGACGTATACCTGTTGACCTACAATACTGTATAATAAAATAGCCTTCAAAATGTCAGAAATAAGTGAAGGTTTAAACCTGGCAAGCTACCGTCATTCCTGTTCGCAAGCATTTACTTCCTGTTGGTAAGAAATTACTAATGTGTGTATGGGAGCTGACAAACACGGTAAAATATAAAAATGTATTGCAAAAATAGCCGAGCTACAAGCTCAGGTTCATCCTACAATCTGCCTTAGATTATGAGATATCTTGTGTGCAAACCTGACATTTTTGTGCCATACCTGACAGTATGGCACTTGTGGAAATGCCATGGGGTCACCAAAAAAATTAGACTTCATCCTCCAGGGAGCATGAAGGTGCACAGTATAGCCCTCTCCGGGACTGTTAACCTAATCCCACACCCGCCCACTCCAGCTGGATTTCTGTTACCATTACCGCTAATGGTTTTTCAACCTGTCCTGCCCTGCCCACAGCAAAGTTTAAGTGCTGCCTGCTCCTGCAACATTTTAATTGAGACCCAAATACAAACGGAAAGACGGAAAGGGATTTGACAATTTCAGCACTTGGACAGAGACACAGTGAGCTGGACTAACTGCTGATCAGTAAATGAATGAATGAATGAATGAATGAATGATACATAAATACATGTACCTGTCGGGTAACAACAATTACATTCTCCTCCACAAGACTTTCAATTAGGTTGTCATTAATCTGGATGGACCTATTATTTTCGAAAACTATGCGCAATGGGATGAATGTTTACTGTATGTTTAGTATTTACACACACACACACACACAAGATACAGTTAACTCATTGACTGCCATGGACGAGTTAACTCGTCGAATTCTGCCAGTGCCCAATACTGCCAACGACGAGTTTGGACGAGTAAAAAAAAAAAAAACAGAACCAGGAGATAACGTGATCCAAAGAGTTACTGCTCCATTCACTTCCTGGTTAACTTATTACTTAAAATCCTGTATCTCGGCTCCTGTGTTGTTGTTTTTGTGTTGCATGCTATTTTTTAACGACGTATAACAAGCGAACGGGAGGTCGCGATGATTTCTTTTGCGGAAGCACAGTGAAACCCGGCAGTTAAAGAGTTAAGGGCCGTTCACACTGAGCACTATAACTATAAGATATAACTATAACTATGTCGTTCACCATTGTATTATTTTCATAGTTGGTGTCACTCTGCCATCCACTTGACCACTTTGACGATTATTAAAACTATATATTTTATAGTAAACTATATAGTTATAGTGCTCAGTGTGAACGGCCCTTAAAGCTCATTCCCACAGTGTCAAGTGGATATGTATGTGTACTGTACACACACACACAGGTTGTGCTTCTACAACACACTTAAACACACAAAAAAGAGCTACTGTATATAGATATATAAACAATGATGCCAGCTAGCCCTACAGTACAGTATGTGTTCAGCTGTGCGTGTGTGTATGTGTATACCTTCCTCTTCGCTGGAGGCTTTAAGTTGTCCGTTGGGAAGGTAGGTCATCTGAACCTTCCTGTTGATGCCAGAGAAGTGACCGTACCTACACCGTGCACACACCAGACATACAGGCCATGTATCATTGTTGTCCTCTAACAATGAATCAAACATGTCATGTTTGGCAACACCCTCACACTTCTGTTCCATTCTGTGTCCATGACAATAAGCAGAATGGAACTAGAAATACACACACACACACATAAGGTTTCACACAAACAAATGCAGGATAACAGGTGTTTGTCTAGGAGTCAGTCATTCAGTTCAGTGCTTTAGAGCTATAGTACGTTAACTACAAGAGTTGACAAAGTATGATTTCTGTGTGTGTGTGTGTGTGTGTGTGTGTGTGTGTGTGTGTGTGTGTGTGTGTGTGTGTGTGTGTGTGTGTATGTGTGCGTGCGTTAATGCCCATTGTTTGAGGGCTTGCCCTTTACTTTGTAAGAGGTTATGACATCAACAGTATGCACGGTCACAAAGTGCACAGCGCGCGCACACTTACACACACACACACACACACACACACACACACACACAACACTCAAAGGACCTTTTGATAGCCAGTATGGTAATTATTTGGCACATTTGGCCTCCGTTTAATGACCACATAGAATTCTGTAATAGAACAGACATCTGTTCAGAGAAACTATCACGACATTTTATTGGACGATTAATTGTCGTACAAGCTCACAATGTGTCGATTGGCTTGTAGATTGGCTATTTCCACGATTCTTTTGAAAATGCTTGAACATGTATGAACCTTTTATTCAACATGGAAACTATAATGACGATTATGACAATTATGGAAAAAGAATTGTGATAATCTCAAATAATTGCGTTCAGGTGATTATGCAATAATTATGACAGGTATACTTGGAGAACTAGACAGGGGGTGTTTGCCACAGATATCAGATAGATTTTTGATTTGTCTGTGACAACTAATAAACAGTAAATATTTGTTTCACATAATTTCATTGTGTTCTATATACAGTAAAGACACACGCTTATGCCCATTTTGTTCCATTTGTACATTCTCAGAGTTAAATAAAGACTCAGGATTTTGTATCTGGAGTGTGATAAAACAAAAAATAAGGAAGTCCAGTACAGCATTTACTGCTGGAACCACAATGCACCTCTATGTTTCGGTTCTTATTTAGTGGATTCAGACTTGTGATTCAGACTTGTGAATAACACAGGTTATGAGACACAGAGGAGAGATGAATTTGCTGTATTATTTTAATGAAAGAATATTTTCAAAATGTCACTATGAAAAATATATCTTGCATATTGGAGAATTGGAAATTGCCCAGTGCGAGTTCGAAGGTAACAACACTCTAGTCGGTAGACTAGTTGTCTCTAGGTTATTGTCAGAATGATGGTCAATACTAAATATTTCAGTATTTCTTCCGTGTTGATGGGTTCTTACAGTAACAGGTGGAGGGAACAGAATATAACAACAGAGGGAGGTAAGGTGAGAAAGACAGTCAGTTACTGAGTGGTAAGAATGACATGCAAAGTAATCATGGCTATAAAGTGGCAAAAACAGCCACGCACGCACACGCACGCACGCAGCAGAGACATAAGTCATGTAATCATTTTCCCCTGTGTGTACAGCTAGGTTAATGACTACTGTTGTTAATGGGACTAATACACTGCATACTAAACATTAGGAACACTTTGCAAACGTTGTAAATCTTTTTTGCAAATCTAATGTCTCAACTGACTTAAAATAGGCTTAATATAAATCTATGAAATACATCTGAAACGTTAAAAAGTACCTCTCTCATGACTGAACACTTCTTGCCTGGTCTTTCTGTTTAATAGAGAAGACTAGTCGCATCAAGTGGTCGAGGCTGCCCAGTAAAGGAACATTCCCAAGTCTGAACCCTAGTCTTTGAATCCTGTCAAAGTGTCCTTGAGCAAGACACTGTACCCTACAATCCTGCTCACTCATAAGTCACTGTGAAGTGAGTGAAATGTTCCTAATGTCTGGTACAGAGTGTAACCGCATTATTTATACACAGACTGACTGAGTCACTGACTCACTGAGTGTCATTCAAACTGGACTCCCTTCAAGAGAGACAGAGAAGGGGGAGAGAGAGAGAGAGAACAGGAAGAGATGGATGGAGGTAGAAGAGAAATCAGTGTGAGTGGAGTTGAAAGAGACGTGTGAGGGACCAGACAATAGACGAGGGAGAGAGAGAGTCAGAGGAAGAAAGGGGGATGATGGAGAGAGATGTATGGAGGAATGGAGAGGAAGAAGTAGGAAAAGAGAGGGATAGAGAAAACAGAAAATAAAAAAGGGAGTTAGACTCTGGAGAAAAGCAGCGTTTTAAAGAAGTGTGTGTGTGTGTGTGTGTGTGTGTGTGTGTGTGTGTGTGTGTGTGTGTGTGTGTGTGTGTGTGTGTGTGTGTGTGTGTGTGTGTGTGTGTGTGTGTGTGTGCGCGCACGTGTACATGTGTGAATCATTGTGTGCATAATTGTGCATGTGTGTTGTCTTACATCTCCAGGACAGTCTTGAGTTGTTGCAGTTTCGATTTCTTCTCTTCGATCTCACAGTCGTTGTGTTGACCCAGCTCCACCAATAACAGACGGGCAATGTCCAGCACTTCCTGAAACACACAGGAAGTTACCATGCAACTGCATGAGCAGACAGAATAATGACACTGACGTTTGGGGAATAGATTTCAGTAGATTTAGCGTATTTTAATCACTGTGTATATAGTATGTCTATTTTTGTCTATTATGTCTATCTGTGTTCCTCTGCCTGCAACAACTCACTATTCTCATGGCAGCACTAACTGGCACTTGTGTGTTATTAGTAAACCTACAGCTGACAGTTGTCCATGGAACCTACTTTTAAATGTTGAAGGACCACTGATGGTCTTGCATGTTGCATGTTTAGTCTGTTTGACTATGACTCACTTTATATACTTGTTATAATTTTGAGGAAGCCATTGCATTCCATTCCTTTCAGTACACTATGATTAACTTGCAGAGATATGAAACTTGCTTGAGATAGGTAATGCAATACACTCAACTTCAGTGCAGATATTTAAGTTAACGTTGCATTTTAACACATTTATTATAATTATTATATCATAATTACTTTGAACAAAATTCAGATGTCTATTACATGGACTCAATTATTGAGGTACATTTTCCCAAACTTTTACTAACATTGGATAAAATGTTCCCATGTCATTGAGTCGATGTCTGCTGCACAGTTTCAGTCTGTGATCCTGTGTCTAATATCGAATCTCTAAACTATTTCTGATTCTGGACTGCAAATATTTAATAATAAGAGCAGAAGGTCAAAAAGGAAGATAATCTAAATCACTTTACTATACAGTTTGAACAGATATATGATCAAATAGATTCGAAGTGAAAGATGACACTGAAAAACACGGACAGAGAGAAACGGACGGAAACAGACCTGTAGTTGTTTTGGTTTTTTAAGCTTTAGCTTTCCTGACTTGTAGCCTCCACACTTCTCAAACAACTCAAAGAATCTGGACAACACACAGAGACAGGGACAGACAGACAGACAGACAGACACATATGACAGAGACAGCAGTGTTATGAATCCACAGGTACAGATCAGTGTTTCTCCACAACTGGATCTTGACCTAAAAGGTTCATAAAGATGTTCTTGTCCAGGCCAAAGACATTAATACATGTGGTCATGACTTCATCATCAAAGCTAAACTAATAGTGACTTATTGGGCTAAGATGGTTGAGGAGGGACAATCCTCGGCAGTCTGTTCCTTGAAACCACCTGTTATGCTGAGATGAAAAATCCATCAAAAATGAATTGGTGCCAAGACAGCAGATCAATACAACAGCTATAACACTGTACAACAGCTAAACACAAAACAAATAAATCAAATTGTAATAAAATAAAAAGAGTAACACGGAATTGGACTTACAAAGGGTGTCTGACTTCCATTTTCATCTTCTGCTTGGGTGTCCGGTCGCCATGACGCATGACGGCGATGACACAACGCAGCTCCATCCTGAAGTAGGGGAGGAACGGAGCGGAACATAACATAACGTTACGTGTAACGTAACGTAAAATCATATAACAGAGTAGAATATAACAGAACAGAACTCACTGCAGAATAAAATGTCCTTGGCATAAGGGTGGTAAACTAGAAAGCACGACTACATTACATTACATTACAGTCATTTAGCAGACGCTTTTATCCAAAGCGACTTACAATAAGTGTATTCAACATAGGTAATCTAATGAAGCTAATCTAATGAAAACAATCAAACTATGTAATACACATACGAGGTGGATCAAGTAGAGGAAGAGCCAGAAGGAGAAGGTGAGGAAAAGACAGAACAGCCTTAAATAACAAAACCTGGACTAACTATTCCAAACCATCCTACTACCTAACAACATGTCAGCTGTTGCTACAGCCATGAGCTGGAGTCCTAAAGTCATGAGAATATCACACCACTCTTAGTGCCCTTCCCTAGACAGCACATTTTAAGACATTTTGCTGGGACATATCTTGTGTCAGAATCCAAAGTTACATGACATGACCAATGGCAATGGGAGCTTTCCTCTTCCTGAAATTGTAACAACAAACTTTTGTTACACACTATGGCATCAACCAAGTTAAAATAACTTTAAGTATACTGTATTATTAGTGTGGTTGCAACCAGACTATAGTACTCTTCCGACTTTATGTCATGTTTATTCTAGATAAACTTGATTTTGCCGCGCTACTCCTCCCACAGTTTTTTTTCCCCAATTCAGTGCCCTATGTCAAAATGACCGGCTTCACCGGGAATCGTGTGCGTGTATTTTGCTAAGAGATTGGTTACATAGTTTAATTGATATTGATTTATTAGTGCATTAAATTTCCCCATCCACTTTAATGGGAAAATGAAAAACTCCCATTCAAGTATTTTTTTCTCAGAAACCGTAAGGGCTAAAGTTACAAGACTTGGAGGGGAGGTTCATAATTTAGTGCGAAATTATTTTAATGGTAGCGCTATAACAGCCCACTTTACGTTTTGGCCTATAACTCTTGAACCGTAGGTCGTAGAATAAAATTCCACTTTGATCCATAGGGAGCGCCAGAAATGCACAAAATGTAACCGTTTGATGCAAAAACATTATTTCTGGGGGGATCAATCCTCTAAAAATGAAACGCAAGTGGAGTGACGTGAGAGGAGTGACGTGACAATGTAATTAACGCAGCCCCCGACGGTATTCCTCCCGGCGTATTCCTCGAGTCCCGGCGGCCGCGACCCGCGACTCGCGTCGGCGCAAGCACACTTTGCAATTTCCCAGAATTGCGAATATTCTAGTAGACCATTGCACCATAGCACTACTGTACATGCTGCCCAGGCTGCCTCCCACTCTGCAGTCCTGATTGTTCTAGACCTATCAGCAGCATTTGACACAGTGAACCACCAGCTGCTCCTGGACACCCTGGCTGACCTAGGCATCGCTGGGACGGAACTAAAGTGTTTCTCCTCCTACCTGACTGACTGCACCTATTGTACCAGGTTTCTTGGAAAGGTTTGCTTTCATTCCCCCACACCCTCCTGATCGGGATCCCACAGGGATCTGTACTTGGCCCCCACCTTTTCTCCCAGCAAACAAAATCTCTTGGCTCTGTTATCTCTGCTCACAATCCATTTTATCACTGCTATGCCGATGACCCCCCTACCCCCTCTGCCACTCAGGTGGAAGAGCGCATCGCCACATGTCTGGCTGACATCTCACAGTGGATGTCTTCTCAGTTCTCAATACCTCAAGTTAAGACAGACTAATACCCAGACAAGACAGAGCTTCTCTTCTTCCCAGGTAAGTCCTGCCCCATGCAGGATCTAACTATTTCCATAGACAATGCCCTGGTGACTTCGGTTCCAACAGCCAATAACCTTGGTGTTGTCCTGGACAGTCAGCTCTTATTCAAGGCACACATTGCAGCGGTCACTCGGTCCTGTAGGTTTACACTCTATAACATTTGAAGGATCAGACCCTTCCTCACCCAGGAGTCAGCCCAGCTCCTTATCCAGACCTCAGTCATATCAAAACTTGACTACTGTAACTCACTTTTTACTGGCCTCCCGGCATGTGCACTTAAGCCCCTCCAAATGATCCAGAAAGCCGCAGCACGCTTGGTCTTCAACCAGACAAGATCTTTCACACGTCTCCCCCCTTCTACGCACCCTCCATTGGCTCCAACCCTACAACCCCTCCCGCTCACTCAGATCAGCTAGCATAGGGAAGCTATCAGAACCTTCCCTAAAACATTGCTCCACACGACTCTTCTACCTTCTGGCTCCCAAATTGTTATTACAATGCTGTATTATGCTAACTTAAGGTAGCCTCAGCACATTGATGGAAAGGTACTTACATGGTTCCTGAGGTTGTGGGGACAATGGGGATGTCTTCAGCCTCCATGGGGATGGACCAGGGGATATGGAACTGAGGAGCCAATTCTCTCATCACCATGTTCCTGGTAGGATAGTACAACAACAACATACTCATAATCCTTGAATTGCAAATACTGAAAAATAACCAACAACCGAGTTTGGGAGGCGTAGAGAAAAAAAACGCATGCACACCAGAGACTCAGGTTCAATTCCCAGCTCCATCCACTCCTTGTTTAACTTATAACTGAAAAGGGCTGTATAAGCACTTTTTTTTTACTTTGAAGAAAAAAGAAAAAAAAATCGCACTGGCCAGAAATAGACAGAAATAATTCTGGCACTCAGTGAGTTAAGGGCGTAGAGTAAATATCCCTTTATTTTTTGTTTCCTACATTTTGTTTTTATTATTATTATTTAAAACAATTGTTCATGAATTAAAAACAAATTCAATGATTTTTCAAAAGAATTTCATAAAAAAAGAAAAAAAAGAAAAGAAAAAGGAAATTCCATAAATTAGAAAACAAATGTTTAAGAAGTCGCGAAAATATCCAATCTACAAGCTCACAACGCATCAATCTCCAGGGGAGACAAGTGAGCTTGTAGATCTCCTGGGGAGACATCAAATTTCTCTTTTGGGTCTCGAGCTAAAATGTTTGGGAACCACTGGTCTTCACCCTCCATAGACCGACAGAGGGACTGTGAGTGGCATTGGCAGAGACAAGGGACCACGTTACACACAAGGGATAGACGACAAAATAGATTGGGGAGAAAATTAGTGAAAAAAAACCCCACAAAAAAAGTAAAAGAAAAACAGTCAAACATCTCAAAAACGTTTTCATGCCTTTTGGTCATGCTTTATATATGTTGAAACACATGCATGTTCTCAGTATGTGACAAGTCATCATGGACAAGAGTATCATGAACTCGTTTATTAATATCCATTACTGCATGCACAGGAACAGCTAAGTTTTCACTTGGTTTGCATTAGTGTGTAGAGAGACTGAGAGCTGAGGTCGTAAAGGTTCAGTTACTCTGTGGTACAGGAGATAAATCATGGGGCTAATTGAGATGTTACGGTGATATCTCTATCCTTACACTTCAAAGTGATACAAGGCTAAATTACAGCTATGCTAGTACTCATTCTAAGAACAACAACATCTTTGACATGATGTTGAGTAAACGAAACCGTGAAGACTAGAGAAGCTCTTGGAAAGCTGAGAGTTTATAAAGATACAAGGAATAGCTGGGCAAAATTATGCCAAAATTTCAGGCGAAAGTAAAATTCCCATTTAATTTGTGAAGAAAAATTACCAACTGTATTATCTTTTAATCAATCCATCTAGTGCAAAAGAAACAATGTTCTTATCAAGTGTGTAATAACCTAACCATAACCTGAAGACAATGGGTCTGTTGTTCTATGCAATTTTATTGCATCCTACTGTATTACTGTAAAAAACTATGCTTACCTCAGGAAATCAGATTTTTCAAAGCAAAGATTATGTAATTTTTTATCTCCATTTTATTATTCTCTATTTCCTCCCTGCCTATCATTTTGTACCTTAAATGAATATAAACTCTTAACACCCACCCTAGTACTTTGGCACAGTCATCATAGTATTTCATGGAGTTTTTGACAAAGGAGAAGCCATTGACGTCACAGACGAACGAGTGTCCATTAGCTCTGAGAAGGTCAAAGCCACACACCGTTTGCTGCAGGAAGACAGAAAATAATGATATTTGCTAAATGTTAATCAATGCTTCATGATATTTGCTAAGTGTAAATCAATGCTTCATGAAAATAATAAAAAAGGTTATATCTACAGTCGGAGTTTGGTACCCTATTTTCAATACGACTTTTACTGGCTGAGCTTTTGATCTGTTCAAACAGTGCATGAATCATGTCATATGGCAAAGCTGATGAAGTTACCTTGAAGGCGAGGCAGACCTTGCGTGCTACCAGCTTCTCCATGGCTGTGAGCATGACGGGGTACCGGATCTCCTTCCCCTCGCTGTCCCGCTCAACCTTCCCATCCAGAGCCGGGGACTTCCGTGCCTCAGCATGGGCATAATCTGGACCCACCGTGTATACCTGGAGCCCAAAACAACCACCAGACACACACATTTAGAGGCCCCTCAATGTGGGATAAAAATTTGGGGCAGATCGGATTATTTGCTGATTTTTTTTGCAAAACGGGCCCCACCAGTCAATTGTAGCCGATCGGAATGGAATATGAAAAATCTGACTGGTTCTGACTGACTCCAAAGATAAATGTTTTTTGAGACGTTTGGTCAATTTCTGTAGGAGTAGTAGCTAAAAGTATTTTGAAGAAAACGGAAAATGGCGGAAAATCTTGTCAGGCGTAAATGGGATTGGCCTGTATGGGGAGTTGCATCATGAGTCATGAGTTTTTTTACTGAACAACCTACAGTTCAAGAGTTATATGCCAAAACGTGAAGCGGCCTGTTATAGAAAGACCATGAGGCTGATTTAAAAAATTGGGGGTGGAGGTTCTTCCTTGGCCTACTAGGAGTGTGCGTGCAAATTTCACTCCGATCGATTCTGTGGTTTTCGAGATTAAATGTTCGCAGACAGATAGACAAACAGACAGACTGACAGGGGCAAAAACAGTCTCCGGCCTTTGGCCGTTCGCCTTGGCAGCGAGAGACGATAAAAGACAAGCACTAAACAACTAGTAACTGAACACAGTACCTTGACGTCGGTACCATCTGTAGGCATGAACTCCTCGTAGATGTAGGATCCAGTCTTCCTCACGTTGCTCTCTGGAGAATAAACACTGCTACGACTTCCTATCTACAGCAGAGAGAGAAGAAAATATGGAGGGGGAGAGAGCGAGAGAGAAACATATTGTTTCTGTGCAGAAATGGGTTTGGGAAACCTTTCTAAAGAGCCTCAAACTGCTCCCTCCGGTAGAATACACAGTGTTAATTTAACAGTGTGTGTATTCATGTTTTTTTTAGGTAACCAATTATTTATCCCCCATTTAGTCATTATGCCAATTAATTCCTCCCACTGCTGCTGTATCCTATTGGCTCACCTGCCAGTGAGGAGCCCCCACCGGGAGGACATAGAGCCTTCGTCCCACTCCTCCCGTTCAATATTTAGGTGCCGCCCCAGTCCGTAGGAGTGTACAAATGGAAGAAAATGGAACATGACCTTTATGGTTTGGGAATATTACCTTCCTGAAGAGTCTCTGGCTGCCTCCTCCAGCTGAGGTAGGGTAGTAGATGTACACATTGTGGTCCTCAGCGCACACAGGTTTCTCCACAAATGGTTTGGGAAACACCACCCCATCCACCTCAACATGGTCCTCCCCTTCCACCAGACTACAGTCTGAGTGACAGCAGAGACAGCCAATCAGATAACACTTACGAGATGTTTTCTTCATCATCTGTCATTATACAGCATGATGCACCTGAATTCTATTTTTAATACATCCATGGTATTTACATACATTACTATCAACTGGAATAGTCACTTGCTTGTCTATTCACGCGTGTAATAGTCACTGGCTTATATTAGTTTTATTGTCATTAATACTTTTGTATGTATGTATTATTGAATGTTTTTGCTTTTATTTGTTGTTTTTATTCATTGTTTGTGGGAAACACGAAAGTAAGAATTTCATTATAGTCTGTACAAATGACAATAAAGAACCTTGACCTTGAAGTGGAATACAAGGGGCACACCACCAAGAAAATAAGGAAATCAGTACGATAGAAAAAGCACCCGTGTTTAGTCTGGTTATTTGGGATGACTTTAAGGAACACTGTCATTTTCCAAGCTTATCTCCATTTATGCATTACATTAATTGTGAGGCAGACAGTGTAGGAGAGACAGACAGTAGGAAAGCTAAGAGGAGACACAGAATAGAGTAGGGTCTTGCTAGTACTAGGCAATAAAGATGCATGGATCGGCTCTGATGTGACTCGAATATGCATGTGCACATAAATCCTCCTTCCACCATCCACACAAATGAATTATTTCTCCGATATACAGTTCCCCATCCGCTTGAACATAACTTATTAATCATTAATACAGAGTAGACACTAGACAGTACTGTGAGAAGCCCAAATTAAACATAAACGTCTACTGCAATAGCTACTAGTTACCCCACCGCAGCCATGAAGCTTACAGTGAAGCTGTCAAAGACGCACACCAAGTGTGTGTTTTTCTCCTCCAACCCGTCAGCTCTCCTACGCAGAACGACTGATTGTGGAGCTCCTGCTAGGTGAGATGTCGGATGTCGGGAGTAAATACAAAGCGGCTTGTTGACTCAAAGACTACTCAGGGGCTTGTTTTGTTAGCAGGCACATAAAAGCAGAGAGAAACTATACACAGGACCCCTCCAGCATTCATTTACCAGTTACTATTTAACTCTCCCCCTCCCCCTAACTCTCACCCTTTACTTCAAGAAAATACCAAGCCCCTTCTTTTCTGCCATCAACCATGTTATAGCACCTGTTGTAACTGTAGTCTACCAAACAAGTTCGGTGGGCTATTGGCTAAGGTCGGCGATCCCAGCTGCGGAGCGCTTGTCTATATGTCTTCAGTGAGTTGCAATTTCATTATTGGTGTGTCCAAATCAATAAATCTGAAAAGGCACACTGATTGGCTGTTTTGATGCTTATGTTGAAATATTTCAACTTGCGTGAAGATGAGGAAGTTGACTTTGTATGTAATTATGACCGTGTAGAAGAGACAGACAGTAGGACAATCTTAGAGGGAGTCAGTGTAGGAGAGACTGACAGTAGGAAAGCTGAGATGAAGACAGTGTAGAAGAGACAGACAGTAGGAAAGCTGAGAGGGAGACAGTGTAGAAGAGACAGACAGTAGGAAAGCTGAGAGGGACACAGTGTAGGAGAGAGACAGTAGGAGAGCTGTAAGGGAGACAGTGGAGGAGACAGACAGTAGGGAAGCTGGGAGCAAGACAGTGTAGGAGGGACAGATAGTAGGAAAGCTGAGCGGGAGACAGTGTAGGAGAGACTGACAGTAGGAAAGCTGAGAGGGAGACAGTGTAGGAGAGACAGACAGTAGGAAAGCTGAGATGAAGACAGTGTAGAAGAGACAGACAGTAGGAAAGCTGAGAGGGAGACAGTGTAGAAGAGACAGACAGTAGGAAAGCTGAGCGGGAGAATGTAGGAGAGAGACAGTAGGAAAGCTGGGAGGGACACAGTGTAGGAGAGAGACAGTAGGAGAGCTGTAAGGGAGACAGTGGAGGAGACAGACAGTAGGGAAGCTGGGAGCAAGACAGTGTAGGAGGGACAGATAGTAGGAAAGCTGAGCGGGAGACAGTGTAAGAGAGACTGACAGTAGGAAAGCTGAGAGGGAGACAGTGTAGGAGAGACTGACAGTAGGAAAGCTGAGAGGGAGACAGTGTAGGAGAGACTGACAGTAGGAAAGCTGAGAGGGAGACAGTGTAGGAGAGACAGATATTAGGAAAGCTGAGAGAGAGACAGATAGTAGGAAAGCTGAGAGCGAGACAGTGTAGTAGAGACAGACAGTAGGAAAGCTGTGAGGGAGACAGTGTAGGAGAGACAGATATTAGGAAAACTGAGAGAGAGACATATAGTAGGAAAGCTGAGAGAGAGACAGATAGTAGGAAAGCTGAGAGGGAGACAGTGTAGTAGAGACAGACAGTAGGAAATCTGAGAGGGAGACAGTGTAGGAGAGACAGATAGTAGGAAAGCTGAGAGGGAGACAGTGTAGGAGAGACAGACAGTAGGACAGCTGAGAGGGAGACAGTGTAGGAGAGACAGACAGTAGGAGAGTAGAACTGACCCTCAGGTCTATCAGGGTCTCTGTTCAAAATGCCGTAACGAGGTAGGTCAATGCCCTCTTCCTGCAGGATACGATACACTTCCCTCCTGACAGGAAAACACATGTACGTGTGCACACAAACAACACACACACACACACACACACACACACACACACACACACACACACACACACACACACACACACGTACGTCATAACAGGGAGGGGAATCCAGCATGTGTGTATGCAAGGCAAGTTTATTTGTACAGAACATTTCTGCAATAAGGCAAATTAAAAGGCTTTACACAAAACATTAAGCATAGACATTAAGACACAGAGCATTAAGTGCAAATTAAAGAAACACATTATAAAAACATTTATTGTATTAAAAAACACTTGAATACAATAAAAAAAAAATGTACAGGTATGAGTGCATAGCAGCATGCATCTGTGTGTGTGTGTGTGTGTGTGTGTGTGTGTGTGTGTGTGTGTGTGTGTGTGTGTGTGTGTGTGTGTGTGTGTGGGGGGTACGGTACCTGTCCTGTATGAAGTACTGCATGTTGAGGTCGTTGATGAGCAAAGGGTTTCTTAGTTTGACATACTCTGCAGCTTTATCCAGAGGAAACCCTGAAATACAACCATCTATGTTTGAATGTATAGTCAGTACTGTATCCATACACAGATACAATGTGGAGTAATCACAGTTGAACCTTTCTGAAAACACATCACAATGAAGTCTGGGTAACAAACACATTATGTGTGAGAGACACATGAGTGAAGAGCAAAACAATGCAAGAGAATAAGAATATGAATGAATACTTCTGATACGTTACGTATATATTTAGACACATTTATAGAACATGTTTAGAATCCCATTATATGGCCATCACATGTGAATGCATATTTTCATTTCACTCATGTTTGAGGTTTGCTGTATTAAACCACTCAGAGAATCCTCTTCAAGAAGTAACAGCTTAATGTTACGTAAGCCTAACTCACTGAACATCTGAACACATACTGTGAGTGTGTTTTATTTATTGTTTTATTGTTAATTAGAAAAAGGATTAGCTTTTGCCATGACAAAAGTGTGTGTGTGTGTGTGTGTGTGTGTGTGTGTGTGTGTGTGTGTGTGTGTGTGTGTGTGTGTGTGTGTGTGTGTGTGTGTGTGTGTGTGTGTGTGTGTGTTCTGATGCTACATTGTTTCAATGTTGTTCTATTGCTATTCTATTGTTGTTCTTCAGACCTTTGTCTGACTATAGATGTTGCTGTACCTTTGGAGTGAAAGGAGATGAGGCAGTGGCAGAGAGGCCAGTTCTCCACGGGTTCCTCCAGGATCACCTCCTCAGGGAAGATCACCACATCAATGTAGTCAAAGCGACACAGACGCTCCAGGATCTGAGTCATGGGTTTGGACTTGGACTTCTTCATCATGCAGCAGATTCCCACGACGATCTGACGCTCTCCCGGCTGCAGGACGGGAAGTCGTTAGACGTGGTTGCATGCATAGTTTTAGCATTTACAGTACACTGCATTTCTATTCCCACAGACAGTAGGATAGTAGAGAGGTAGACAGTCTAGGAGAGAGACAGTAGGATGGCTGAGAGGGAGATAGTGTACCGCAGTGTACTGCAGGAGAGACAGACAGTACGAAAGCTGAGAGAGAGATGGCTTAGAAGAGACAGACAGTAAAAAGGCTGAGAGGATCTGTGAGAGGGCTAGCCTCTGTCCAAGATTAGCTGCTTGGAGACGGACAGACAGATGGACAGAAAGACAGACTCACAGGAGTGAAAACATAATCCCTCGCCGGGGATAATAAAGCAACTGCTCTCTATTGTAATCCTACACTCTCCTCCTTGTACTGATGTGACAGTATGGACAGACCACTGAGACGTCTTTACATACAAGTATGTCACTATGGGACATGGTGATATGACTGTAGGTAATTTACAGCATGTATTTCTTGGTAAGTCTTTACCAGGAATTACACCTGAAAGTTTTTAATGACCATAGAAGTATCTAACTACTAGGTATTACCTGAACTAGTATGTACACTGTTCACAAACACAATAATGTCACCCAGGAAGTCTACTAGTATAACATTTAGTGTACGGTAATTCTGTAAATGAAATGGATTAAGATTATTCTTGCATAAAGAAGGTTCATGATATGGACTCCCACTATGGTGGCGGTCTGGAAGACATATTGTTATGTCATTAAGTGATCTATGAATAAAGCCTTGTTGACTGATATGTAGGCTATAGACTATTTGTCTATCGTGTGTCCAGCACCAGTAAGTGAAATCTCATTGTCCTCATTCCATATGTACAGTATGTATCATTGTATCAGAGAGAAAATACTTCCAGAAGCTCTTCCAGAACACAAGAGAAAGCTTATGAAGAGAGGACAAGAGAGGCACCTTGTTGAACAGAGAGAGAAATAAAGACAAAGAGTGTGTTAGAGAGACAGACGGATAATCTATCACTGTTGTATCAAACATAGAAACAACATCACATTATCTATTATCTATTACCTCCCACACAGCATCCTCCATTTATAGCTTTCAAATCTCCTAATTTCCAACAGACCTAAAACACCAATTCTTCTCTTCCCAGCTCCTAAACCTCAGTCTGGGAAAAAAACACGACATAAACAGACAAGAAACCCACCAAGAACCAAGTTCAAAGTCAGGTTGACATTCATTACCTGAATGAATGTCAGGCAATGCAGACAAATACAGACTTAACTATAAACCACCAGGTTAAGCCTTTTAAGATTCTATTTCAACTGTGAAAGACTGTAGTAGCTCTACAGAACCATATTAATGTATCATACATACCATCATACCAATAACTGTACTTCCCTCTGTTAGCCTGAGGATCTGAGTATCCCTACTGCAATCCTATCATTTTTAATAAATACCTATTGATATATCTGGCAATATCTTCCCTGTGATCTCTTTAGTGCCGAGACAAACCCTGAAGACGGCCTCAGTCTTTAAGTGTAACCTCAAACATGACTTCCTTATTGCACAGACACTGTGATCTAACCAGAGACTTTAGCAACTTTCCTCATTCCACGCCCGTTTTTCTCTTCCTCTAATCGTTCTTCACCCCCTTCAACTCTCTCGGTATGACTCTCATCTCTGTCTCTTCATTCCATCCAGTCAGATGATCAGCTGAACGTACTTCCTTGATCTAGTGATTCAGATTCAGGGGATCTGCTCTCCAACTCCTCCCCTCACCCCTCTTCACATTAATGGATCTTAAAAAGGTTAATAAACAACTTAAAACAATAAATAACATCAACAACAATGACCATAGAACCACCTAAAGAAATGTTGAATGTTCTCCAACTTTAAAATTCTGATCTGTAGGTCAGACAATATAGTTTGTTGTCATCTGAATTGTCCATCTATTTAAGAAGTCACAGCCTTGTGATTTCAGAAACTAAAGCAATTGCTATTTATTCATTTATTTTCAGCTCTTGTTTATTGTTTATTTGGATCCCCATTAGCTACTAGTAGCTACCCTTCCTGCGGTCTAGCTGGACGGCCGTAAAGGTAGAGAGGGAATTGTGAGGGAATCGTGAGGTCGCGGTTTGATCCCAAGTTAAGTGACCCTGAGCGAGACACTTAACCCGGAACTGCTCCCCGGGTGTTGTTAAAAAATAGTTAAATAGGTAAATATCCTAGTAAGTACAACAACTATTAAGCACATCATCAATAAACTATTCATTCAAATCTTGACCCTCACCGAGTAATCGTCGTCATCGTCATCCTCCACATAGTCGTCTTCTCGGAACACCTCGTTCTTCATGTTGTCCTCTATTGGTCCTGTGTGATGATGGTCCTCATCCTCACTGCCAATCACAAACCTTGGAAGGTCTCTCGGATTCCGCCCCCGTGTCCCTCCTCCTCCTGCGAGCGCCTCTGACATCACCAGGCTCTCGGGCACATGGCTGCTGCAGACTGGCTCCTCCCAACAAGTGGTACAGAGGAACGCAGACCAGACTCTAGTCTATGGTGGGACTCCGGGGACCACTGTGTCTGGCTTACTGACTGACTGGACGATGCTAGGCTGGCTGGTCGTGGTGGGTGGCGATGGAGAGTGTAATTAAGCTGGCTGATTCAGGCTGTGTTTGGTTACACTGCAGGGGGTAGACACTAGACACTTGAATGTGTGTGTGTGCGCTGAGGTAGCACAACATATGATAATGTCCTGAGAGGTAGAATAGCAACCACACACACACACACTCCCACTAGAGAGAGAGAGAGAGTGTGTTTGTTTTGAGGTAGTCAGTATCAGGGTAGGGTTTTTCTAGTCCTCCAGGCCAACATGGTCCAAGCAGAGAGGAGAATCAAAGCTAGGATCTGACTTGAAAGTATAGGCCCTGAAAGAGATTAAAAAAAGAAAAAAGCGTTTAATTCAGTTGATGAAAGGGGTAAAGTGATTGCAGGTGAGATGTCTTGTGTTTCTTATCTCCTGTGAAAACAAACAAGGAAGAGGACAGCTTTATATTAGTTAAAAACATATTCCAACTACAGGCCATAACATGGCCAGAATGTCACAGGTGGAGCCTTAGAAAAGTACTCAAAAGAGGAAGTAATCAATCAACGAGGGTCTGTGTCAGTGTTTCCCAAACACTGGGTCGGGACCCAAGTTTGGGTCAAGGACCAATTTTTATGGGACACAAGTAAATATCCATTCATTTCTGGTTTCTTACATTTTGTTTATAATTATTATTTTAACTCATTGAGTGCCATAATTATTAATATCTATTTCTGGCCATTACAATTTTTATTAAAATTTTAAATTTAGTGAAACAAAAGTGCTTAGGAAGCGAGATACAAATTTAAAATGAATTCAAAACAAATTTAATTTATAATTCCATAAATAAAAAAAGAAAATACACTTTTAATAAAGTAGTGAATATTGCAAATCTGCAAGCTCACAAAGGTTCGTATCGGGACCGGACGGGTTGAGAGCTTGTAGATAGGCTATTTTCACTAGTTTGGTTCCCGGGCCGAGGAGAGATTTCCCTTTTGGGTCTCAACCTGCCCCATATTTGCATACTGGGACCTGATTGGTGCCCCACAACTTTGGGGGCATCGAAATCCAATCACAACCAGTCTAAAGCAGTAGTACTGTATGATACTACTTTGAGATGAACTCAATTCAGAGAAATGAATGACTCCACAAGTTAATGTACTGATCACATGACCTACGACATTCTGCGTTTACGACCTCTGATGCAAATCATCTCTCCTGTTGGCTGACACTTTCCTCACTCACTCTGTCCTATCTCAGTGGTTTGCAAAATGAGAAACAGTTTGATTTCACTATTATTTCATAATATGCTTGAAGTTAGCCCAATGAGAGAATATTTAAAGGCATAGTATGTAACTTTTACCTGTATTTACAAAACAAAACAATAAAGAATCATTTCCCTCTATACCAGCAGTTCTCAGTCACTGGAGTAGTGTGGTGGTGTTTGCATGCAGAAACGCATTGCCCTCTTGCTGTATTTTGGTGTTTTCACTGTTTGTTTTGGTTGCCCAAAAACATCCCCAACTACCAAAACAAACAGTGAAAACAACAGAAAAGGCCAGAGGGCAATGTGTTTCTGCAGGTAAACACCACTGACCACACTATTCCAGTAGTTCATAACTGCTGGTATTAGTGGGAAATGATTGGAAAAATAAATATGTATTGTTTTGTTAACAAACGCAGGGCAAAGTTACATACAATGTCTTTAGGAATGACTATTCAGATCATAGGTTTCATACTCTTCACTATTATCTCCATTCATACAGTATAGACAATTATCTAATAGGTCAAATCTATTCCAACAATAAAAAAAAAGTTTTCAAATGGTGGTCTGCGGCCTAATACATACATCAATTTGGAGGTGTTAGACATGAAAGTATTTGTGAACCACTGTTCTGACTCCAGCTGATAAATCTTGACAAAAACACATTATAGAATATTTTATTTTGCTGTATAGCAAAACACAAATTGTCCTCCTTGCCAAAATACAAATTTAAGCTATATGATAGGCCTTACAGCAGCTGTAGACCCAAGCGTTGAACTGCAGAACATTTACTCAAAACATTTGAAGCCCAGTGTTTAAGGTAACAATCAGTGTTGTTGAATTTCTAAACTTTCTCACGATCTTGTGGCTCCCTTTCATATTGGAATATTATTGTTTTCGTGTTCCTCTGTGTCCATAATTACATCCTTTAACAATAAACTGGGTGTGTTTGGTTACACCTGAAAGGTGTGTGTGTGTGTGTGTGTGTGTGTGTGTGTGTGTGTGTGAGTGACTGTGCATTCGTGCGTGGCTGCTTGCGTGCTTGTGTATGTGTGTTATTACCCCTTACTTGTATTAGTCTATATTATGTGTGTTAATACCTTACTTGTATTAGCCTATATTATGTGTGTTATTACCTTACTTGTATTAGCCTATATATATATCTTGTGTACTATTTATGTTGGACAGCACAGTCATTACTTCTAGCCAACATTTGACTGCACACACACTTGTGAGCATGTGACAAATACAATTAAATCTTGAATATGGTCTGCTTCCACATAATACAGAAGCACATAGCCTAAGCATCACCATTAACAATGCTGTTCCCTCTCAGACCAGCCCAACAGCACACAGCAATACAGGGACTGAACAAACTGCAGCCAAAGCACAGGATAGACTCACTAGCACAGTCACATTAGTAGAACTGCACCTCTCAGATGCCCTCCCAGATCCTTAACCACATTAAATTTGACCACGTCCAAACACAACAACAGTATATTTAGCCTTGCTGGCAGTGGGGCTAAAGGGATGGCAATGTCAGACCATCCGTTCAATGCGTCCATCCAGCAATACTCGTCCTGACTCCTGAACAACATATTTTCATAACTATTGGCTGGATTGCCATGGAATTTGCTGTGATATGGCATAGCATGGCAGGGTGCTCTGAGGGAAGTTTTCTAAGTACACATGCAATATAGCCACATACTGTACATACAGTACACATATGAAAGCGAAAGAACATGGACGTGAAAGAGTATGGACAGTCTGACACATGTTGTACACAGACATGTCGCGCATGCGCAAGCAAAAGAACACGGATGTGAAAGAACACATGTGCAGTCTGAGTGACACACATTGACAGTAAGACGTATTGACACATACTCGAACTCCCACCTAGGTTTACACTGACATGTCTGATATATGCTGCTAAATGATGTCTAGCCTGCATGTGAGACTATATGCACGAAGCAAAGGTCAAAGGCTGTTACCATACCGTAGTGTTGTACCTGCTGCTATTTTAACTGCCTCATTCCATAGCCATTTCTTGTAACCATGCACCTTATGTATGTATGTATATTTTAGTCTACTCATGTCAGGAATATTTTGACTACCTGACCCGTATCTCTACTCGTCTACCCATCCCCAAAACTGCGAATGGATCCACTTACACCTGTAAACCTGTGATGTGACAATAAAGTAGTTGTACACAGACATGTCAAGCACAGCACACACACAAAGTAGTAAACACATAACACAGATGCATGCACAGACGCACACACAGCCTACAGTGCGTGCGTAACTGCGTATGCATATATACGCACTCAGTCAGGTTCTCTCTCACATCCTCATACGAACGAACACAGACACACATCTCTCCGTCACATACACGTGTATAGTATACACACACACAGACACACACACACAACCCCCCACCCCCACCACGCGCACACAAACAGAGTGTGTCAGCTCAGCAGTGTGTCCTGATCCTCAATCCAAACAGCTGACTTCAGAGGAAAGTCTCCAGAAAGAGACAGAAGCTCATATGACAGCTAACACAGTCCTATAAGCCAACAGCACAGTCCAAGCAGTCCTAGGATGCTGAAGCAGGGACGCAGGAGGGGGGGAAACCTCCGACATCTACACTTCATGGAGTACATTTTTTGTACCGAATGAAAGTAACAAAAAATAATTTAAAAAGTAACAAAGCCGGAAAAACATTTTCGCGCACACGCTTCCCCTGCTGTCACATACAGGAGAGTGTCTTTCATACACACACCATTAGTGCCTTTGACTCAACTCTCACGCCTGGCACTCCACCAGTGTTCCTGTCCCCAATCTAGGTCAAGGGCGCAGATTCGAGTTGAACATTAAGGGGGACTGAGACAACAACTCATGAGTTAATTTAAGCATGTCCTTCAGATGTGTTGATGGTCCAGCAGTGTGAGACATTGGAACATTTTGTAAATGATCAGATATCTCAAATAAAAAAACGAAAGAATGATGGCAAATTAAACTGAGCATTTCTCAAATTCAGTAGATCAAACTTACAGAATATATGAAAGCATCCAAGGTTTTTACTGTCCTCCATTTGTGTGTCCTCCAAGGAGATTCTGTACTACCCTTGTGGCTGTGCTTTTA
Source organism: Gymnoscopelus braueri (assembly GCF_963280865.1). Classification (NCBI taxonomy): domain Eukaryota; kingdom Metazoa; phylum Chordata; class Actinopteri; order Myctophiformes; family Myctophidae; genus Gymnoscopelus; species Gymnoscopelus braueri. Next base: position 30,064,126 of record NC_137610.1, read on the forward strand.
ATTTAATTATATGACATGTGCACATTTAATTATGTACACAGCATCGTGATTGGAGAAGAATTTGGGCCAGTTCCAGTTGTGGTTTCAGATGTTTCAATGTCATCAATTAATTACACACATGATCATAGTAATGATCAAGGAGGCCACCTTCAATGTGTGTTGCACATTTGGACCCTAGGGATTGCACTGTAGGTAATTGGTAACGGGGACATTAAAAAAAAGATAATGACATCTGATTAGCTAATGTTACAGGACACCTCCTGATTGGATGCATGACATTGACATTGCAAAAAAACGATGTTATCTCTAACAGTGTTTAGTGTTAGGATGCTTTGGCATCGGTTCAACAGAAGCTAAAGTTAGCTCATGTGGATCATGTTTGTAGCTAACCAGCCACCTGGAAAAGCAATCAGAAACACTTAGAAACTCTTTTTTTAATCACAATATTGTTTGTTTGCACATTAAACATGATACAGCAGAGGTTCATGAGGTGCTTCACAACTGCAAAACTCTGTGGCGGTGTTGCCAGATTTTGCGAGAGATATAAGCAACCAGGTCTATGAAAACAAGCCCGAAAGAAGCGACTAGGCCACATGAGCACAAACCTATATACAGTACATTGGCTATTTATAGCCAATGGCCGATCTACAAGCTCACAACACGTTACGATGTGACGTGTTGTGAGCTTGTAGATCTGCTATTTTCAAAAGAAAATCTTGAAAAAAGTGACAAATGTGGAATAGTTTTTTGAAATATCTTAAAGGGGAAGACCACCCATTTTCAATATTTAACTATGTCATTAATATAGCATAAAGGAGTTGTGTGGAAATAAGAAAAAAGTTCCCCCCTTTCTGTGTTGCGTTGAACTGGAGGATTGATTTTGGGTTTAACATTGCAAATTACACCGTGATGACTCATCATGGTGTAATTTGCAATGTTAAACCCAAAATCAATTTGGGTTTAACATTTAAAATTTTTAACATTTAAAATTTTTCTTATTTCCACACAACTCCTTTATGCTATATTAATGACATAGTTAAATATTGAAAATGGGTGGTCTTCCCCTTTAACTCTTTCAGTGCCAAGAGTATTTTCATAAAGTACTCCCAAACTGCCAGGAATTTGCGTTTTTTTTTATTTTGTAATTTTGTAATTTTTCATTCAAATAAATGATCTGATTGGGGTTTTAAACCCATAATACAGTTCTACCAGTAGAGAGCAACAAATCGACACATTGATGATCTCGCTGGCTCACTCGCCCCCTCCCAAACAGGCTCACGTCATATCCGGTCAGAACCGGATGTTGACATTTTCGATAATCGTTGATCGGGCTAAATTACAATGCGATACACGACTACGATGACTGATCGTCACCCAGACCAAAGAGAGTAGACGTGGACCTCTCCGTTCGCTTTTTATACCGTGTGAAAAACCGTGACTTTCCCTATTCTGGCCGAAAATCACCGGAGAAAAACAACGTGACCCGGAAATGAATTTTTTTTTTTACATCCGGCTCCGGGTGAGTCTGATGTAGTCAGGAAGCGAAAGTGATCATGAAAAATATACAGAATAGCGCGACCACAGTCAAAAGTAAAAACTCGGGATTTCTCGTGCTGGCACTGAGGGTACTCGGGAAAAACTCGGGATATGTCGGGCGTGGCACTGAGAGAGTTAACAGCACATATCTGGTACGTGGGTCCCTGGCACAAAATATTTTCAGATGGCAGTCTGCAGACAAATGTTAAATTGGGCGTCCTTGACATGAGAATGTTTGAGAACCACTGGTTTAAACAACATTAGGAAGCAAGCCCAAATAAGCAACTATACACTTTAGAAACAAGCCCAAAAAAACGCAAGCACCAATTTTTTACAAGAAACTTTACAAAGAAACAAGTCAAAGTCGCTTATGATAAGCAGACATGGCAACACTGCTCTGGGGCGGCTCAGTGTTTGAAACCTGAAGGGGGTCTTTCTATGTAGAGGTTGCATGTTCACCCGTCTGCTCCGGTTTCCTCCCGCACCAAAAGACATGCATGATGCATTAAACAGCTCTTCAACAGACGCAGATACTGTAGGCACTCGTTGATTATCGCTTTTAGTGTTGGTAGTGACGCCATTAGGAAATTAAGTGGTATTCAAACACATCTACAGATAAAGTGGATTCATTTTCTTGTAAAAAAAGATTACTCTTGGTATATTTTTTGAACGTTTTATCAATGCGTTTACTGCAAAACCACAACCACATAAATTACAGATAATCAAAAATATAATCAAATATTATAATATAATCAAAATTATTATAATAATAATTTTGATTAAATAGGCTATGTTAATAGTATTAACAAAACTTCTGTATTAGGCAATTGTTGAAAAGAAAACTATAACTAAAATGAAAACTACGGTATACAAGATAAATTGTACACCCATGCTTCTTCTTGCAACCGAATAATGTTTCTTCCTCTACAAGCCAAATACTGAACTCCAGTCCATGCAGTGTTTGAATGCCTGTGGTAAGGTGGCCACTCCCATTATGACATACAGTAGCGTGATACTGAATACCCTTATGCACCACTGGTATTAAATGAACAAGTTGGCTGGAGATCAGTTAACTAACGTTTCTGGTAAACACAGAACACACATGGCTAGGAGTGCATGACGACATGCAAAAACAGAATGATTCATTTCTCATACATATCATTATTAGTAATGCTGATTGTTAGCCACAATGTACAAAAATACAAATGCATTATTCTTTAGTCTTTATTGTTCTTTATTGTTCAGCAGCTCACTGTAGGTTAACTACTACATTATTACTGCCAATATTCTATTCGTACTGTTAATTGTGGAAACTTAAAATGATGAACAGTATATGACTAGCGCTGGGACAATAACTGCATTACCACAGTTATGTGATGCATATACTGCACCGCACAATATCAAGGGGTTGAAGTCATTACTGCAATTTTTTACTTTTATTTGCATTTATTTTTTGTAGATGAAGGTTTCATGAGTGCACTTCACATAGAAGTCACTTCAGACTAAGGGGAGGGGCTATGGGGGTCGGGTTTGTGTGTATCCAATAATTAATCAAGTTTCGGCTTGAGTACTTCTACAGATATTATTGAATTGAATATAGTACATACACAAGGCACATACATAAAAGACAGGGGGGTTAGCTAAAATAAATTCCATACCATCCCAGCCCTATACAGTATATGACTAGCGGTACGTACAACATTACACAGTCTCAGAAGGAAAGCTGAAAGTGCAGTCTTGCAGCAACACGGACACTTACTGACAACTTAGATCTCAACTCAGTCTCACATGTGGCCTCACGTAATCTTGGAACCTAGAATAGCCCTGTCCGGCACCCCCCCACAGTGAACATAAGAGAGAGAGTGTGTGTGTGTGTGTGTGTGTGTGTGTGTGTGTGTGTGTGTGTGTGTGTGTGTGTGTGTGTGTGTGTGTGTGTGTGTGTGTGTGTGTGTGTGTGTGTGTGTGTGTGTGTGTGTGTGTGTGACATAGGGTAGCCGGGGTTGAGGTGTCAGGTATCGTTTGCTGGGGATACAGTGACCCAGTGATAACTCATCAGCTTTGAGCCCTGCAGGTGTTGACAGGCCTCACTAAACCCAAAGGAAGCTCCTCTCTCGGTGCTGGGGGGGATCACCCAGTAACACCAACACTTATAAACAAACTCATAAATAAACAGTTATGAAACAACCCTGCCTGAGCCATTTCCATGCTTTCTAGAAGCTGGGGGATATTGTCCAGATCAATACAATAAACACTCTGACTTTTTACTCTCTACAGTAATGTATAACACAAATGTAACTGAAAGCTCACTGATGGTGCTCGGGTGGCGCAGTGGTAAAGTCACTGCCCACCACCACGTAGGTTGCGGGTTCGAAGCCACTGTGGTGCATCCGGCTTTGTCGAGCGTCTACGAACACAATTGGCCCGTGTTCAGGGGAGGGTAGCCGGGCGGGGAGGGTGACATTGGTCTGGGCGGCACCTGTCAGCGGGGAGTGTTGGGCGGGAGGAGTAGGACGATGGCTCTACGTCCTCCCGGTGGGGGCTCCTCACTGGCAGGTGAGTCAGTAGGATATGACAGCAGTGACAACACAGAAATGTGTGTGGGGAGGAATCAATTGGCGTAATGACTAAATTGTGAAGAAAAAGGGGTAAAAAATAATTGCCTACTCTAAGTAAAAAGAAGAAAAAAAGAAAGCTCACTGATACTTGAAGGACTGCTACAGAAAAAACTAATCTCTTGTATGTTTGTATCAGCTAAAATGTAGTACTATGAAAGAGCTGTCCAGGTTTTTAATAGGACTGACAGAAGTGAGTGAAACTTTTAGTGTGCTGTAGTGTCAGGGAGATCATCTTTCCGCTACACTATAATAAACCACAAGTATGAATGCTATCTCCACACCCCAATCTCAGTCTAGTTCAACATTTGTGTTTTTTGTTTATTTTAAAACCAGTACCAACGAGGCTTGGCTATTCTTTTGGGATGATTTACATTATGAGCCCATATTCTGACCTGAAAAAACTGACAACACATCCAAATATTTAATTCCCTTGTTGACTGTGCTATACGAATACATTTTCCTTGCCTTGTTGGGGATGGTTTTATTTTTAATACGCAATATGAAATAATTAAATAAAAAGAGCTATTTAATTTACTTCACAAAATAATGTATTTGTATTTCAAAACGACAAATACTTGAACAAACTCCTGAGTAAAAAGTTCAGCCATGGACTAATTTGAAAACGAGGATGCTGGAGCGCCAATAGCTGAATGGTTAAGGCGTGTACCACACAGGTTCTGATGACTGACAGCAAGTCCCTGGTTTGATTCCCGGGCCGGGAGGAGGGAGAGACCATTTGCTGCATGTCACTTCCCTACTCTCCTGCCTTGTTTCCTGTATAATCGCCACTGTACTATCAATAAAGGCAGAAAAGCCCCCGAAAATAACTTAAACAAAAAAAAGAAGATGAGAATGTGAAGTCAGGGGGCGTTACAATGTATGTTTTGGGGAACCATATGGATGAATGACTGGCCTATTATAATTTTCTGAATCTTCTCCCTCCGCTGACTTTGACCTCTTTATTGATAATAAAATATGTAAGTGTGTATGTAAGTGTTCTGGGCATGACGTTAAACTGCCCCGTTGTAACTACCATCATCAATGTAGTAGGTGCAGTGGATGCATTTGCAATTTCTGTGGACTATGTAGCTTGCATACAAGAAGGCACTTCTCACCGATGGACTCTACCAACAGCCGACGCTACCTGACGGCCCCTCCTTCCCGTGAACAGCTACCGGGAAGAGAGGCAATAGACCCGGCGGCCTTCCCGCGGTGGGTCCGTCTGCTGTCGGAATAGGAACGGGTGGACCTCCAGGCCCATGAGAACAACTACAGAGGGCGCTTTAACACCAAGCAGCAGTGCAAGACTAAGCAGTTTGTTTCCTCTGGTGATCCAGCCAAGGACATTATACCCACGGACTGGTTGTTGGAGGGTTTCGAACAACTTGGGATGCCCAAAGACGAGGCAGAAAGGCTGGCAAAGTATTGTGCCGTCTCTGCTGCCATATGTGGCGGAGCCGCCGCTACTTGGAGTGCTGAGTGACAAGCGTGTTGTATCATGAGGACATATCCATGAGTTTGTGAATGTAACCTTTACTGCGTCTAAAAAATATTTGTGTCCCTGTATGCTTTCCCTGTGTGTGGACATAAATAAATTGTTAAACTGTGTGTGTGTGTGTGTGTGTGTGTTCAATGCTGAACATGAAGAGATATTATAGTTTAATGATCACCATAGGCCTTGCACTACCGCTGCATGTGCTTGTATCCATGTCAGTACATGTATGTTGTATGTATGTGTAGTGTTGTCTCAGCACGCAAGAACTGAAGCCAATATTCTACTGTAGCGCTCATTATAAAAAAAGGTTTGGTGAAGAACATCAGCCTAAAATGTAAAATGAGCTGTACTTAAGAGCTGATCTGGAACAAAGAACAAGGACACACAAACAATCCACAAGCAACAAGGAGTTCCTTAACTGCCTGAAATAACATGAAAGGAGGCTGATTGAAAACATCCCCTCCCATGTCATCGGCCCTCAATGAGTCACCTCTGTCACAAATGCAAGCCAAACAGATCAACACGACAGCTCCTATAAAAGGCTTTTAACCTTTGAGTCCGTCTGCTGTAGGAAGTCTGCTGGTTGTATGACAGAGGTCATTAGCTCTTTTTCGCACTATCGCTGTGTCACTGATAAGATGGCAAAATAGAACTGCTGTGGAGCGCTGTGCAAATGATAAGCTATCCATTAGGGTGTATTGAAACAAGACAACAAGATGAAGTAACAAAAGTAAGGGACGCTGCAATATGAGGCGTTTGTGAATTAGATGCAATGTTTTTGGGGACTTTCGTATTGCCATTTGACAATAATGGTCATTAGTGTCGATGGGTGAAACAGCTTCCAGTCAAAACATACATATTAGTAACTAATATACTGTGGTTTATGAAAGGATATACAGTCAGTAAGGTTGTTATTATTCACTTCTTCTTCTGCCTTTAAAATGGACATTTTATAACAGATAGTTGGGTTGGTGAGTTTTTTTTTTTTTGCTGTTTACATTGAAAGCAAAAGCCATTAGGAGAGATAGATGGCAGTGCAAATAGGTTTTTTATTGACCATAAAGGTTCAGTGTCCCTTTGGTTCATTATGTTTACCGTCCTAATATGAAAACAGATGTATATAGGCAAGATATTGTGTGAAATGATTAAACAGTGTGGATGGATTCAATCATATCGTAATCCCTCTATGAAATTACAGATTACACAAGGTATGGAATATCTGGGGCTTTTCCTGTAAAGGGACTTAAATGGGGGACGGTGATCACAGTAGTTAGGCTGAGGCTCTGATGCAGCCTGACAGCGAGTCCCGGGTTAGATTCCCGAGCTCTCTCCCCATTTCCTGTCAATCTACACTGTTAAAATAAAGGCATGCCCCACCCCTCCCCCCCATTTATCTTTTTTTAAATCGGAAAACAAAAAGGACATAAATGGGAACTAAACCCTAGCACAACTTTGTGCCGATTTTGTGAGTCTGCCTCCATTACAGATGATCTTTATATGCTGAGCTCCTGGTCTGAAAAATAATTGTGGAAGTGACTTAAACCTGCATTCTATCTAAAGACCAGCAAGGGGCGACTCCACAGGCTGCAAAAAGAAGTCTATGAGAAAATGACAATTCAAGAATTATTAGCTCAGTAAAGATGTTCCTAAAGGGTTTATGTTCTCAATCACTAATTTCAAGTCTTCTTCAAAACAACATGATGTCCATTTTGTAAATGATAGTCCCATTTAGAGTAAAACAGACAAAGCAGGGTATGCTTAGGACATGGCTTCATTGTGATTGTCGCCCAGCTCCACCCTCTTGACCAAATATGGTCACTTCTGTCTTCAGAAGTTAATGATTCTGACTAGAGATGTGACCAATTACGGTTTTGCAGACTGATTATTTGACGTCAGTATCAAGAATAATATTGTAAAAGGTAGGGTAAGTGATATTTCTAGGTTAAAACAAAATGTTTTTGTTAAAAGGTTAAAGCACTATATGTTGATAGTAATCATTACTATACACGAATCCACAGACGCGCTGCCTGTAAGCAGCCATAGCTGCGGTGTCCGCACCGCGACACCGCGACACCGCAGCTATGGCTGCCTACAGGCAGCGCTTCTGTGGATTCGTCTATAGAGTGTTTGTTCAGTAGCAGCCTGGGTCTCTGCACCTCTCCAGCTCTTTATAAACAGAAAATACATTTTCAGGTGGGTGGCCAATCTTCAGCCAATCAGGAGAAAGTACCCATTTATCTGCTTCAATGTTATAGTGTTCCAATTTTGTCTAGTCATTTCTTTGTGTCATCATCACCTCCAAATTCACTTCAAACACTATCCTGAGTTCTTTCTCCTGATTGGCTGAAATTGGTATCCTGACCTGAAAATACATTTTCTGTTTAATCAAGAGCTGGAGGGACAGGGAGACCCTTGTTACTGAACAAACACTCTACACCAATGAGTACTATCAGAATATAAAGCAATTTAACACTTATTTTAACAAACAAATATCACTTACCCTACCTTTAACTGCCACCATCATTTTTGGAATTTGCTGCTAAGCCATGTTTCCAAGTCAAAGTTTAAAAAATGCAAGGCTTTATTTAAGTATAGTATACGTGTTTACTTGACCATTCCTAGACATGTCTGTTTATATAGTTATAATAATAATTTGCTGAAATGTCAGAGGAAGAGCGGAAAGCTCAGCTCACTTTAATAACGCAGAAATCCTGCATTCCTCCACGACTACATAGGGCCGCAAATGTTTTGCTATAAACCCCCAAATGTTTTAGTTATGGAGTTTGATCTGTCTGAACTATGGATAAGCTGTTTAAATGCTACTCGACTCTCTCTCCTCCTTAAGCTGTCATCGAAGACACTGGGGTTATGCCTTCATAAATAGGCCGTCACCTGCTGCACAGTGACTGTATACAGTCAGTGTTTTAGCCACCGAAATGCTAAAGTCACGGGTATAAATAACACATATACAACAGTGCAGATCAAGATCAAAATATAGAATGACAAGGAGCATTTATTGTGAAATGGTCTAAGGTCATTAGAATTGAATGGTCTGAAATCCTTATCTAACCGCCATGTAAGCAGTATGAGGAGCCATGAGTCCAAATCATTAACAAACCTGTTAATGATTAGATTCAATAATCCTTATAGGGTTGCAGAAGACACCCTATAGAGTAGGAATGCACGTACACCCTGATTCATACAATAGACTCAAGGAGATAACAGAATATTAGGCATCAGAGCTGTGGTACGGGCCCTAACCACTCGGCTATCAGGTGCCCCATAAACTTCACAGTTAATCAGAATATTTCATAAAAAGAAAATTAGTTGGCATTGATTCATTAATATATAAAAATATCAAAAACTGCTTCTTGATTATTCAAATAATTAAAATAAATAGATAGAATAAGAATAAGATAATCGATAGTTGCAGCCCAAAGAAATACAGAATATAGAATAGGAAGAATATAGCCTAAATGGGAGAATAAATTAGCAACCGGGATATACAAAATATATTGTCTTTACCATGTACCTCTAATATAAATGAAAATGTCTAGGGACTTTACATGGACTTGTCTGCCTTCTGTGACCATGGCCCTCTATTCCGGAATTTATTACAGCTGCCTACTCTAGGTGCTCCAAATGTAAAACATCAAGACAAAGATGATGTCAGTGTACTAAAATAATCTAGTAATTAGGAAGCCTATGACCTTGCCCTTGGTTGGTTGTTATTGTTTATGGTGTTGAAGATTATTCCACTGACAGCTGCTTTGTGTAAGAGCAACAGCTTATTGTCTTACTAATTGTACAGTAACTGTTACTTATCAAGTTAAAACACACTAAGTTGCACTCACTGTAAGACACTCTGGATAATCATGATATTTAACTAAATACTGAAAGTGTGTACAATGTTGGTGATCTATGCAAGAATGCCAGCTTTACTATTCAGTTCATTTTAAGCGACGCTGGATAGCTAAATGCGAGATGCAACTTCTACTACTATAGACAATAGACAAATGATGCTGACAGTACATTGCTCTGACATTATTTCCAATAATGTTGACAATACTTCGCCAGTATGTAACTAGGCAACAGGTGTACCTTTTACCCCACAGGGCCACAGTAGCCAAGTGCATATTTGTGCTAGAAGAATCTACTTTCACAAAGAACAGGGAATTTACAGTACAGGAATTTGAACTGGTCGCACTGGCTAAGACAACATGCACATCTCATAAGCCTCTAGCGAAAGGGAATGCAACACATTACAGACTTGAGGCCACAAATATATGGATACATACAGACACTGTCACGTGTCACTGAAGCTGCTGAGATCTTCTACCACACCCGCGCACACACACACACACACACACACACACACACACACACACACACACACACACAGTGTGTACAACATAGTGTACAGGTATATTGTCCTCTGTTGTTTAACCACTTAAACCCCAGCATCCTTATTATTTGTGGGGAAGGCTTTCGCAGAAAATAGCAGATCGCGTTGTGAGCTTGTCGATCGGCTATTTTCAGCGAAAGCTTTCTCCACAATAACAGAAAACATAAAAAGACACTAGGACAGAGCCCTGCTGAGGGACTCTGGTCAACCCTGGGGTGGTTAAGAAGTCTGTATGCCAGGTTACTGGCCTATTCTGATGAGAACCATGCAGGGTTCCCCAGGTCACAGCTGTTCAGACATTCTGACACCGCCTTAAAAGAGGAAACACTAACAGTAAGTAAAGCAATAAATCACCCTGCATGACTGTGACTGAGTGAACAGTGAAACGTGAGTCATGGAGAAGACGATGCGTATACCTCTGTCTGTCCACATAAAGAAGAGAACATGACAATGAGACAATGCTAATCCCCGTGCGTGCAGAATTGGCAAAAACAAAGTTACATTATAAAGTAATATCTCCTATAGATTCAGAACTAGAACATAATATGACAGCACAAGACAGGCACAACCATTGACCATTAACAGTGGTGTAAAGAAACCAAGTACATTTACTCAAGTACTGTACTTAAGTACAATTTTGAGGTATCTTTACTTTTTCCAATTTGCTGTACTTTCACTTCTACTCCAAACATCTCAGAGGCAAACATTGCACTTTTACTCCACTACAATTATTTGAAAACTTTAGTTACTAGTTACTTTGTAGATTTTGATAATTATTACAAAACATACATTAACCACTTCAGCCCTATATACATTTCGGCCATTTGAAAATGGCCGATCTAAGCTCTGTGAGCTTGAAGATCTGCTATTTTCAAAATATTTGTATACATTTTATGAATTTGAAAACTTGAAATGGGACATTCTGCACAATACTTAGTGTAGTACTTTCTACTTTTGTACTTTAAGTACATTTGTACATTTAGATACCAATACCTTTCACTCAAGTAAATTTTGAATTCCAGACTCTTGTAACAGAGCATTTCTATATTGCAGTATTGATACTTTGACTTAAGTACAAATTTGAGTAATTTTTCCCACCACTATAGCTGCTGACATGCAGGCACGACGCTTTGACCACTAGCTGGCTGGCTGACCATTCATTTACTGCGGAGACAAGCTGTACGTTTTATTATCACAGAATGAAACATTCTAGTTCTCTAACTCAGTTGGCATCATCAACAAAGCGTGAGTGTAGCAATCAAATGATGTATAAGCCACAACACTACAGATTGTTTAAGGAAGGCACATCCCAAAGTAGTAAAGTGTACGCCCCAGACCACACAAAGCTAACAAAACAATTAAAACATAAAATCTCGTCGGCCTATAACCTGTCAAAATATAATTCTTTCTGACACTGAAACCATCTTCCTTCATATCCTGAGGAAGTCAACTTTTAAGTCACTTTCAAGTGACACAACACAACCCCAGCAAGACGACAGTGAAAACTTAGAAAGTATGCTGAACTCACCGGCTGAATACGATCAGCTGTCAACTTCCTTATCGTTGTGCTTTGTTACTATACTGTGTCTGTGGGATGCAGCTCTGTGGCAGACTGACTGGCACACATGAGTACAACACACCAAAGTTGCTGCTGTCAAGTGCATCGTCACAAACAAAGACACGGCTTCCGGGTGCACGTTTCAAAATAAAATGTACACACAACGAATTACAAGTATGCTCGCCCCAAAACACGCTCACCGAGTCACCGCGGGTCTAATCCGGCGACATCGGAACGGTCACCTCTTTTTTTTACTCCTAAACGTAAATTACGTAACCTCAGTAAAACTATGCCTGAACCTAACCTTATTCCTAAACGTAACCTCAGTAAAATGAACACAAGAGTACAAGAACCTCCGGGGGCCGGGCGAGCGGTCCGCGAACAAAATAAATGAGGGCGAGTGTGTTTTGGGGCGAGTCTTCCCCGGTTACCAATACAACCACCTGTAGTAAAACATCTATATGTGAATAATGTTTTAAACCAAATGCAGTTTTAAAGTAGCTTTACGTATGACACCAAATTTAACACAATGCAATTATTTCGAAGATATAAGACGATCCAATTCCGCTGTGTTTCATTATTTGACGCAGAGCCAAAGTTCACGCCTGGCAGCAACGAGTTTCTCCCATGGTTTCTCCTTCCTCTTAGTCAGGGTGTTGAAAAGAACTTGGTGACCCCATTCAAATGGGTGACTACAGAGGTCGCTACCGCTATGGTTCCTTATTTTCAGAATGCATAAATAAAAGATTCACTGGAGGATTTGAGTGAACAAAAAAGTCGTGACCTTCCCGCAGTTCCCGGTGATGCAGTCAGTCAGTGTTTAGTCTCTTTTTTTTAGATCAATTCAGTCACATTAGATCAGCAGTGTCTTTGAGAAAGATAGTCAGGAAAATGCAATAATGGCATCCAAATATCTTTCCAGTACTGTACACTTCCTTCCTAAGTGTTCATGATCTACAAATTGTATTGTCCTGTAGACTGTTATGTCTACAACAGGGTTATACAGTATGTTATTACATCTATACATAGTTTTGAAAAATAGATCCAGTCATTTTACCTTTCATTCTAGCAGCATGTTTATGCAGCATGTTATCTTCCAATCAAAATTGATTGATTGATTGATTGATTGATTGATTGATTGATTGAAACTTAAAATTCAACTCAGTCAATCAATAAAGGCGGGAGCTTGTATACAAGCACCAACATACCTTCATTTTAATTTCCCACGCCCGTGAAACATTATGTGATACTGTACTGTATCTGTATAAGTCTTATGCACAATATACAATTTGTAAGCTCCCTCTTTTAAATTAAAACGAATAAATGAAAACAAGGATAATCTTGTGATTAAATATTGAGTTGTAGTTATAAAAGGAATAACAAATTAGGACAGTTCATGTTTTACAATTTTCATTGTTTGAATACATGTGTAATAATTATTAACTTACTTATGGTGATACATAACTAAATATTATGTACGTTTTTCTATATGTACAACAAATAATGGTAAACTGAACACAATCAACTTTATTATTGTGTTCAGTTAACCTTTGTTGTATTTATTTTGGAAGACACCATGAGTGATGGGGTAATGGGAGCCTCCCCTCATTAGCGTTTGAGTGAGGCACAGTTGGCTGTAGCACCATGGTTGATTATCTCATCGTCTGCAACTGCAACCAATCGGTCATTGACCTCTAGGACCTAGACTATATATGTCTATAGGGACAGGACAGCATAAAGTCAAGGATTTAATATCCCAGACTTAAACATGTTGAAATAATCTCTGGTACACTTGCATTTCATGTGAATCACAGTATGGATAATGGATAATCCTTTTTTTAACAGGTCGTTCAGTTAAGTCCTTGCGGTCTTGTTTACAATGAGAACCTGTGAGCAGTTAGGGGTTAAGAGTCTTGCTCAGGGACAGTTATCATTTCATCGACACATATGCTGACCTGGCCTGGATTCGAACCTGGGGCAACCAGGGCCTCTGGCTCCCTAGGCGGGCTCACTAACCACTCAGCTATGGTGACCCCTAGTAGGCCTATAACATTCAATATGAATGCTGAGGAAAACAAATCAACTATTTCTAAATGAATGAAGTTTTTGTGCATTCAACACTTGGTTGAAATAATCTGAAAGTCAAACACCATCTTATACTGTAACTGTACTGTAAGTCACAAAGTTCGGTGTAACAGGAAACAGCTGTTTAAAGTTCAGAAAGTGCTTTGTCGTTGCCACCTGGCGGTAAGATTGAAGTATTGCACTGTTTCAGAATTCTGCATATTTTTTCCTTCCCAAATGATACTCTCCAGGTTCAGGGTCGTTCCTTTTTACAGTCTATCGGTCGAGCCCTCCAGTGGCAATGTGGCATAACCATGCATGTACGTTTGTGTGGGACATCCTCGTGCTCAATGTCCATTAATAGCTCCCACATTTCAGAATCTTTACAGACTGTTGGGAATGAGAAAAATATGTAATCTTTGCAATGAATTAACAACCACACTTAATCAGATCAAACAATGTCAGCTGGTGTGTGTGTGTGTGTGTGTGTGTGTGTGTGTGTGTGTGTGTGTGTGTGTGTGTGTGTGTGTGTGTGTGTGTGCGTGCGTGCGTGCGTGCGTGCGTGCGTGCATGCGTGCGTGTGTGTGCCTCCAGTCTGTGGAATAACACTGGTATGAGAACAGAATATTTCCCAGATAAAAATAAACTCACACTAAATAAACATGGAGCAGATGTGTCAAACCTCGATATGTATAGGCCTATGAAACATCTTCACAAAGATTGCATCTGCCATCTATCCTGTTGCTTTCATGTGTGTACAAGGTAGCCTATATGTGTATACATATATATGTATGTATGTATGTATGTATGTATGTACTGTATGTATGTATGTATGTATGTATGTATGTATGTATGTATGTATGTATGTATGTATGTATGTATGTATGTATGTATGTATGTATGTATGTATGTATGTATGACATACATACATACATACATACATACATACATACATACATACATACATACATACATACATACATACATACATACATACATACATACATTGTATGTATGTATGTATGTATGTATGTATGTATGTATGTATATATATATATATATATATAAATATATATATATATATATATATATATATATATATATATATATATATATATATATATATATATATATATATATATATATAATTTTTTGTACCTGATTGTTTTAGATTGGTGTTACTGTATTTTAAAAAAGCTTCCTGTGGACAGGTGTTGAAAATTAGCACTCGTGCTATATACACTGTAAACAATGCATCTGGTTCCGTCCAATGTAATTGTGATGTTTTAAAAAAAAAACTAATCAAATAACAAATAACTAATCGACTGTCTGACATCCAGAAAACAAGAAGGTCAGTGAAGATGAAGAATAGAATAGAATAGAATAGAATAGAATAGAATAGAATAGAATAGAATAGTCTTTTGAATACAAACAGAGTTTTAGTTTTATGACCTGCATGTTCTCACATTTCTGTGTAATCCCTGACCATCCAGATGAGGGAGCCACTCATCGTTCATTGTACCAAGGTGCTGAAATGAAAGCATACACTATAGGTGAAGACCTCGGGCCTTATCCCTTATGTCTAATCTTATTAGGCTTTTATTTTTATTTTTGGAAAACATTTTAAAATAGTGAAAACAACCGATCTACAAGTTCACAACGCGTCGATGTAGATGGGCTATTTTGACAAATTTAAAATGTTTTCAGAAAATTCTATTATGATTTTGTGATTTTTTTTTTTACTAGGCCTACCTCAAAACAGACAAGGCCTCTCACCCCCCCTGAGATCTTTGGCGCCCCCTCAAAGGGGTCTCGGAAGCCGGGGTTGGGAAACACTGCACTAGGGGTTATATGGCAACTGACCAATTGGCACAAGTTAAAGCTGTATCCTCCCTATGGGTTATGCGACAGATGACCAAGTGACAAGGTGACTGTCGCTGTGTGTGACCCAACCTCTCTGCTTAAGGAATTCCCTGTGTCAAACATCAATGAAACACATCCAACAAACACTGCTGCTTGAGATTCTCAGCTAAGGAAACATTGGAGTTTACACAGGCGCAGAATGGAAGCAAAACACTGAGTGTAAAACTGCGACCTTTGATGGTTCACAGAATGACTGTATAATAGAGAGGCCAGCAGCCAGTAGAGATTTCAAACAACTTCCTGCCTACATTGTCGTGAAATCCCGTGAAATCCCAGCCGGACTACCTTTTCATTTGTCGGGACAGTTTTCCACATCGGTATGTGGAATCTTGGATGTTCAAGTTCTTCTTAACACAGCAGATTTAAACAGAACATACAGGTGTTTGATTCTAGTAATGAAGACAACCATGTTCTATAACCAGGCTGGTACTACTGTTCTATAATGGACTGGCAGTGTCTTACTGTATAGCAGACTGGCACTATATGGTTTAACTTGTACTAGTGTTCTCTGTTACTAGTGTTCTATAACACATTGGTACTACTGTTATTTAACAGATTGTACTCGTTTTCTATAACAGAATGGTAGTGTGATGCGCTGCGATGTGAGAGTGCGGTCTAGCCAACACCATCTTGGGACTCCTGAATAGCTGCCCTCCACACTCTCCTATCAGGGTCCTATCAGGGTCTTGAGCTCTACAGTGTTGTTAGCTAAGATGTCGCACCGCAGTGCATCTACGTAGGCGGTGCGCTTCTTGCCTTTCCTGGCTTTGCCCTGGGTTGGCTCCCATAGTTTCGGTTTGCTTGCCACTGGGTGCCTGACGCAGTGCCCTGCCAGCCTCCTCCTTCACTCTCTGACTTTGTCTGTGACCCGAGGTCCATGTGACACGATCTAGTGCCATTCGTAGCATTCTTGTGTGGACTCCATCCAATTCCTGTTTTGCTGTGAGGGTCCATGTCTCAGCCCCATACAGCAGTACTGACTCCACTGTAGCTATGAACAGCCGCCTCTTGAGGTCTTCTCCCATGTCTGATTTCCACACTCCTTATCCCATACACGACTGGTAGCACTACTGTTATAACAGATTGTACTAATTGTTCCTAATGTTCTATAACAGATTTCTACTAGTGTGCTATACTAGACTTGTACTAGTGTCCTATAACAAGTGTTCTATAACAAATTGATACTAGTGGTGCTGCATTGAGTCTCTAGGATGGAACATACTGCAGACAGTCTCTGGTGGGACTGTATCTATAGACAGCCTCTGATAAGGCTGTGTCCATTGTCAGTCTCTACCGATGACACTATCTCACTCCAAGGTATTGCATGCCACCCTCTCCCACCTAGAATACAACACGGATGGGGGATATGTCAGGCTGTTATTTATTAACTACTATGAACCACATGTATCTGTATCTGTACTTGTAACTTGAACTGCTATGCTGTCTCTCTGGCGCATGAATTTCCCTATCCCTATAAGACGTACAATACATACTAGTCAGTCTCTGGCTAGAGAGTGTCTATAGCCACTTATAAGGCTGTGTCCACTCCGTAGTTGGTCTCTGGTTTTAAACTTGAGACTATAAACAACCTCTTATAAGTCGGTCTCTGGTGGCACAGAGCCTATAGATGGCAACTTATAAGGTGGCTGAGGCGTGGCAGTGGACTCCCATTCTCCTATAGAGGGCAACGTATAAGGCCGTGACTATAGTCGGTCTGTGATGGAACAGAGCTTATAGACGGCTAAAAGGCTGTGTCTGTAGTCGGTCTGCAGCAACTTATAAGGCCATGTCCGTTGGTCTCTGCTGGGTAGCCAGACGGACTGGCTGCTGTGGCTAATGTGGGCCTGGCAGTCTGACAGGAGAATGTGGAGAGGAGGCTCCCAATCCCATCATGTAACAGGGGAATGAGTGCCCAGTCTGTGCAGTGGCATAAGGAATTAGTGTTCCCTAAAAGCCAATAAGCGACTCTTCTCTCCTCTTCTCTCGCTCCTCTCCCCAGCTTCACTTCCTCTCTTACTCTAATCCGGTCTCTCTCCCTGATATCCACTCCCCCCCTGCCTTTCATCTCTTCACCATCCATCTGCTCTTCTCTTCTCTTCTGCTCCTTTCCTCTTTTCTTCCTCTTCTCCCTGACTCTGTCTCCCTGACTCTGTCTGTCTCCCTGACTCTGTCTGTCTCCCTGACTCTGTCTCCCTGACTCTGTCTCCCTGACTCTGTCTGTCTGTCTGTCTGTCTGTCTGTCTGTCTGTCTGTCTGTCTGTCTGTCTGTCTGTCTGTCTGTCTGTCTGTCTGTCTGTCTGTCTGTCTGTCTGTCTGTCTGTCTGTCTGTCTGTCTGTCTGTCTGTCTGTCTGTCTGTCTGTCTGTCTGTCTGTCTGTCTGCCTGTCTGTCTGTGTGTGTCTCTCTTTCTCTCTCTCTCGCTCTCTCTCGCTCTCTCTCGCGCTCTCTCGCTCTCTCTCGCTCTCTCTCGTCCCTGCATCCCTGGCAACATTCAAGACTCTTTAAGCATTCATTAGAAATTATGTAATGTGACTGAAAAAAAATGAATGTGATGAAACATCTCTGAGAAGCTCTTTCTTCTTCTCCTTCAGAGTTCGTCGGGTCGACGGGTTCCTCAGTAAGACGCTTGTTACCGACTGATTGAAGTTGCAAAGCTGGAAATCATTTTCTCTTAAAAGTCTTAAGATGACAAGCCATATGGCTCAGGGTTCTTAAATCAACTAAGAACCCTGAACTATGTCATATTGGAATAGATAATGAATCAGCTTTATTGATTTGTCTTATCTAAGAAGGTCATTGTACCAGACAAAGCGCCTCCTTCCTGCATGTGGATTGGTTGAATAAAAATGTGTGTTGCTTTTTGCATTAGATACTATTCAACTCTAACAACTCTAGTAACCATTGATGGGTACAATATAGCATCAACTGAAATTAATTGTGTCTCACCCATGTATGAGTAAAAGTGGCTCCCGTGGTGCTGCACCCTTGGCAGCAGATTGAGTTAGTAGCCGTCTTGGATTTGGACAGTCTGTGAAGAAAACAGGCCTTTGTCTGAGATTTATAGTGCTAATCGACAGCGAGAAGCAGAGAGGAAACCCGGGGTGAATAGTTTTGTATACAACTGATTTATTAGCAAATGTTTGTAAATGATTGATTTGTGTTTGAATGTGGTATTTGTATTTGTATTTGGTTTGTTCATTAATTCAGCATCTTTAAAAATATACAATCTTGATATGCCTCACAACAAAATACAGAGATGACAGACAGGAGTGTGTGTGTGTGTGTGTGTGTGTGTGTGTGTGTGTGTGTGTGTGTGTGTGTGTGTGTGTGTGTGTGTGTGTGTGTGTGTGTGTGTGTGTGTGTGTGTGTGTGTGTGTGTGTGTGTGTGTGTAGCGGTATCAGGCTATAGAGTGAAGACTGTTAAAAAATGTGTCCTGTTACTAAATTAACTTCATTGCCAAATAAAAACCGTTAAAACAGGAAACTTCCCTCACAGACTTTCCACTGATGGGAGTGATGTGTACTTAGTCACTAATGGTGGATTAAAAGGGCAGTGCATGTTCAATGTGTGTGTGTGTGTGTGTGTGTGTGTGTGTGTGTGTGTGTGTGTGTGTGTGTGTGTGTGTGTGTGTGTGTGTGTGTGTGTGTGTGTGTGTGTGTGTGTGTGTGTGTGTGTGTGTGTGTGTGTGTGTGTGTGTGTGTGTGTGAGTGAGTGAGAGAGAGAGAGAGAGAGAGAGAGAGAGAGAGAGAGAGAGAGAGAGAGAGAGAGAGAGAGAGAGAGAGAGATGCCCAGAAAGGGGCAGAATGTGATCAGTTGCCATGATGCATTAACTACAGCACATAGACGTGTCTGTTATGTGACTGTGGTTGAGGTTCATAATGATCATAGAAGTACTGAGTTATGAATGTGAGTCAACTATGGTTGCTGAGTCAGGAAAACACACTGGCAGCACTCAGTGAAAGTAATGAATGAAACTGGTGAGTCAGCATCCACATCAGCTAAAACCAAACAGCCTAAAGTACATGAAAAATATAAGGATTATACAATAATCATGGTAGAATACACCGCAAATTGTTATTACAGTATGTTGTTCACCTTTTGCCTCTTGATATTTTGGTCATCTGAGTATCATAGAGTCCATATACTGTACCACGGCAGAGGACTGGTGTGGTAGTTTTGGGTACAGCTTGGTCACGTGACACAAGCGAGTTCCTCGCTTATCTTTGTAGCCTACAACTGGGCTTCCTTCCTGCTTTCCTCAAATAACTACTTTACCACCACCCTGAATGTTTAATGTACTCCTCCCTAGAGCTCATGTATTAAACGTCTATCTTATAACGTGAAGTGTCTCCGTCTCCGACTCTGTTTGCCTCAACAATTACTAATTGATACAGAATTCCTCAACACCATCATTTCAGAATCCTTGTATAGGTAGGTTTGCACCTAAGGTGCACTCAGTGGAGTGTAAATCTCCGCCATGAGTCAGTCATGCCTAAATATGGAGTTCCACATGAATTATGGCTCCCGACTGACCATAAGCTTGGTGGATCTGAGATTTTATATTCACACAAAAAAATTGATGACTGACTCTATGTGAAAAATATTCAGGAATCGATTGCCTACATGTATAGGAATACTGGCAGTGTGTACAAGAAATCTAACACTGATCGGTGTAGTGGTTTGTGAGATTAGCCATGGACAGAGACACAGGTACACAGGGTCAAAAACATAATCTCCCCCTGCCTTCAGTCTAGCGGAGATGATGAAAAGAAAAAAGTCCCACTGAGAACTCTTCTCAGATCCACCGTCCACTGTCAATGCCGTTCATTGACTGCAGTTCACTATTGTGCCCTCAAAGCTTGTCATCAAGCTCATAGATAGACCTATTTGTAGGACTCAACAGCACCCTGTGCAACTTGATGATGGACTTCCTGACAGGCCGTTCCCAGGTGGTACAGAATGTCGCCAGTACCTCCTGCACTGACAACCAGGGCTACCCAAGTATGAGTGCTCTGCCTCTGCTTGTACTCCCCGTTCACTCACAACTGTGTGGCCAAACACAGCTCCAACACTATCACAAAGTTTGTTGATGACATCATCACTGTAATCGACTTGATTACAGACAACTTGGGTGAGGAAGAGTGCAGGGAGGAACTAGGGCCCTATCTTCTTGCGCGTCGCCTTACCCCTAAGGCTTATGGCCTAGACGTTTTAAACGTTCTAAAAGATTTAGGCATAAAGGTAAGGCAACGCCCAAGATAAGGGCTTCAGCAAAACAAACGAGACGATCGTAGACAATAGGAGGCTATAGGGAACACACGCACCCGGCACCGCTAATGGGACTGGAGTGGAGAGAGAGTGAGCAACTTCATGTTCCTCGGGGTCCACATGAGTGAGGACCTGGGCTGGTCACACCATAAGGGCACCGCTGTCAAGGCGCTGAGACAATGGCTCTTCTTCCTCCACAAACTGAAGGGGTTCAACATGGATTCTCTGCAGCTTCTACAGGTGCACCCTGACTGGCTGCATCAATGCCTGATAAGGAAGATGCTTCAGCCATGGCCGCAAGGCTGTACAGTAGTTATTTCTTCACTTCACACAGTTGAGGAATGCTGATGTTCAAGAATATCACTGCCTACAATGTTGCTACCAGCTAGTATCATAATCATAATCAGAATCAGAATCAGTTTTATTGTCACATCACAGGTTTACAAGGTAAAAAAGTGGGTGAAATTCTTTTTTGTACATCGTTCCCATCGCAACGTTAGTTTCCATAGAAAGAAGAGGGGAGGGGGAGAAGAAGAGGGTGGGGGGCAGGTGGGAAGGAGATCAAAACAAGAGAGCAACAGAAGGCCAGACAAGTTATCTACATATTTACAAATTACCTGAGATAATAAAAAAAACTAAAAAAAACTAAACTAAGGTGCCTGAGCATAGCAGCAATGTATTGTATACTGTGCATGTTATACTTATACTGTGCATGATAGACAATGGACGTTAAGGTGCTTAGAGGAAAAGGAGCACAATAAAAAAAGACCAAAAAAAAGTCAGTGCGTTATACAAGGGATTAAGGTGCAAAAGGTCAGTGCGTGTCCACCTAGAGTGGACTGACCCTAGTATAATCCGCAAGTAGCTCCATGAGGGAGTGCAACAAAAAGTCATTTGTACCTGGTGTAGTCCACAGGTGTGTCCGAGGGGGGGCTAAAGTCCAAGTCATTGTCCCTGGTATAATCCACAGGTGTGTTCAGGAAGAGCCAGAAAAGTCTGCGCCGCCTGCTGTCAGGCTGCTGAACTCATCCAGGCTTATGCCCCATAAATGTGACAATTAAGTACTTGTAAGTACTTGTACTTGAATTCTCCCCAGGCTGCGATATTAGTGCAGCTGTAACAAAATGTATGTTGGCTGCTGTACATGATATAACGTGGGATATGTCTGCAGGGGGCCATGTGTTCATATCCATATTCACAATGATTTTAAGTGTACAGGACTATGTACTGTGCAACAACTGGGACAGAAACATTCATAATAGCTGCTTATGGTATTGTAGTTGAAGTCTGTCAAGAGTGATGAGAGTCCTGCACATCCAGGTTGTCCAGACTCCCCAGTGCTGCTAGCAGGGATCACACTATACAGTATACATACACATATGCATACACATGTACACCGATATACAGGAACATATTTAGCCCACTGGTGGCCATAAAGCTCCCTTTCATTTATATGGAGAGGAGCTGTAGAAAGGCCCCTTTCCCCTGATAGACAGTAAGAGGTTGTGTCAACAGAATACGCAGAAACACACGCACGCACGCACGCACGCACGCACGCACGCACGCACGCACGCACGCACGCACGCACGCACGCACGCACGCACGCACACCTGGAGGAGGGGGAGATGGTCAGCCAGGCATGTGTGAAAGGAGGCTTATGACAGGACGGACATACAGTACACACACACACGCACAGACGCACGCACGCATACACACGCACACGCACACATACACACGCACGCACGCACACACACACACACACACACACACACACACACACACACACACACACACACACACACACACACACACACACACACACACACACACACACACACACACACACACACACACACACACACACACACACACACACAGGGGTTGTAGCGATTCAACCAACTCATGATTCTATACGAATCACGATACTGGGTTAACGATACTGTTTTCTCATAATTCTAATATTTAGTTATTTTTATTTAAAAGAATACTAATTATGGTTATTATGATGTAATGTATTTCTCCTATCTTTTCTTTGTCAAATGAAATAATGGTTCAGGTTATGGTGAACGATAGTGTCACACATCAAAAATAGTAGATCTACAAGCTCACAATGTGCCACGATGTGATCATGTGACGCACTGTGAGCTTGTAAATTTGCCATTTTCAGGCTCAGGTCTTTTTTTCACTGTCAGCTTCAATTCCACCACTTGGAGAGCCTCTCTTCAGCTCCATGTTTTTCTTGAATTTGCAGGGGCCCCCTGTGCATTGTGGGATTTTAAGACAAGTAGCCTCATTTGCTCATTTTCGTCATTGGCAAAGGCATCACAGTCCCGTCTGTATAGGAGCCTGGCAGTCATAAGGAGTACTTTTACTTTTAGTTCTGTAAGCATATTTTGATACCAATACTTTTGTACTTTTGCTCAAGTAAAAAGTTGTATACAGGACTTTTACTGTTACTTTTACTGTTACTTTTACTGTTTTGACATTGTGTACGTCTTCCACCACTCCAGTCCCATCTCCCCGCCTTAGAAACTGGATGGACTGCAATGCAATCACTCAGTCCATCATGGTCTGTTTGTTCTCCCACGAGCTCAGCATCTGAAACCATCTCAGGAGGCTACACCACTTTCCCTGAGTATACTTTAGAGGACATAAATCACTAGTCACAAAATATGATAAAAAGTTTCTAAAGGTTTCCTACCCATGTTAAAAGGCATTCAAGGAAAAATAACCTACCGAGCCTTCTTAAAAATGGAGGTGAATTGTATTCTCTTTCCAGTTCAGTTTATCCACTTAAACACCCAGGCACTTGTAAGGACTGGTCGTCAATCTACACCTGGTGGCTTTTGATTACAAGTAAGACGCGCGAACGCTGGAAGCGAACGCAGCTCGAAAATATTGTCTTGTAATCCCTGTTATTTCACCGTGATGGAGAGAGAACATTGACAGTGTGTGTGTGTGTGTGTGTGTGTGTGTGTGTGTGTGTGTGTGTGTGTGTGTGTGTGTGTGTGGGGGTGACTAGTTTCTTTGTTTTAATGTTAAGGTTTAACACCATGTGACAAAGTTCTCAACCTCAGACTTATATAAGCCGAGTCACTGTCATTTGATATGAGGCCAGTAAGGACAGAGTCAGTAACAGGACCCCTCCCTATTCTTATACTCACCTGTATGCAATGTAAATAAACACAGACATAAGAGTGCCTTATGGAGCACCTGTCTGAGGCCATATGATTCTTCTTCAGTCTAACATACCGGTACTGAGGTCTGGAAATAGTCCTCTATGCAAAATGTCATAATATATGACCGCTATTGTCTTCACCCCACCTCCATTCTTCCTCATCATTCTTCCCTCTGTTCATATACCCTCACCTCACCTCACCCTTTCATCCCTTCATCCCCTCATCCTTCATTCCTTTTATTCCATACAGGTTTTAATCTTCTATTCATTTTCTTAAATACAATTCTTAAAATCGTTTGAAGTCGTGGTGACTCCTTAACTTACTAGTAATGGGTGAAAAGCTCATTCTGTGTCCTGCGCATAATTTATTTTCTTTGATGGTCTACTGGGTTAAATCTTTAGTATGGTTTCCTATTGAGGAGGACATACATAATTGTATTAGCTGTAACAGTATGTGGCCTAAAATATGATTGTGTTTGTGGTTTTAATGGGAAATAAAAATGTTGCAACCTCTGGTGTCTTTGCTGCACCCCCTACCCAGTTCTTAAAGTTCTAGTATGAACCTTCTTTTTAAAGTTAGCAAGCCTTAATTGGCTTGTTGGTATAAAACCAACTGGCGTAGTGAAGTAGTTAATAACCCCTCTCTCTGCCCGGTTATTACATAAGGCTCTTGGGACTGATTCTGCAGGGATGTTGCTTAGTGTGTATGTGTGTGCGTACAGGTATCTGTATCTCTCTGTATCTGTAAATTAATGCAGGCTTACCAAACATTTAACTAACCTCAATATTTGAATGAACCTCTTTCACATCTGAATATCATGCAAACAGATTAGCTATTTTAAATCATACATTTCAAATAAAGCATTTAAAGTGTGTGTTTATCCACCCATACAACATAAGTTGCCTCAGCACTTTTTCTTCAGCTTGCAATTTGTCCCAGTGAAGAAAATCAGTGTCTGTTTGTAGTTCCTGTTGATCCCAACAGCCGGCAGACTCAGCAGTATTCCTGCTGGTTTCCAGCATGCGGCTGCTTATATTTGGATAATTTAGAGTCTGGGAGAGAGAGAGAAGACACAGGTAGCTTTGTGTTTACCTCTCTCGCCCACTCTGAGAGCGCATTCGGGTGGAGTCTGTGTTGTGTAATGCTATCAAGCTGTTTCAAACTGGATTCATGGAGAATTGCAGATAGGTCAGAGGTGAAATTCTACATACAACACACATGCACGTATGCACACACTCATGCACACACGCATGCATGCACACACACAGACACACACACGCTTAATTAACAAAACCCAAATGAACATGCTACAGTACCATACCAGTCTATCTATGTGTTGACAGCTCCAACGTCTTTAACAGAACTTCACTGTCAAACTAACTCACTTGAACATCTAAACCAAATAAATAAAACAACATCCTTGACATTTATTTATTTATTTTTAACACAATACCCTCTATTTAAAGTGCAGACTATGAGAACAATTCTGCCTGTCTGTCTGTCTGTCTGTCTGTCTGTCTGTCTGTCTGTCTGTCTGTCTGTCTGTCTGTCTGTCTGTCTGTCTGTCTAGGTTCCCAGGGGCCTAGGTATATAAGATCGACACCTCCATACATATACACACACATATACATGCAGTACACATAAGTACACACAAACCGTCCCCCACCCATAAAGCCCGTCCACTCTGCACTTTTAACTGCCTCAATGAAATGTCTCGCCTTCAACACTGTTAATGTTCAGTTCTCTGCCTGCAGACAAAGAACATTAGTGTTTCAGTTAACTTACACGTCTGCTGTGAATACTGCTATAATAATACCGGTGACACTTATGGGGGGGCTGGTTAGCATGCATAAAGGTTCACTATGGGACCACTCAGTGCTATTATAATGCACTGTGTGGCTTCTATTTGAAAGAAACATACTGTATGAACTGGTTCAGCATTCAGTGTATTGTGCTGTGATGGACATAGGACAGACTATGTTACAGTATCTGATGATGACCTCAGTTTCTATTTACGTAATCTGTGTCTCTGTGGGGTGAGGGAGCCACCCTGTGTGGCTCCTGCGCACACACACACGCACACGCACACGCACACGCACACACACACACACACACACACACACACACACACACACACACACACACACACACACACAGACACACACAAACAATTCAATTCAATTCAAAGGGCTTTATTGGCATGAGAAAACATACGTTTACATTGCCACATACGTTTACACACACACACACACACACACACACACACACACACACACACACACACACACACACACACACACACACACACACACACACACACACACACACACAGTACACAGTACATTCTCACATTCACGGAGGAAGTCTGCTGAATGGGCTGACATGCATGGGTCTCATATATCATACACACCAAATGCTCATTCCCGACCAAATTCCGTGCTGGTCATCTCACGTGTATACACAAATACCCAGAATGCAGTTCAACAGAGGAAGTGATATTTATAGTCCAGCATCGGTATTCTTGCATTTATACGCGTATATATACACGTATCTATCAAACGACAAACCTGTACAAATAAAGGTTATTATTTCTTCAAACCTTTGATGTCACATGAGGAAACAGTTTGTTGACCCACGTGACGGAGAGTAAACCATCGAGATGCTATTTCTCTCAGGAATAACTACTGGACAAACACTGTGGAGCTACGAGCTCGGTAAATAAGAACCAAATTAGTGTGGCAGGACTTTTAACAAGCTTCCTTATAGAGATGCAGAAGGTTAAGTGTGCGTCAGAGAGGAGAACACAGCCAGTATGGAAGGCTTGTGAATAGAGCAGAGTGGGTACCATTAGAAACGACGAGTTTTCCTTAACCTCAGCCCAATGTTAGTTCACATAACTCTGAACTCAACGCACGTAGACACAGAGGGTAGATGTGTGCGTACACACACGCATGCACAAGCATAAACATACACGTCACGCACGCACTCACACGCGTTTGTCGACTCCAGATAAAGCTCATGCACACAAAAATATACATGCCTAATTTAAATCTCATGCACACACACACACACACACACACACACACACACACACACACACACACACACACACACACACACACACACACACACACACACACACACACACACACACACACACACACACACACACACACACACACACACACACACACCTAATATGTCTTGATATCGCTGACTTAAAGCAGGCAACATATGTTGCACATTCCCAGCCCGTATAGTCAAATCACATGACTTTCGACTGACACTAAACATGTACGACAACATTCATTTGTTATCTAACAGTCAGTTTATACCAACATTCACACTGACTAATGTCCTAGTAGGTCACTTGGCTAATGTGCATACTACATACTGCAGGTCCTCAACATTCAGTTAGTTAAATCTTTGCTAAAGTGCTGGAAGAGGGCAAGCATCACTGAGTCCAAACTGAGAGACTGAAAGAGAGAAGAGATTTCAAGTGAAACACTTGCGTTGTCCATACTGGAAGGACGTGTAAGCAAGAGCAAAAGCTAAGATTAAGTAAAAGCCATAATTAAAAAGCTATGTGTTTTATTAGTACACTGCCATGATCCTAACTGCACCCCCATTGCTAGTAGTAATGGGGGAAGTATTTGATGTACAAGTACACCACCTGGACGTGATGCTAGTATGTCGCAGGGACTTATCCCCAATCCAGCCCTTGATTCTGAATGCCAGGGAGGCATTGGGTCCTGTTTTTAGTCTTTGGTATGACCCAGCCGGGGATCAAACACCGACCTCCCAGTCTCAGGGCGGACACTCTAACCACAAGGCGACTGAGCTGCACTGCTGTAACAAGCCACTTCAAATGTTGGCTTCATAACTCTAGGTTAGGTTTAAATTGTTTGACTGTAGGTCAGACAATCAAACAGATTTCCCCGGATTCCTTGGATCAGCTCCCATATAGGGCCATGCCCATTTCTGCCTGACTAGAATGTCCACCATTTTGTGTTCTTCAAAACCCACCCTGTGTGGCTCCTGTGCACACACACACGCACACGCACACACACACACACACACACACACACACACAAACAAACAATTCAATTCAAAGGGCTTTATTGGCATGAGAAAACATACGTTTACATTGCCACATACGTTTACACACACACACACACACACACACACACACACACACACACACACACACACACACACACACACACACACACACACACACACACACACACACACACACACACACACACACACACACACACACACACACACACACAGTACACAGTACTGACTAGAATTTCCACCATTTTGTGTTCTTCAAAACCCACTTTTTTATACTGCCCCGACAGATTTTGTCCAAAACACACACATATCAGTACACATTGTCTCTTGAGTCATTTGATGAAGATGTATCAGTCAGATTTTTCATATTCCGTTCCGATTAGCTCCGATTGGCTTCCAAAGTTTGCAGGAGGGGCGTGTTTTGCCAAAAATGCCCCAAATCATAAACAGTGTCCAATCTATAAAAAATTTTACAACATCCAATCATACCCAAATTAGAATTGTATGTTATAAAGAGCGACTTCTGCCCATAGGAGGTACTACAGTTTATGTCCTACAAACTCTATTACCCCCCGCAGTTTCCTCATGTGTTGACAGCTGCACTCAGAAAAACAAATAACGCACATCCTCTGTTCTTTGGTGCTGAGCCTTAACTGCAAAACAGTAATATGAGAGAACAAAGTGGGGGCTCAAAACTCACTTTTTCAATGCTCCAAGGTTTATTAACAAACAGCAGATAGTATACGACGTTTCGACCCTTTCGGTCTTTTTCAAGTATAAACAAGAAAGCAGGAAATGACCTTTTTATACAGGAATGAATAATTTCGTGTAACCACCTTTAATACACTTGACAGCTGCACCCCACAACTGACAAAGCCCTGGGTAGGCAACCAGACCTGGTGGAGATCTGTGCTAAGAGGAGCGCACCTTTCTAGTTTAATTTGTTTAGTTTTTCACACAAGCTTAGTTTTTATTTTAATTAAAGAGTTTCAAAAATAACATTGGTGCATTCATCTGCCAACCATAATATTATATAAGAGTGTGCACAGGTATCTCAGCAGCAGTCAGTCTATAACACAGATGAGATGACAGCTACCTGTTACTAGGTCAGAGAGAGAGCACTGTGTGTGTGTGTGTGTGTGTGTGTGTGTGTGTGTGTGTGTGTGTGTGTGTGTGTGTGTGTGTGTGTGTGTGTGTGTGTGTGTGTGTGTGTGTGTGTGTGTGTGTGTGTGTGTGTGTGTGTGTGTGTGTGTGTGTGTGTGTGTGTGTGTGTGTGTTCTATTGGTTCTACTGTAGTTGGCAAACATTTGAATCAGGTGATGAGTGTATCATTTAGTGTACTGTTAGTGGTGAATCTCTCCATTCACTTCACTGTGTAATGTAGTTAACTTGTATTGTCAAGTAAAACACTGCCTTTCTATTGTGCTGTCAAATCAAACTAGAAGAAACATTTACACAAAATGTAGTTTTGTGACTGAAGTTGAGCACTGCTAGAATCTTATAAGTGTGAGTCATAGCTGGTACAGTAAGTCCACGTGGGAATATGACAAAGAACACTTAACAGTCTGATTCTCTGATGTTCAAATCCAACCGTTTCAATGACTTCATCCTCTGGCATCCTCTCTCTCTCTCTCTCTCTCTCTCTCTCTCTCTCTCTCTCTCTCTCTCTTCATCTCTCATTCCATCTCCGTCTCTCTGTCCTCTTTTTTGCTCCTCTCCCCATCTAGTTCCTCTCATCATCTCTACCTCTTCACCCCTCCCTCTACCTCTCTCCCTTTCTCCCCCACTTCATTCTTTCCATCTTCCTCTTCACTCTCTCTTCAACTCCTTCCATCAATCCTTCTCTTCCCCTTCCTCTTTCCCTTTTTTCACAACCCCCCCTCTCTCTCTCTCTCTCTCTCTCTCTCTCTCTCTCTCTCTCTCTCTCTCTCTCTCTCTCTCTTTCTCTCTTTCTCCAACAGCTAACCTTGCAGCAGTTTGAATAAAGCGTCTTTCTGCTCTCTGACACACAGGGGAGTCAGAGGCCCTCAGTCTTCCGTCCGTCACGAACCCAGCGAGACACACTCTTGGCTCGCAGGTTAGAGTCTCTGGCGCTGGGAGCCTTGGAGCAAAGAACGGTACGTGTATAACATACGACTACTACTACGTCTACTACTACTACTACACTAGTGTCATTTTAGAGATACATTGGCCTTACCATCAAGGCCTGAGGGAAACAGACTAGACAGGTTTGTTGAGGTGCCGTGCCGAGGCATCAAACTCAAGACGTTTTGATGGTCTGTTTTTGGCACTGATGATGCTGTTGCATCCTGGGAGGTTTGCTTAATACTTCATTATTCATTACATTGTGTAGGATATCTGTTGTAGTGATGGATGTAGGTGAGAAAAGCAGTGAGTCTGTCTATAATGAGGTTTATACAGTATGTGGTGATGGTAGATCCTTTTAATGGAATGTACTTTTATGACATTTAGGAATGTAATTAGCCAATTTTATGACATGAGGTTATTGTGAATAAGCGGGTTTGTCCAAGTTTGACTGAAGTCTGTATATTCTGGGTTAATGTCTAATCAAATTGTATTATTTGATATTTTATTTCAAAGCTGAAGTAGTGCGTTCTAGTGACATCGCAACTTTTAACTACGTATGTTACATTTCGATTATTTGAACAATTATTGCACTAAATGATGACATACTATGGACTTGTGAGAATATAACTACTGTATAAGAAACATGTAAACGCATATCTATATGAACTGCTGTAATAGATAGCTGTGCTTGGTTGTCAATTACCAGTGAAATGAATGCAAAAATGCTTTTTTGTATGGCAGAGCTTTAGTAAATGTCACCAACATGTGCAGATTGAAGAAATTTGGAATTTTCTAGATAGTTTATCTGCAGGGGTGAAGCAATATATTTGACATCTTGAATTGACAAGAGAGACAAGATTCATGTCCTGTAGTGTACAACAAATGACCATGCTGTATTATAGACGTTTGGCAGAGTGAATGAATGTAGCACATTGTACGTTCATGATTTTTGAATAATGATTGATTTAAAAAACAACTAGTAAGGCATTATGCTACGACTCTCAAATGGAATTGAGCATATATTTGAATATTCACGCAATCTTTGCCTCCAAAGAATCTTGATAGACACTGTGTGTGTGTGTGTGTGTGTGTGTGTGTGTGTGTGTGTGTGTATGTGTGTGTGTGTGTGTGTGTGTGTGTGTGTGTGTGTGTGTGTGTGTGTGTGTGGGGGGGGGGGAGACATATGAGCATATGGTACGTGCCTGCTGTGCATTCATATTTTTGATGATATCCTATAGACCAGGTACATGCTAATGTGTGTGTAAACAGCTGAGTATGTATTTACCTTCCCCACCCATTACAGCTACTGTATAGACGTCTGTGTGTGTTCTCATACACACTGTTACAGTATGTATCAATACCAACATACATACAGTACACACACACTCCCATAGGTTTTCTTTACCGCAGGGCATCAGACGTGCTCTCCCGCACATTCCCTAGGCGGTGTGTGTGTGTGTGTGTGTGTGTGTGTGTGTGTGTGTGTGTGTGTGTGCGCGCATTCACGTGCGCAGTTGTGGTCCGTGTGTGTGTGTGTGTGTGTGTGGGGGTGTGTGTGTGTGTGTATGTGTGTCTATGTGTTTGCTAACCTGCACATTCCCTTGGCAATAGCATGTGTGTGTGTCCGTGCACATGTGTGCATCAATGTCCACTCTGTTCTAGTGCCAGTGTGTGTGTGTGTGTGTGTGTGTGTGTGTGTGTGTGTGTGTATGTGTGTGTGTGTGTGTGTGTGTGTGTGTGTGTGTGTGTGTGTGTGTGTGTGTGTGTGTGTGTGTGTGTGTGTGTGTGTGTGTGTGTGTGTGTGTGTGTGTGTGTGTGTGCGCGCGCGCGCGCACGCGCGTGCGTGCGTGTGTGTGTGTGTGTGTGTGTGTGTGTGTGTTGAGAACAGAGGGGGGTCTGCCTGCCCTGGATGCTTGCCTGCACGTGTTTACCTTGGCTGGGTTACCCTCCTTTCTGCCCCCCCACCCCCCAACACACTCTCACACACACACACACACACACACACACACACACACACACACACACACACACACACACACACACACACACACACACACACACACACACACACACACACACACACACACACGCACACATCCACCCACCACTGGAACAGACCAAGGCCTTATTACACTCCACCTCAACTGGGAACGGAGCATACCACTGTGGCTGAATGCGGGTGGGGTGGGTGGGGGGGTCCTGCCCAAATGACTGAATGGACACACTGTGGAGAGGTAGAAAGAGCTGATTGGCTTGGCTTGGCTCGGCTTGGTCCAGTTGGGCCAGGCTTGGCCCACTCACAATGCCAGCGTACATTATGAAGTGGTCCTGGATTTAAATGATGCATTTTAAAGACACAAGGAGCCGCTGAACGATCGGATAGTAAGCCCCATAAGAGGTGCTAAAGGTACTGTAAAAGGGTTTTGGTTGGCTAGACAGAGTAACAGGGGAGTGAATGGTATTCCCTGGCATTTGCTCTGTTTATGTATTGTGAGGTTATTGGCTAATTGCTGGCAGGGCCTGTCAGGGCCTTTATCCATTCTTCTGGAAGCCCACCTTGACAGAGCCACAGCCGCTACAAGGCGGGTCTTTGTTGGGAGGTAAATTAGTGCTGACAGTGTTGATGACATGATGAACTCACATCCAGGGTGGTTCTATCATTCAAAACCAGCAGGGCTCTGCTGCAGTTGGCTGATAAGAGGACATTTATTTCCTCTAATGCTTAATTTAAGTTAAATCGGGCTTAAGAGGGAAGTATGAATTTAAATGAGAGACAGAAGGGTGGAAAGAAGTCTTTCAAGATACTTTTACTTGACTGAGCTGGACAGACATGAACACTGACGTACTCTGAGAATAATAATTACATAACTATAAGTGTGATGGACACCACTACTAACAAGGTCTAGTTCACTCAAGCACAAAGACACAAATACATTTTATGCTTCTGTCAAATATAAAAATGTATATATTTACATAGTAAATGACTTAATTTGACTTAAAAAACAGAGGTGCAACAGCGTATGTAATGCTTTACTCAAGCAGAAGTAGCCTTCTATTAAATATAAAATGTGCTTCCTTATACACAGACTTATAATCAGTAAATTGTGTTAATTTATCTATTTGTCGATGGATAAATGAATGGAACCAAAAGACCCTTATGGGTCAATTTCATTCCATTTGTTAGGGTTAAATTAACACTGCAGATATTACTGTGTAAGGAATGACAGCACCAAGGGTCATAGGTCATCACAGTTCACCATTTATTTTCCAGAATTAAATTTATTTTATTTTCATGGGCAGCTTAACCTGATATGCATTTAACCACTTATGCCCCTTTTTATACTTCACCACACGGTGTCATATGTCATATGACGGTGACGTGTGATGAATATTGTAGATCTTTAACTTTTCTTACATTTTTGCCTACAATGACATGCACACAATATAGAAATGGCAGGTTTAAAATGGTTAACAAACTTTCTTTGATGGAAAAAAAGAGAACAATGATAGTGCTGATGACCCACTCATCCATCATTTATTGAAAACATTTTAGGTGCTTTTCATGTCAAACCAGGCCTTTTGTCTCTCTGCCAGCCTGGTGTACAACTAAAAGTCAATCTGCTCTGTGTCCGTCCAAACTGGAACAGCGTGCCATCCTGGATACATCAGAGACCACAGAGCAAATATTGGGCCCTCTCCATTTCCTGGGTCTCTCTCTCTCTCACACACACACACACACACACACACACACACACACACACACACACACACACACACACACACACACACACACACACACACACACACACACACACACACACACACACACACACACACACACACACACACACACACACACACACACACACAAACAGATAGAGCTTAAAAGTGCACAAATTCACCTCACATAAACACCTTCACCTACAAACATACATGTATGGGCAATTGCGCACAAACGCACAATTATGACTGCATGGGTCATGACTGTACAGTACATGTTATTGTATCATTATGGGTGCACACAGCAGCACGTGTAGTGTTGTATAGTGTTCAGTACACAGCAGCAGTAGCACTGAACCAGAGCCAAACATTTAACGGGTGTTCTGTCGGCTCATTTGTCATGAACTTGACATGAACCTTTAAACTTGAGGTCACTGTCTTTCTCTTAACCTGCCTGTCACCTCAGCTCATTATTACGCCAATGATTCATGGGCAGCTTAACCTGAAAGCGGCCCCAAATTATTGGCAATACACTAAATGTTAGTTCCATTGATAGAAGCCAGAACACCAAAAAACATGCTCTGAAAATGTATACGGCTCACCCATCTGACCACTTAAGTGGTCAGATGGGTGGGCCGTGGGCATTTTCAAGATTTTCATGTGGGCCCTGATCCAAAAAAGGTTGCGAACCACTCTCTCATGTTTAGTAGTAACTCTCGTCCTGTGGTCAGGCTAAAATGGAGTCATGTTCATTGTACAGCCTGGGTGTCAAACTACATATCAAACCAGCTGAGGCTGTGACCGTCACCCAGTTAATCTGGAGGAAGGATGTAGCCTATGACTCACTCGTATAAATATTTATTTTCTTGGCAGAACGTATTTGCTGTGAATATCATCAGCGATGCAACAGCTGCCAGTGCTATTCTGCCAGTTAGAATGATGCCAAATGTCCCCACCATTCACTCTGATCTTGCACATTGTAAATCGCACTACTGTAAGTAGATTGTAATTACTAAATTATACGCTGGATAAGAGATATGGTATTTATCTCAATCAACCTTTGACCTTTAGACATAGCTGTCCGTGTTTTGATGGACACTGTAGCAGATCATATAGCTGTCGTGTCATAATTGGCTCTGTGCTTTGTAAGATCTGCAATCTGAGCTGCTAAAGCACGATTTCACCGACTGAAATAAACTACAACTTCTATCATTTACCAGTGGACAACAATATTTGATAGAGGAGTTAATACGTTTATCAGGCTGCTTGGATTGAACAACCTGCAACTTAAGAGGATTCAAATATAAATAATATTAATACATTGATAACTTCAATTGTTTCTTGGGGCACAAACATGTTTTCCTGAGCAAACGAGAACCAATCATTAGTAGTGGAACTACTAACGTACAAATTATCATTAAATAAGTATTATTTGTCTTCATTACCCAACTATCCCCACCCTGATGCACTCTTAGCACCAGAAAGATCACCAATCTACAGGCAACATGTCAGCCTTTGGGTGAAACTGAGTCTATCTAGTCTCATGTAGCCAGATCTCTACCTATAGTGATATGTCTGCTGACATCTAAATTCAATGAATTTGCTAAAACAAAACATCATCACAGAACCAATGCAAAGACTTTAAGCTGGTCCTTCATATGGGACGGTATGAGGATTGGTTTTCAATGCAGTGGGTGTAGGATGTTAGCGCCGGATGTCTCTGCTGTGCAAGCCCATTGAATTTAGATTTCCCACACGTATCCGTAGGCTGATCATCTACTATGCAAGACTAGGGTCTGTCCATCCTCCAGCTGTCTCTCCCCTCTCCCCGGACCCCATGATAGTATAAGAAGAAGTAATAAAACCATAATTGCACTTTGGTCTCTATATTTTATGCCTTTTTATTTCATTTGTCAATTTCTAGACTTTATTTTGCTTCAAATGCCTTTTTGCACCATTGAATGCCCTTTCATGCCTTATGTAGCACTTTGAATTGCTCTTTTGTGTGAAATGTGCTATACAAATAAACTTGCCTTGCCTTGCCCAGCGCAGTCTCTCTAAGTTCCATGCAAGCACTAATGAAATCCCCCATCAGCACCAAAGAATCTTGAGTATTATGAGCCTAATATTCAACAGCAATATTCAACTGAAAAGTGTCAGTCTAGTCCAGACAGTGACTGGCTCAGCTTATAAGTAATGTTTAAGACTCCAAATATATAGAACATGGAGCTGTTTAACACTCATTTTAACAAGACAATATCTCTTACAACACCTTTAACCTTTTGAGGCATTTGAGGTGAAAGGGCCTTTCTGTGTGGAGTTTGCATGTTCTCCCCGTGTCCCCTAGGGTAGGTACCCTCACAAAAAACATGCAGTAATCCTGGTCTCTATACTGCCTCCCCCTGGTCAGCCGGGGCGCCTGATGGAGGGGAAAGGAACTGGTTTGAATAACGTGTTCCTTCCACACGCTACATCCTACCGGGGAAACTCTCCCCTGTCAGGTGATAAGAAGCGGCCTGCTCACTCCTCATGCATTGAAGGAAACATGAGCTCAGTTCGGGGCTCTCCCCTGGCTGGCAGAGGGAGAGTAGCGCCCAGGATAACAGCTTAAGCAATTGGCAGTGGGTGAAAAAATGGGTTACAAAAATCGTGGGATAAAAATGTAGAACACAAAAAATACATTTTGAAGCATTTTAGCTTCATCTAGCATTACAATACAATAATAAGCTAGCAGAGGACAGCAGGTTAAAAGATCACCTCACGTCACAGATGGCTCACTGATTCAGTCCTATTATTGGCTACTCTCCGTATGACCGAAGAATGATATTATATTCAGAACACCTCAATACAGTCATCCAGACCCAACTGAACCAGAGCTGCTGAACAGACCTCACGCTGCTGTTGTTGATGTTGTATTGTCGTTGCTGTTTTTGTTGTTGTTATTGTTGTTTGCATCAAGCGTGTTTGACAATGCTGCATTTATATAGAAAAAGAAAATGGTGCATTTATCCAGAGCGATTTACATAGATTGTGCATTACATTCACACACCGATGGCGGAGGAAACCATGCAAGGCACCAACCTGCTCATCGGCAGCAATTAGGACTTTCTCAAGGACACTTCGACACTAACTCTGGGGAGCCCGGGATCGAATTGGGACATCCGGCCGCTCTATCGGCCACTCTACCCCTGAGCCATTGCCGCACACAATGCGCTCTACCCCTGAGCCACTGCCGGTCACAATGTGTACAAGACATATTTCCAAAAGGATAAATAATTAAATAAAAAAATATATAGATTATGGTAGTCTTGTTACACAGAT
This sequence comes from Gymnoscopelus braueri, assembly GCF_963280865.1. NCBI lineage: Eukaryota > Metazoa > Chordata > Actinopteri > Myctophiformes > Myctophidae > Gymnoscopelus > Gymnoscopelus braueri. The sequence continues at coordinate 30,101,378 of NC_137610.1, forward strand.
CCCTATTCCATGCCATTACACTGTGCCCTAGATTATTCAACAGTACGTTACTTAAAACTTACGTAAATGTCTTCTTATCACATGACTATAATGTACTTTACTGTATAGGTATACTGACTATACTGTATGGCTATACTGACTATACGTTAAAGTGACTGTACTGTGCTGTATTGTATACTGACTTTACTGTAAGGTGACAATACGGTACTGTATGAGTATACTGACTAACTAATGTAAGGAGACTCTACTGTACTGTAAGGTGACTGTACACTACTCTCAGATGAGGTTGCTGCTGGTAACTATTAGTAATGAGCTGTAATGTTGGGAAAGGTGACTTTACATTGACAACAAAGTATGTACCCTGTGTGTGTGTGTGTGTGTGTGTGTGTGTGTGTGTGTGTGTGTGTGTGTGTGTGTGTGTGTGTGTGTGTGTGTGTGTGTGTGTGTGTGTGTGTGTGTGTGTGTGTGTGTGTGTGTGTGTGTGTGTGTGTGTTGTCCGTCAGACAGAAATGCATACAACACACTAAAAAACTATCGCAGACACAAGGCACACACACGCATGCACGTTCTGTCTCACTCTGACACTCTCTCTCTTTCACACACACACACACACACACACACAGCCTGGTTCCAGACGAATCGTCCATTGCGTAGCCATTTATCTCCACTTCTTATTTCCACTCTTCACAGATCTTAACAAGACAAATGAAAACAGCGTTTGGGTGAATGAGTCGTACTTCTTTCTCTTGCCCGTGATGACAAATCAGTTTAAGTACCAATGTGAAAATGTTTCCTCTGCCAGCGCACAGAAAGAGGGTTCCATTCACTGACCATGTCTAGTATTTCCAAATGGCTTAGAGACTTTTGACATCATATATTTCCATGTTTGTCAATGGAAGGTGTTTAAAGGGCCCTGAACAGCTAATCTACTGTACATCCTGAATAATATACACTATGACTATTAGCTTACATGACCACTATGGGGAAAACCCCATAGCTATGTATGAGAGTTATTCAGCTCAGCTCTGAATAAAATACACCATTCGATTCCGATTGATTTCTGCTATTTATAGAACCATTCATTCATATAAAACGGCAAAGCATCTCTTGTAAAGAGTTTAAATAACTTTAGTTTAATTTTTGCACCACAATGGGATTTTGTAGATCCATTATGTGTGTGGTTTCTATTTATGGTTACGTGTCCTTGTAGCGTAGACCAGTGATAGACAGTAATAAAGTAGGCTACATTTACTTGAGTACTGTATTTAAGTAAATTTTGTGAGTATCTGTGCTTTACTTGAGTATTTGTTTTTTGGAATCTAATGACATATTTCAAAGACAAATATTTGACTATATTTGACTCTCATCTGGTAACACATTTAATTTTTGCGGAATTGTTTTATACAGCAATGCATTGATTTTAAAAAGACTTCTGGAATTATTTTTACTTTTGAATACTTACAAGTACTCCAGTAATGTAGCTCAAGTAAATATTTGACTGGACAACTTTCACTGGTAGTTGAGTAGTAGTATTTGACCAGGAGTATCAATACTTTGACTCAAGGTTCAAGGTTCTGCTTTATTGTTACATCAATTGTGCACAGTCAGGTACATAAGATTAAAAAAAAATTGGTTTGCCTCCCTTCAGACAATGCTGCTGCTACATTGTATGAAAGAGTAATGGGGTTGAGTACTTTGTCCACCACTGATAGGCTATAGACATCCATTCCATCATGCTGATCAGAAAGCAGGTTGCATGGAAACAGAGTCTAATGTCTACTTTAAATACAAGGCTAGCCTACAAATATGTCCATGAGTTAGCTTTTTTGACGTTAGTATTATTGTTTTAAATTTGCTAACGGTGCATGAAGGGTTCTAGCCTGGTAAACCCTCCCTCCGGAAAATCTCATTTCCATTTGATTTCAGGAAATAAATTACAAATGCGATTTCCGGAGGGAGGGTTTACCAGGCTAGAAGGGTTCCACACATCTAGCAACAGACTGTTGACTTTGCAAAGATTTATAAATAAACACTAATCTGTTTTAATATAATCTGATTAAATAAAATCATAAAATGTAATCTTCACAACTGTTACATTTGTTCTGTTCCCTAGGAAACCATGACCCCCCTCATTCTACTGTGCGTGTGTCTGCCCTTCATCACGGCTACCATCTCATTTGAAGACCATGACGGTGAGTTTGTTACACTGTTACCAGACAGATTGTAAAGACAGTTGAATTCTAGATTCTCTCTCTGTTTACTCGAGCTGTTCTTAAAAAGAAAAAAGAAAAAAAAGAGCTGTTATTTATCTCCACTAACACCCACACCCCAATGGCTCTCCACCTCCAGACCTAGATGGTACACTGAGTGTCAGTATCCCCGTGGAGATGCCCCTCCGCCCCCTGCTGGGCAGTAAAGTGGTCGTGCCGTGCTACTTCCAGGACAACACAGTCAACGACCCGGGGGCCCCGACCATCGCCCCGCTCTCCCACCGCATCAAGTGGACCTACGTCACCAAGAACAAGGTCACGCTCATCCTGGTGGCCTCGGACGGCAAAGTTCACGTGGAGATGGAGTACCTAGACCGCGTGACCATGGTCAACTACCCGCTGGTCCCCACCGATGCCACCGTGGAGATCATGGAGCTGCGGTCCAAAGACTCTGGAACGTACCGCTGTGAGGTGATGCAGGGCGTCGAGGACAACTATGACTCTGTGGACATTCAGGTTCAAGGTACATCACTATAGTTCACATTGGTTTTACATTTAAAATGTATTTAGAACACTAACCATGGGTGAATTTCACCCGAACAATTGTAATTATGTGATTTTCATAATGTTGCTGATGTCTGAGGTGGCCGGGTCCTTGAGTGAATGGGACATTATCACGTTTTATCAGACCATTGAATGGGCAAAGTAGGCAACATACTGACCTACCCGCGATTTTCAGACCATTCATTGGGTGCTATCAGGACACACTGACCTACCGACGGAGATGACTTGTATAAAATTAAGTTTCAGTTTCGGATTCGGACCAGGCACGCAGTCTCAAGCGAACTGGAGCCACGTGAGGCACCACCGAGCGAATTAAAGGGAGCGAGTTGCCGTGCCGAACGTTGCGACGTTTGCTTGAGCCTACTCAGCGCCGTCCGAGTTATGTACCGATAGGCACAGAATCGTAAATCATGCTGTGAGGACTGCTCTACCTCCGGGTAGGTCGGTATCACCTGATTACGCCCAATGAATGGTCTGATAAATCGTGGGTAGGTCGGTATGTCGCCTGCTTCGCCCATTCAATGGTCTGATAAAATGTGATAATGTCCCATTCAATGCATTCGAAGCCGGTCCAACGTTATAGTGATGGTGTGACTATTTTCATTGTTAGTGTTCTAGCCAGTAGTATTTGAGAGCAGATGTATGACCTGAAGGTCAACAGGTCTGTTGCATTAATTAATGCATGCTATACACACTTCTCTCCTCTCTCACCCCTCTCTCTTTCTACGCCCCCTCTCACTACCTCTCTATCTCTCTCTCTCTCTCTCTCTCTCTCTCACCCTCCCTCCCTCCCTCCCAGGTATTGTGTTCCATTACAGAGCAATCTCTACCCGTTATACCCTGACCTTTGAGAAAGCCAAGGCAGCGTGTATTCAGAACAGTGCTGCCATCGCCACCCCTCTTCAGCTCCAGGCTGCTTATGACGACGGCTTCCATCAGTGTGACGCTGGCTGGTTGTCTGACCAGACCGTCAGGTATAGGACTTAAAGACCAGTTCTTCTGGACGCCACACAAAGTCAAAATGTGATGGAAAAAACTGCACATTATTCTAGCATTATTATTCATTCCCTATTTATTCATGTTTTTGTCCAGCTACTTTAGACCTATTGCACAATATTAAATATTTATATAAACCTTAAAATAGAGAGGCTTGTAAAATATTTACAACACGTCTAAAAGTGGAAATGGAAAAAGTTAGCGTGATGACATTTCCATCTGGATTTAAGGGGATGAATAAATGTTGATCTCCCCCCAAAAACACTGCCGTCATTGAACTATTTATTATCCTTCAGTGGGTATTTTGCTTTGGAAATGTAGCAGAAAAATAACTTTGACTGAGGCTTGTCATGTCTGCATACATTCAACGTGTCTGAAGGCAGATGTTCAGGCTTGCCGTTAACATATCACACACATTCAAAAATATACATGTTCTTGCCTCGCCTACAAATGTCAGTTAATTAATTGACACCTGCTGTGTGTTTGTCTGCAGGTACCCCATCCACGAACCCCGGGATGGTTGCTTTGGAGACAAAGAGGGATTCCCTGGAGTGAGAACCTATGGAGTCAGAGATGCTAATGAGACCTATGATGTGTACTGTTTTGCTGAGAAGATATCAGGTACACACCACTGACAGTGCTGGGAACACTTTATATTTGTGCCAGATGTGTGGGGGATATACTGTATCATCAGGATAATTCAAACTGTCATATAGTTGTATAAAAGTATAAAAAACTGTCATATAAAAGTATGGTATCGGATTATTGAACACCCTTTACGTCTGTGTGTTGGTAAAAAAAATATTGAACCAATGAAAAGTATTAAAAAGCACTTCTGACAAAACCAGCTAACTCCATTGGATCCTCAAACTGTCTGCTAAACCAGCTAACTCCACCAAAGGGGGTGGAGTTAGCTGGTTTTGCTGACTCCAGGCTCCACCCCCTTTTGACCTCCAACCTCATTGTGAGCTTGGAGGTCCATTCAGCTGTTTTTATCAATGATGGACAAAACCTCCTAACTCCACTTTTTGTTTTGTTTTTTTTCATTTCCTGAAAAATGAACATTTTGGAGTTTTGGAGCTGGTTTCTGCCCGACAGCAGAGATATATAATATGTGGTAAACTATATCCATTGAAATTGGCACCTGGTCATTTGAAACCCACCATAAACTTACATATTTTATTCAATCAAGGTTTGATAAGGCTTGAGTCTCAATTTGTAGAAACATACCTGTGTTAGTGATTCAATCTACTGATTCAATCAAATCACAGACCGGGTCTCGCTTTTCGTTCCTTCCCTCTCCCCTACCATCCTTTATGGAAAACGTTTAACCATAAAAACGTAACCCAAACCCTCCTCTCTGTCCTCCCAGGCAGGGTCTTCTACTCCACGTCGGTGGAGAAGTTCACCTTCTACGAAGCCGGAGACCAGTGTGGCAAATTGGGCGGACGTTTGGCCACAACTGGAGAGCTGTACCTGGCGTGGCAGGCTGGCATGGATGTGTGCAGTGCCGGCTGGCTGGGTGACCGGAGTGTTCGCTACCCCATCAACATCGCCAGGCCCCAGTGTGGAGGAGGGCTGCTGGGAGTGAGAACCGTCTACCTGCACCCCAACCAGACAGGATACCCCTACCCTGACTCACGCTATGACGCAGTGTGTTATCAAGGTAACTCTTTTAGAGTTGATGGTTGAAGGACCGCAACCCACATAATGCACCATCAATACTATTGGGAATAGGTTAGGGCCATCAAGACAAAAAACAAGACACTAAAAGTCACTGGTACTGTAGGTCCTTGTGACTGCATTTCCCATTATTTCTGAAATTTGCATTACAGGATTCTGTGCCTGAGGTCAAGGTCAAAAGTCAAGGTCATTGTTATTATACTGCAAACAGTGTGAATAGAAAAATATTCTCATCACTCTACTGCCTTCATTTGGGCTCCGATTTGGGTGAAACTTCATTACATATAGCTTCCACCAGCTCAGTGGCCTTGTGGTTAAAGTGTCCGCCCTGAGATTTGGAGCTCAGGTTTATTTCCTGGCCAGGTCATACCAAAGACAAAATAAATGGGACCCCATGCCTCCCTGCTTGGCACTCAGCATCAAGGGTTGGATTGGGAGTAAGTCCCTGTGACATACTAGCGTCATGTCCAGTGGGTGTACTTGTACATCAAGCCGCCGTACATCCACACTACAGAAACAGGAGATAGGCTCCTGCCCTATGGGCCACATGGCTCGGCAAGGCTTACATTAATTCATTCAGGGCTTCAAGCATTCTGCGCCTAATATCAGAGGTCAAAGTCATTGTTAGCATAACTGAAGGTACTGTATTATGCATCCATATGCGGTGGTCTTGCCTAAACACTTATGCCCTATTTTCAAAAATAGCGAAAATAATTGTGAGCTTGTAGATCGGATTAAAAGTGCAGTAAAGTGTAGTAAAGTAGCAACACTGCACTACATAATAAATAGATAAAACATCATGGTACAATGCACACTGATCCTTCCATACATTGTGGACATGCTAAAACCTCATGAGCCAGTTCGCCAGCTTAGATCCTCGGATTGGGCCCTCCTGGATCCTCCCACAACACACTTTGTCACACGGGGGGGCGGGCCTTTTCGGCCCGGGCACCGTTGCTCTGGAATGCCCTACCCTCAGACCTTAGGTTAGCAGAGTCAGTGTCCTCTTTTAAATCGCTTTTGAAAACACATTTGTATATAGTGTTTTTCCTAAGGATTGTTTTATGGACTGATTTCAAATGCCGTTTATTTTATTTTATTTTATGTTTTTATGTTTTTGTTTATGTTTTCTTATGTTTTCTTATTTTATTCTTTCTCTTGCTGATGTTTGCGGTTTTTAATCATGTATGTAAAGCACTTCTTTGTTTGGAAAAGCACTATACAAATAAAATTCATTCATTCATTCATTTATACAGTAGAATAATGATAATGTGCTGTCTATAACAGAAGGTGAGGTTGTTGGACCGGTGCTAACCACACCCTTCCCTGACATCATCCGCATCACCCCTGCGCCCGTGGGCTACCCAGACCACCTCACCACACCTGGGAGAAGGGAGGAGGAGGCCCTTGGAGAACTGGCAACCCTCTCCCCTCTGCCTGTCCCCCCCAGTGTCACCGACACATCTGGCAAAGTGATAGTAGGACTGGACCTAAGACACTTGGACACTGCTATGGCTGCTACTGGTCAGTGAATAGTTATAATTTATAATAGAAGGGGTGATGTTAAATTGAATTGCTACTCATTTCTAAAGCCAAAATCAAAACTTTATTCCATTGTTGTCGTTTTCTTTACATTTACGCTTTCCCCATCCCTTTCTGTCTCTCATTTCTCCCCTCCCCTCTTCTCCCATTGTCCTCCATTCCACTCTTTCATTGTACCTCCATCTCTCCCTTTCTTTCTCCATCTCCACTGTTCTTCCTTCTTCCTCTCTTGTCCAAATGCCCCCCCCCCTCCTTCCTGCCCCCAGGAGTGGTGTTCCACTACAGGTCTATCACTGGACGGTATGCCCTGACCTTCCCGGAGGCCCAGCTCGCGTGTCAGCGGGTAGGAGCTGTCATAGCCAGCGGCCAGCAGCTCCAGGCTGCCTATGAGAAGGGTCTGCACCACTGTGATGCAGGCTGGCTCAGAGACCAGACTGTCAGGTGAGACATACTGTATTAACCACATGAACCCTGGCTTCCCTATTCTTGGCATGTCATAATAGGCAAACTTTCTGCAGAAATAGGCAAACATTCAGCTATTTGATGTGCGATAAAGTATTCAGGGTTTAGGTGGTTATGGTCTATTAGAGTGGCGATTTCAAACTGGTCTTTGGAACTGACACCTAAAGTGTGTCTCGATTAAACCAATATAGAGCCAAGAAACCCATTTTCTGTTCTGTGTCCAGGTATCCCATAGTGTCTCCCAGAGACAGGTGTTCAGGTAATCTGGACCTCCTACCAGGCGTGAGGTCCTATGGCCTGAGACCCACCACTGAACGCTACGATGTCTTCTGCTACGTCGATCGTCTCCGAGGTGAGAGACATCAACACACTGTTAGCTGCAGATGCACAAATCTGATGTGTTGCAAGAAGACTGTGACAAGAGAAAGACAGTACAACTTACTAACCAATTCCTTGGTTAGAAATGTATTATCGATAGATCTCTCGCTGTCCCCCAGGTGAGGTGTTCTACACCAGCGACTACGACAGCTTCTCCTACGAGGAGGCTGTGCAGCACTGCCAGAAGCTCAACACCACGCTGGCTACGAGCGGAGAGCTGTATGCAGCCTGGAACCAGGGACTGGACAAGTGTCGTCCTGGCTGGCTGTTGGACCATAGTGTCCGCTACCCAATCACCAACCCCCGGGCTCACTGTGGAGGAGGCCGAGCCGGGGTGCATACCATCTACGCCTTCCCTAACCGGACTGGATACCCCGACCAACACTCTCGCTACGATGCCTACTGTGTCAGAGGTAGGGAAACCTTAAGCAGACATAGCCCATCCTACTTATTTTCCCACTTCAATCTTGTACATTTATTGTTTCTGATATTTATGCAGTATGTCTGTGTGTGTATGTGAGCAAACACCTACAGTAGTCAAATTCCTATGTAGTATGTGAAAACTTACTTACTTACAATAAATTGGATGCTGATTCTGTCTTATACAGTAGATGGGTTCTCAATGCATTACTGTACTATTATTTGACTAGAGAAATGTAAGGTATACAAATGTTACACTCAATTTGGACAATTTACACTCATTGTAAATTGCAGTTAATACTGTATATTCAGCAGTTGTATTGCACAGGAATCTCACATTATGTTTTAACAGGGTAAATGGGCTAACTATAGCAGAATTAATTTGAAACCTAACCTTATGCTGAAAATGATGGTGGTTTTACATTTCCTCAGCTGAGACCCCTGTTGTTGTGCTTGAAAATGAAACAGTAGCGACTGTTGTTGTGGAAGAAGTTATAACCAAGAAGACCATTATAACCGACCAAATGATTCCAAGTAAGACTTCTACTGTACACACAAACTTGTTCTAGGGTATATCTTAATGTTTTAATTAAAACCATACTTTTGTCATTACTATACAACACGGTCCTTGATTTCTATACTTCATCATGAAGAATGATCAAAATACACACTTTTTTCTTGTCATAAAATGGTCAAAGTTGCAGTTTGACAAAAGTGTACAAATAGCCTATATTATAATTATTATTATTGTTATTATTATTACTACTACTACTACTACCATTGTCATTGCTGTTGCTATAACGAACTTTAACCTGATGTTTTATTTAACAACATCACAAAAATTCTCTTGTACATTGTATCAATTCTGAACCCAGAACTGTGTAGGTAAGAAATCCTGTAGCAGGACTGACAGTGATATTAACTGGTTGTCTCAGTGAAGTGGAACTGTTTTTTGTTTTGTTTTCCCAGTTATGCCCACTATAGCTCCAGTTCAGATTCAGAATGAGACTACAGTGAATGTGACTGTAGTGATAAAGGAGGTCATCATCAATCAGACAACCAGCACAACAGACCACCACCTTACTCCTGGTAAGATTGCAAACCAAACCAAGAACAGTTGCAGACAAAAAAATGATCAATTCTTGTGATGACAATATTCTCTTCTTCCTGTGTGTTCTCTAGTGAGCCCCATCGTCCCTCCTGTGGTGCCTGTGGACGTGTCTGAGTCTGGTTCAACCGAGGTCTCCGCCAGCGGCAGCGGTGTTGTGGTCGGTCCTAGTGGGGATGGGTCTGGGGCGTCCGGTGTGTCGGGTACCAGTGGCGATGGGTCTGTGTCTGTCTCCTTCAGCGGCCGTGGGGATGAGATTGATTCCGGAGAGGGATCCACCCACGGAGGCCCCCAGGAGGCTGGCGAGGGAAGCGTAGACACCGTTTACCCCAGCGGAGAGGTTGAATCTGGAGTTGGTGGACTTGGATCGGCCTCTGGGTCTGGTCTAGAGGTGGACAGATTCCACCCTGGCTTCAGCGGACTGCATCCACATCCAGATTTGGGTTCCACCACTGGAAGCGGAGACGTGAGCGGCGAGGACACAACTGTCATCATGGTGGACGGGCAGATGGTGGAAATCTCCAAAGCTCACCCCACGCAACAGGAGATTGGCCGAGGGGGGGTAGATTTCAGCGGGGTTTCCGGATCAGGAGTTAGCGGGTTGTACAGTGGGGATGTTACTGGTATATCCACCACTGGTTCTGGACTTCCCGGTGTGTCATTTGTTGACCAGGGTCTCGTTGATCTAACGGAACACCCCTCCGGCGAGCAGGAAGTATCCGGCTATCGCCCCTTCGGATCCGGTTCGGGATTCCCGTCCGGCGTGTCATTTGTTGACCAGGGTCTTGTTGATCTAACGGAGCGCCCCTCCGGTGAGCAGGAAGTATCCGGCTATCGCCCCTTCGGATCCGGGTCGGGATTCCCGTCCACGTTCCCCAGCGGTCTCCCGTCCGGTTTCCCCAGTGTCGGCGCATCCGGTGACGCTTCCCAGCCTCGCGGGGATGTCATCTACATCACCGATGACGGGATGATGGAGGTGACCATTCGACCACCTGTTCATCAGCACCCAGAGCAGGGCCGCGGGGTGGTGGAGGTCAGCGGCTCAGGAAGTGCGTCCGGGTTCATAAGTGGTGCCGGTAGCAGCACTACTTGGGACCAGCAGCAGCAGCAGTATCACCTTTCTTCAGCCAGCGGGTTGTCTCAGGGTGAACACACCCCTGAAGGCCTGTCTGTGGCTTTACCTCCTGGCTCAACCGTCTCTTATTCAGAATACCTCGCTAACCTCGGCCAGACGGGTCACGAGGAGGCGGAGCTGGAGGCGGAGCCAAAACAGGAACAGGAAGGATGGGCCGGGACCACAGAGGAGATTTCTGCGACGACCCTGCATGCGGGAGCTTACACCAGCCCCACCACCGCACCATCAGTCTCGATGGTGACCCCCTCTGTTGTGGAGGAGCCAGCTGTAGTTGATGGTATGTGGTTTCAATGATGTTGTCTGTTATCTGCCAGCAAAATCTATAGCAATGATTACTATGGGAATATAGAGCTATTTAACACTTATTTTATTTATAACAAAAAACATGTCACTTACAGAACCTTTAAATGAGTTGTGTACCCTCCGGTTGTTCAGATCTTTTTACTGATTAGACACTAATTACTTACTAATTGATGACCAATTCATACATGGGAGCTCCATGAGAATCAACTAGAAAACATGATAAGGTCATTGGCAAATGTGACATTAGCCTCAGTGAACCCTGGCCCTGGATCAGCATAACAGACTTGGGTACAAATGCTCAAACAAAAAAAACACATGAATCCAAATTGTCCTGTTCACAATCAATGGAACAGCTCCAGGCTAGATATCACTAGACATCTCTGGCTACAGTGTTAGAATGGCAGTTTAGTTTTTACTTTTAGTTTTTGTAGTTTTTTGTTCATGTTATAGATATAATATATTTTATTAACTCAATTTAGACATACAGTATACACTGTAAATAAGAGGGTTAATTAACTGTTAGAGTGTAAAAATCTCTGAGTTACACATGGATAAATTAAATACTTTAATGCTATATATTTTGTAGTACATCAAATAGATCAAATAACCCATTTACAAGCCCACAACGTGTCGCAGTGCAACAGGCTGTGAGCTTATGTAGATCGTCAATTTTGGCCAAATGTTTACCTATTTTTGCAGAATGTTCATCTATTTTTGCCAAAGACATGGCCAGAATAGGGAGGGGTTTGTGTGGTTAATGTCTGAATCATGCTCCGCCAGCGTGCAACACTGCTGTGCGACAGAGCATAAATTAGGCATAATTGTATCGTGAATTTGTACTTCCATGTACTGATATTCTCATGTCTTACTAAATAAAAGTACATCAATCAATCAATCAATAACACTGATGATTTTACTGGGTAGACAACCAATGTAACATGAACCTCCCCTTCACTCTGTGTGTCGCTCTCAGCCTCTGTAGACCCATGTGATCCAAACCCCTGCGGAGCAGGAAGATGCTCAGTGCAGGATGGCCTGGCTGTGTGTGAATGTCCACATGGCTACACAGGACAAGACTGCACCACAGGTACATCACCAAAAACCCATTACACAACCTATTGAAATGCCATTTCAACCAAATGGCAAAGGTGATGAGAAAACAAATGTGTCTGTGCGTGTGTGTGTGTGTGTGTGTGTGTGCGTGCGTGCGTGTTTGTGTCTCTATGTGTAGTGGTGCAGGGCTGTCCTGATGGCTGGCTGGAGTTCATGGGTAGCTGCTATCTGCACTTTGCTGAAAGAGACACCTGGTTTGATGCTGAACAACGCTGCCAGGAACTCAACTCTCACCTGGTCAGCATCAACTCACAGGAGGAACAGCAGTTTGTCAACTGTAAGTACACTAATGTGTGCGTGCGTGTGTGCGTCTGTTTGAGCACGTATCTTAAAGTTCAGTAAAATGACATGCCAAATATCTTTGCTGGGAGAATATTTACCTGTTATGATCACTGAAACATGTGCTAAACATCTGCTGTGTGTGTGTGTGTGTGTGTGTGTGTGTGTGTGTGTGTGTGTGTGTGTGTGTGTGTGTGTGTGTGTGTGTGTGTGTGTGTGTGTGTGTGTGTGTGTGTGTGTGTGTGTGTGTGTGTGTGTGTGTGCGCGTTTGTGTGTGCGCGTGTGCGTGTTTGTTTGTGTGTGTGTGTGTGTGCGTGTGTGCGTGTTTGTGTTAGCCAATGCCCAGGACTATCAGTGGATAGGACTGAATGACAGGGACGTACAGAACCAGTTCAAATGGACAGATGGAAGCTCTCTGGTGAGTTATAGTTATAGCCTTGAAGTTCTCAATATGTTCATGACTTTAAACATTCTGCGTTCAGGTGCTTCCTGTCACATGTGTTGAGTGACAGGGTCATGACTATGTCATTTTCTCTCTCTTGACTCTCTTTCTCTCGGTTTCTACAGTATTACACACAATCTTTCTCTGTCTCTGTCTGTTGTGCTGTTCTGTGTTTCTCTCTCTCACTTTCCTTCATGATCTCAAATGAAACATAAATGCACTAAAAAACATAACTTCTTGGGGTGTCTGTGTGGCGCAGCAGTAAAGTTCCTGCACACCACCATGGAAACTGGGTGGAAACACAATGTCTACGGGTGGGAAGCCACAGGGTGGGAAGCTAGGTGGGGAGGGTGTTCTGTCTGGCTGCACTAGCGACAGGTTGGTCACGGCTGTGACCAACTGGTGTGACCAAAGAAGTGGTTAAGAACAACTATAGCGGTCAGCAGTGACAAGGGACTATACATAATGGGGGGAACCGGGAATTGGCTTAATGACTACGTTTAGAGAAAGACATCAATTCTTCAAACTTTTGTGTTGTATTCAGGCTTTTGAGAACTGGAGACCCAACCAGCCAGACAACTATTTTAACTCTGGTGAGGACTGTGTGGTGATGATCTGGCATGAAGGAGGAATGTGGAATGACGTGCCCTGCAACTACCATCTACCCTTCACCTGCAAGAGCGGCCCTGGTAGGTGGCAAAATGAATACAGTCAGTCAATCTCAGAGGCAAATATTGTACTTTTACTCGACTATTATATACAATTATTTGAAAACTTAAGTTACTAGCTACTTACATACACCACTTTAGCCCTATTCTATACCTAGGCTATCTGAAAATAGCCGATCTTACAAGCTCACAACGAGTCGGATCGCATCGCATTGCTATTTTCAAACATTTTTGTACTTTTACTTTTGGTACTTTAAGTACATTTGGATACCAATACTTTTGTACTTTTACTCAAGTAAATTTTTAATTCCGGACTTTTACTTGTAACGGAGTATTTCTATATTGCAGTATTGACACTTTTACTTAAGTAAAATATCTGAGTACTTTTTCCACCACTGCATACAGTACATTACAGTACATTCAAGAAACAATTTATGCACACGCATTCACATATAAAATGCCACATGCCAAAGTTGTCACTACAATGCCAAAACAATGAATGAAACAAGACTGAGTAGTGAGTACAAATGCATATTATCTTGTTTGTTCATTTTGTTTGTTGTTTTCTTGCTTCTTTCTCTGTGAACAACCAGCTAATGTTTTCGATTTTTTTTCTCTGTCAGTCATGTGCCAGGTGGCTCCGGGGGTAGAGCATGCCAGGCCTATGGGTGGCAGGAGAGAACACTACCCAGTCAACGCCATAGTACGCTACCAGTGTGATCCTGGATATACACAGCGCCACCTACCTGTCATACGCTGTCTCCCCAACGGAGAGTGGGAGGAGCCACAGGTGGAATGTATAGGAGGTGAGTTCTGAATGGAGAAAAAAAATATGGAAATGCTACTTGAGGTCCTGGACAAAGATGCCCTAACTCATAATTACTGTGGACAATATATTGAAAAACAATTCTCTATTTTACTAGTCTCTGTTGTTCGTCTTGTTTATTTTGTAGCTTTGCCATCTTCACCAAGACTTTATAGGTCGGCACAGCTGGTACAGTATGTGCCACTTTGTGTGCCAAATTAAAATAATATGGAAGCCACACCAAACGGTTAAGTTAACTCATGACATAAAACGTTAATGGGCTTGTATCCCATGGCCCAGACTGTCTGAGTTCACTATGTTCATGGGGTACTTTACCGTGACATCATCAGCATGCGTCTGTTTCCCCTCCTCAGCTGGTGATGCTAGCAACAAGTTACACAAACGGTCCCTGAGAAGCCGGAGTAAACGCAGCAGTCAAACATGGAGGAAGGTGCTCTGAGCATGGCAGGAAGACACAGCACACACCCACACAGGACCTGTCCTGTAAAGAAACAAGGACACCAATGCTAAAGTCTGACCAAAAAGATACCATTCCCTCTATGTATATAGAAACACTAAAGCACATTTAGACGTGATAGTCCGACCGACTGACTGACTGCCTGGCTGGCTGACAGTTTTGGATCTTTGAATGTCACCCTGTGCCATTAAGGGACTTTTGTGTGATTTAGTAATTTATACTTTATAATTTAGTTCCGCTATTCTAGTTGGATATCATTTGTCACACAAGTTTTCATTTGCTACCTGTTGACCGTCATAATGCTAAGGTAAAAATTCAAGTCTCTGTTTATTTATGTCAATGATAAACCTTCTGCCAGTATTTACACATTTGACATTAAGTAGCTCACATACAAATATACATACCTAACAGAAGAGCCCGAAGACTTTTACCAAATCTTCAGGGCCCAGCAACTTCCTTTTCCATATTCTATGTACCCAAAAACCCACCTTTGTGCTCCCCTACTGCCCCTGCTGGGGAGGAGGAGGTTGAAGATACATTTTTTTTAAAAGAGAAAAAGATGTGAAATTCTCACATAAAGGGATTAGGACAAAATTGTACCAGTTGGCGCAAACATTGCATAATGTTAAGATACAATAATGTCATACTATTTTAATAATTCCTCCCAATAAAGCATGAGAGTGGCATTTCAAAATCCAAAACTGAAGAAAAGGGGAAAAAAGTGTTTGGAATTGCAGCTGGATACTCTGAAGTCAAGCACATTGTTTCATAGATTTTTTCCATAATTTCTAGATTATTTTTCTAGTTTTATGTGTTTGTTAGTATTTTTTTTTTCTTTCTAGTTTTAGAGTATAGTTACCTCTGTGTATAACAGACCGAACGGACCAACACAGTATTCAACTTGATGGATTCATTGGGCTCTTTAAGCTAACGATGAACACAAATCCAAGTTAGATATAAAAAAAGCCATTGAAACAGACCTGGGCTGAAAGAGTTAGCACTTGTGCACTTTGGGGGCTCTCTGGTTTTAGGTCCTTTTGTGCTTAGCATAATAAATCCAGCGCACCTTAAAAAACCTTCAGCCCAGGTCAGTATCTGACATGTAGCAACATAGCTCCTGTGTCCACCAGGTATCTGTTTTAAAGCCGACAGCACGACAGAGAGGCCAGAAGGAAGCACTAGTCTCCTTAAGGCTACCACTGTCGCTATGTGACTATTGGAAATCTGCATGTAGTGCAATACTCTTTTGCTAAAAGTTAATATATTTCTAACGTTTAAATTAATCTGGGCGATAAAAACTTGGGAACAACAGCGTGGACTTACTATGTATTACACAAAAAAAGCTGGTGCTATAAAGGTTCCTGGTGGACACACCTTACTGGGCTGCAACAGATCTAGAGGTCTATTTACAGGGCAGCAGTAGAACTTCATGTGTCTCTGAGCAGCAGTAAACCTAGAGGTTTATTTACTGGGCTGCATTGGACCTCCGTAGGTCTATTTACTGCACTGCAGTGGACCTTTGTGCAGTAGGTCTGGTATTTACAGGGCAGCAAAATACCTTTGCAGGTCTACTGTGCAGCATTAGACCTTTTTAGGTCTATTTACTTGGCAGCAGTAGATGTCCATGTGTCTCTGGGCAGCAGTAGACCTTAATAGGTCTATTAACACAATTTTACAGGGTAGCAATAGACCTTCACAGGTCTATTGCACAATAAAGGGCTGGCTTCTTTTACTATCAATACTAGCCTTTGAAATGATGGAATTGTCTAAATGCCTGATACCTTTGCCCTACCGGGTTATCTGGTTTTGGAGAAGATGCATATATAGTTTTGTAAACAACCGATTTTTGTTCATGACCATCTGAGACGGAACCAACTCATGAACTCTTAATGTGAAATTTGACATGATAATCTTGATATGCTGGAGTTGAGAATAGGCATGACTTTCATTGTAAAAACAGCAGGATTTGCGATGAACTTAAAAGAACAGACAGCAACTGCATTGATTGATTGATTTCACTAGTTGGTTAATTGGACTGATCTGCCAACAGTCACTGAGAGAATGCTGAAAGGAAGTATTTAAAATTGTGATTGTTTTTATTTTTACACACCTGGTTAGAAACTAACTTTATCAAAGAGTCATAACTGCTGGAATACGTACCCAAAGCACACCAGCTACTTTGACTTTTTGTCCAGCCAAATAGTTTTTAGAACCGATTTTTTGGACACCAACGAATAACTGTACCAGTACCCATAGGGGCTGGTACTGGTACAGTACAGAAACCTACCAGTCACTAAAAGGTTTAGTAGTTTTTATCTGGTTCTGTAGGTGATGGGTAGTTTCCATTAGCACTACAGTACATCAGAGGTAATTGTAAAGTGGTCCTCCACTCTGTTCTCAGAGTCTCATGTGTTTTGTATCTAATCGGTGACTAATTTAGCAATTAATCACCTGGCCACCTAAAATACAAAATGAGCAGCAGTGCGGGACCGCAGTCACTTGCATAAAACCTCCTCCTTAAGATTTTGCATCAAGGTTATATTGAATACATAACATAACACCGAACTTTCTCATAAGGGAATCCTAAGTGCATTTGTAATGGAAACCTTAAATTCACATACATGAGAATGACAGCTTTGCTATTAAGGTTTCTGCGTGAAGAATAGGATAATTTGGCAGAGTACTGAAGACAGTTATTTCTTTCTAAAGCACTTGAGGCATGATAGATGGCATTTCCAAAAACCAAGCTGTGAAGTGAGAGAGGAAGAGGAGAGAGAAAGGAGGATGGAGGATATAAAATATCGACCATGGCCTTTTCGGGTCAAGACTTGCTTTAATGTTGAGAGCAGCGTCCACTGCCCTGCGTCCACATCTGACCACTCAGAACAGCACACATGCAGTTACATAAACACAGCACAACACACACATTCACAAAGCACACATACCGCAAAACACTCATAATTACAACATGATGCCAGTGCTTTAAGAATTATGTGAAATATTTTCACATGCATGTGTATAAAGACCCACACACACACACACGCACGCACGCACGCACGCACGCGCACACACACACACACACACACACACACACACACACACACACACACACACACACACACACACACACACACACACACACACACAAACACCTGTATCAGTGTGTTTGTGCGTATGCATCAGAGACAATAATTACATTCTGTTGTGTGAATGTTTATGTGTTGATTACACATAGAATGGCAGTCCATAGAGTAATGTTACTTTTGCAAGGAAAACAAAAATATCTGTGATGATTTAATTTCAACACTGTGGTTGATGTGACACAGGCTGACTACGTAAGAACTGTCAAGATGTTATTCTGATGTGGACGAATATCAAATAAAACCTGGAATCCTTCTGCCTTTGTCAATTTACTGTCCCTGTTTAGTAACATTCCATTAACCCTATAAAGACCTGAGGCGGATTCTACAAATGCCTTCTAAATCAGTAGTTCTCAAACTTTTTTGTGCCAAGGACCCCCAAAAATGAAATGCACTGTTATTTGAAAATGTTTTGTGTTAAAAAATGTACGCGCTGTGAGCTTGTATGTCTGCTATTTTTGAGAATACTGACACGTACCCCAGTCAAGGCTTAATTTACACAACAAACTGTAATGTTTTACTCTTTGTGGTACAGATCAGATATGGACATGGCTGTCTATAAAAACAGAATGTGGAACCAGATGTTCCCTGTGTAGACATGTCATGTCCCATTAAGCCTGCACATGGATCTGTACACAAAATCTTGTCACCAAAAATAGCCGATCTACATGCTCACAATGCATGTAGATGGGCTATTTTTGGGGTCGTGGCTTATCATTTTAATTGTTTCAAGGATTATTGAGGCCCATGATACGACTGATATTGGGGAGCTTCTTTTTCAGTGTGTGGATATTTCTTCCTTTTATAGATATTTCCTTATCCTGCACCTGGACCCAACTGGATTGGATGTGCATGCCAGCTCACTTTTTTCCATTACGGATTACAGAAACATATTTAAACTTCCTGAGACTGTGCAGCCGTTATAGCGAGAAGTGAAAAAACCTACTGTGAGATGGATTTCTCATTTCCCTCAGGAACCCCAACGGTTGAAAAAAAAACCCCAGTAAATACCTCTCTCTCTTAGGCTTCCACAGTAGTTCCCTTCATCACTACAGGCACCACAAACAGCTCTGTGTATGTATGTATGTATGTGTGTGTGTGTGTGTGTGTGTGTGTGTGTGTGTGTGTGTGTGTGTGTGTGTGTGTGTGTGTGTGTGTGTGTGTGTGTGTGTGTGTGTGTGTGTGTGAGAGGGGGGTTTCTACATGTGCACGTAGAGAGAGTGTGGATGATTATTTGGACACATTCACAATACACGTGACACAAGGTGTGACTAGTACACATGCTTAATGTGCACGTGTGTATGCTGAATTTGTGTGTGTGTGTGTGTGTGTGTGTGTGTGTGTGTGTGTGTGTGTGTGTCCTACGTGCGTTCCACCCATGTTTGGCCAGTAGGGTGTAAATAGGACGTGTGTTTGAATCAGTGGCTCTTCTGTTCACGCCGGGAGTCTGGAGGCCGAAGTGATGCGTTCAGCTCCCCTGGCTAACGGCACCTCAAGCCCAGACAGAGTGGCGCGTGTCAGATACTGTATTAACAGTACCAGCGTGATATACAGTAGTCGTTTTGTATGAGTCGCTACCTTCTCACCTCTCTGCCCTGGCATTCCCATAAGAACTCCATATTTCAACTTTTGAGAGATTTTTCCCCCAGTAAACTGATGCCCTACTTCGTCATTCTACAGTGTCACACAAAAGTAGCAAAAATAGCCGAAGCTTTTTGCTAATTTGGGAAAAAAAGAAAGGTTACGTGAAAGTGGTTAAGTCTGGCTGTGTTTTATAAATACTGAACTGAGGGGGGAAATAAGACTAATAACTGCACAGGTTCTTTTCCCCCATTTTCTGATAAGTAATTATTTTATGAAATGTAGCATACATTGGAAAAAATAAATTTTAACGTATATTTATTAAATTGTAAAAAAAAAAAAAAAAGATAAGAAAAAGGAAATGTTTACAAACTAAATCGTGTTTCTGCATTCAGAAAGGTGGTTAGTTTTACTTTTAATACAATGACATTACACTGAATAACACACACTCACACACCTTCACAAATTACTACATCCACCTTTCATGAACAGGAAAGAGTAATATAATACATGAAATCAATCCGTTTTATGCTCTGTGCCCTCATATGCATAAAGTATTGTGATTTTGACCGTCTGGTTTCACTACTACAGTAGAGCTAATCATAATGTAGAAACAAACACAACATTTAGCTCTCCCTCAAAAGTTCAAGATTGCCTGAGTTATCCTTATACATCACACAGATGGCCACAGAACATCAAGAAAGACAGTCAGAATGTCTAACACAGTGGTAAGATTTTCCTGTCTGAACACCTTCCCTGAAACTTAATCACCTGTGTATACTCAAACTAATGGCATTAATAGAGGTGTTGTACCAGTGCTGGTGCATTAGTAAAAAATGGCTCATACAGAAATCATCTAGCAGTCGCTGACACTCACTGCCAACGGCATTTTTATCAAAGTCTAAAATTATTTGAAGAGAACTGGAAGGGATACTTTAGTTGGAAACAGTAGACCACAAAGTCAACTTTGCATAACCTCATTCCGAGGGTGTTAGAGATTAGATTGATGAGTATTGACTTTTTATCCTTACATTTAAAGATATGCTGTACACAGTTACACACAGATATAAACAGCTCAAATATGTTATCTGGTAATAACATTCACTACACGTAAAGTACATAAAAAACACAGTCTTCATGGAAGTTGAAAAACATCAACCAGAATGATTCAAAACTCAAAGTAGTTGCTTCACAGATAACCAAAATGCCTAAAGCTTAATTAACTCACTTTAGTTGGCCTAACCTGGTAAACCTAACACTGGCCTCTTGAATAAAGCTTTAAAGAATTGAAAAGACATTAATTCAAATGAGTCATTAGCTAGGAGACAAGATCATCAGAGAATCCGTTTTAATGTCACATCACAGGTTTACAGGTGAAAATCAGAGAGTGAAATTCATGTTTGTGCAAGCTCCACAATTTCGTTGTTTTCAGGAAAGAAAGACAAAAACAACAACAATGAAATGATGGAGCTTGTACAAAAATTAATTTCACCATCTGATTTACACCTGTAAACCTGTGATGTGACAATAAAACTCTCTGACTCTTGCTGAACTGGCTGAACTGGCAAAGTTGCCAATGCCAAGTTGGATCCAGGATACACCTAACACTAGCCATCAGCATACCTCTTCAAATCAGTGTTCTGTAGCAAAAGGCTGGCTAGGTCTGTTCCACATCTTCACCAATGTTCAACACAAATTCTAATGGTAGCAGTAGACGCCAAATTTCTGGTTCTGAGGTGGGAAACCAACGGTCCGTACCCCCGGCTCCAACGACCCACAGTTAGCCCGAGCACTGGCGATGGGATAACGGACGCTCCCGTCAGCCAACCAACCGGCATCACAGCGGTCCAACCCCATCAGCCTCCAGGCGGCATAGAGCTGACCCACTTTAGCAATATGGCTTCCCTCATTAGCGCAAGCCTGACCTGCCTCCGTGAAGTTTAGCTTGGATGGGTGTTTTAAGAAGTACACAGTCCCTGAGGCAGAAGACAAAAGGGTACACGAAAAAAAACTGTAAATAATTGACAGTGGCAGTTTCAATTAGGAAAACTTTGTTCTTGGTTGACAAAACAGCACTTTAAGAGACAGGGTCCTCTATTTTTAAATGTCTTGATGTAGAGACAGAAGTTTGAGTAATGATATAATATTAGATGTAAAGAGTTATGGAAATAGATTTTCAGATGGAAATTATAATGATTGGAATGTTTATGTTATATTGTTATGATACTGTATAATCATTCACAAACACCCACCCACCCCCACACACACACACACACACACGCACGCACGCACGCACACACACGCACACACACACACACGCACACGCACGCACGCACACACACACACACACACACACACACACACACACACACACACACACACACACACACACACACACACACACACACACACACACGCACGCACGCACGCACGCACGCACGCACGCACGCACACACACACTGACCCTTGATAGAGGCAGAGAAGCAGAAAGCATCAAAGCGATGTAGGAGTCGATGGCGTTGCCCGTAACTCCTCAGACCAGGGGCCAAATCCACGCCCCCGCAGCCCTCCCGCGGTGTGGTGATTGGATACTGCACCGTGCCATCAGCCAACCAGCCGGCATTACACCAGTCTAGCCCCTCCTCCCAGGCAGAGAACAGCTGCTCGAATGTGGCCAGCTTGGCGTCCTGTTCCTCACACACCTGCTGGGCCGCCAGGAAGTTGAAGTGATAGCGTCCTTCCTGAGAAAAGTAGGGAAATACCACCCCTGTAGAGCGGAGGGAGAGACTGTAAGTGATTAATACATACAGTATTTGTATGGCCTTGTGGTGAAATGGTGACCCAATACCTCCCTGCTTGGCAGTCAGTATCAAGGGTTGGATTTGGGGTAAGTCCCTGGGACATACTAGCGTCGTGTCCAGGCGGTGTACTTGTCAAGCCGTATCACGCTACAGAAACAGGAGATAAGTTCCTGCCCTATGGGCCACATGGCTCAGGAATTAAGATTCCCAAGGCTACTTACGTACTTACTTCCAATTGTCATTCATCATTGTTAAGGCCACTTAAACCCTATATACTTAATTGACCGGAGTCAACCATGGGTCTAGTATACTGTACTAGGCCCCCCTCCTTTTTTACAAGGCAATCTACAACGACGCACTGTGAGCGTGTAGATCGGCTATTTTTGCCGAATGTTCACCCCAGAATAGGGATGCTAGGGTGTCATGTGGTTACATTTATGGCATGTCCATGAGGAACACACCTGCTCAGAATATGTGGCAGGGTTGTGCATACATTTGTCCCACTTTTGCAATGGAGAAACTTATCTCAACTGATTTATCCACTTGACCTGTCAAATCACAAACCCTTTCCTCGCACACTCCTGTCTCCTCTCTGACACACCTCACCCAATGATGCTACTTCCATCCACACACAAACACACCCACACCCACCCACACCCACTCACCCACACACACAAACAATCCTCTCTCCACTCATCCACCAAACCATCTAAGAACACACACAAATGCATACAGTAGATAGACACATAAACACCATGCCACACCCCACACCTCGCATCTCCAGCTCCACAGTAACACTCTCATCCTCCAGTCCATCGATGACCTCACAGCGGTACCGCCCAGTGTCGTTGACATTCAGCTCGTTGATCACCAGCGACATGTCGCCCGGCGTCGACCGGCGCAGACGCACGCGACCCCGGAAATCGCCATAGCTGCGATGTCGGTTGCCCATGGCCACCATCACATCGGTCTCCTTGGTGAGGCCCGAGGGGATGTGTTCGTTGTCCATTGATTGTCCATTGATGGCGTTGGAGGGAAGCCAGGACCACTTGACACGGGTCCTGCGGGGAGCGTGGAGCTCGGGCTCGTAGCGGTAGTGGCAGGGCAATGTGACACTGCTCCCTCTGGTGGCCGAGACGGATGGCTCCGGGGACTCCACGTGAAGACGCACCCCGTTAAAGTAGACTGGAGAGGGAACAAAAGTCAGAGTTGAGAGGATACAGTAATAGATTTATCAGATGAAAAGGCTGAATTAAAGAGGTAAAATCAAATCAGAGCACAGATTGTCACACTGTAACCAGCTGGATTCACCCAGGTCTCATGCATGGAAACCCAAACACATTTTGGGCTTTTGGGGCTACAGATTATTCTGCTACCAAAGCAGGACCAGTTAGTTTTTACATTAATATTAACACATTGAGCTGGCATTGACAGAGTGACTTGCAGTAGATGCAGCAGTAGAACAGTAGACTAACTTCCCAGATACCAGTAATCAACAGTAAACAGAACCAGGCTCAGAGCTGCTATAAAAAGACACATGGATCCAAACTCTGAAAAGAGCTAGATGATGGCAGTCAGAAAATTGTGCTTTTCAAAATACAGGCTGCATAAGGGTAATGGTTGCTACTTGCTACTGTGACTTACTTGACTTAAACCCTTTTGCTCATTGGGGAGCAGAGGTCATTTATGAATTTCCTCCAGCTGGCACTCATCCCATATTAAAAAAGGTTATGTATTGTCCCAATATAGACATACACATACATACATGTGCACACATTTTCTCTCTTGTTCATTTTGGATATAAGACATCTCTCTCTCTCTCTCGCTCTCTCTCTCTCTCTCTCTCTCTCTCTCTCTCTCACACTCACACTCACACTCACACACACACACACACACACACGCACGCACGCACGCACGCACGCACACGCACACGCACACGCACACGCACACACACACACACACACACACACACACATTTAAAAGAACTGAGAGTTGCAGCAGACCTGCAGTTGTATGGGAGTTTGTTCCAGATATGTTGCATAAAAATCTGAAAGATGCTTCTCTACGTTTAGTTCTGATACTGCAGACTTTTCCCAGATGACCTGGGAGGTCTGGATAGTCAGAAATGTATTTTGGCTCTAAATAATTCAATGCTATATAAACCAACAGCAGTATTTTGAAAAAAATTATTTGACAGACAGGGAGCCAGTGTAAAGATCTAAGAACTATAGTGATATGCTCCACTTCCTTGGTACTAGTAGGAACTCGAGCAGCAGCAGCGTTCTGAATCACCTGCAGTCATATGATAGTTTTAGTTTTTTAGGGAGACCTGTAAAGACAGTGTTACAGAGTCTCAGTCTACACTGAAGATGAACACATTGGACCGGTTGTGTGAGTAAGCGGACAGAAATGTCTGTCTGCCTGTAGGTAGAATAGAACAGCAGCTGGCTCACACCTGTGTTTTCATATACACACACAACCATGAGCAGAGTAGTATGGCACACACACACACACACACACACACACACACACACACACACACACACACACACACACACACACACACACACACACACACACACACACACACACACACACACACACACACACACACACACACGCCTGCAGAGTTCTCACTCACTCACTCACTCACTCACTCACACACATGACATGCAGTCATGAGATCACACTTCAAAGACACATGAATAGCCAAAACATCCCCAACACACAAAACACAAACGCACGCGCACGCACGCGCGCGCACACACACACACACACACACACACACACACACACACACACACACACACACACACACACACACACACACACACACAGACACTTACTCTCTCCGTTGCCGTTGCGGTTGTTGCTGATGTCCTGGTAATAGAAGCCGTTGCTGTATGCTGGGACTCCTTGGCTGCTGGAGGGCAGCATGAAGTACAGACACGCGGCCAGCAGAGGGCGCAGTAGACCGAGCATCATGGTGGTTCTGTGAAGCTCTGACACTGTTCTACTGCTGCTGGACATAAACATCATGGAGGAGATAAAAGACAAGTATTATTAGACACAGAGCAGACTCAGCACTGCAGAGAAGAAGGTTTGAGTGTAATTTAAATCTTAATTTAGACGCACTTTATCTTTACTAGCACTGAAACATCTCCAGAAGATGCAAGTGAGCTGAGCTCCAAGTGATATGATATGCCCAGTGGTGGGAAAAGTACTCACATTTCTTACTTAAGTAAAAGTATCAATACTGCAAGTAAAAGTCTGGAATTCAAAATTGACTTGAGTAAAAGTATACAAGTATTGGCAATGGCATCAAAATGTACTTAAAGTACCAAAAGTAAAAGTACTCATTATGCAGAAGGTCCCATTTCACAAGTTTTCAAATGTATAAAATGTATTAAAGTCTTTTGAAAATAGCAGATCTACAAGCTCACAGATCTACAAGCTCACAAATGCATCACATCGCAATGCAATGTGAGCTTTAGATAGGCTATTTTCAAATGGCCGAAATGTCTATAGGGCTGAAGTGGTTAATGTGTGTTTTGTAAAAAATAATCTAAATCTACAAAGTAACTAGTAACTAAAGCTGTCAAATAATTCTAGTGGACTAAAAGTACAATATTTGCCTCTGAGATGTAGTGGAGTAGAAGAAAAAGTATAGAAAATTGGAAACACTGAAGAAAGTAAAAAATACCTCTAAATTGAGTACTTAAGTAAATGTCCATAGTAACTTTACACCATGGGTTTACTGTTTGAGTATCATTTAAGTCTTAATTTAGATGCACATTATCTTTTCTAGAACTGAAACATCTCCAGAAATGTGTGCATGTGAGTGATCGAGCAGCTCCAAGTGTCATAATATTATGATATGCCTCCTGTTGTTGCTTTGATAAATAGCGCTGGTCATTCTTAAAGTGACATCACCTTGGTAGCAGTGGCACCATCAACAGAACACGTCATGATCAGAAGACAGGTTAACACAATTCATTTTGGTTCCAATCTCCAAAATGATCATTTCAAACATAATAGAGCAGGGGGGAGAAAACTTCAAAGCAATTTCATTTGTTTCATTGGAATTAGATGTAGCTTCATTACCAAATCAAAGGGCTAAATTAAACCAAAAATACGTCGAAGGAAAGTTAAATTACTCTAGGAACTTTAAATCATTTAATTTAATTGTAAAACGCACTTAATGGGGAAAATGAATGATCTAGCATTTTGGTGGTCAAACCAATGAATACAGTTCTGTGATGATTTGTAAAGAAAACAAACGTTTCGGATATTTTTACTACGCCAGAATACTAAATCAAATTTTAGCCCTGTTTTCATTCTCATTTGTTTAATGCGCATATAACTGTTATCATCCCCTCAGCTGAAAGAGTCTCAATAAGTCCACACGCACACACACAATAAGTCATTATTAGAGGTATAACTCACGGATATACGCTGTGATCTCCGCCCCGCGTCGCTTTAATTCATGATGTGTTTGTGTCTGATGAGAAGATGAGAGAAACCTCCTCATCGAGAACTATCTGGGCGAGTCAGAGCTGGAGTGACGTCACCGCTCCGAGGCATCCCTTCTGAAGTGACAGTCGTAAAAGTGACGTCACACAGTTTATTCAACGTAAACACCATGTGGTGGAAAGCAACTTAAAGTACATTTACTCAAGTGCTGTCCTAAAGTACACATTTGAGGAATTTCTACTTCATTGGATTATTTTACATTTTGAGTACTTTTACTTCTACTTCTGCTATTGTAGCCTACTTTAACTCCACTACATTTAGTTACTAGTTACTTTGTAGATTTTGATTGTTACAAAACATGCATTAACCACTTTATCCCTATATACTTCGGCTATTTGAAAATAGCTGATCTACAAGCTCACAATGTGTCAAAGCAACGTGTTGTGAGCTTGTAGATCAGATATTTTCAAAATATTTGTATACATTTTGAACACTTGTGAAATGGGACATTCTGCATAATGAGTACTTTTACTTTTGGTGCTTTAAGTACATTTTAATGCCAATACTTTTGTACTTTTACTCAAGTACATTTTTAATACCGGACTTTAACCTGTAACAGAGTATTTCTGCATTGCAGTATTGATACTTTTACTTAAGTCAATATTTGAGTACTTTTTCCACCACTGGTAAACACGTTTGGCATAAATACATTTGTGTACAGCACAGTGTGTCCGGCACAGTGTGTCCGGCACAGACAATTCAATATTGTTTTGCTTCTTTTCACAAAAATGCAATGAGAAGTTCTGTTGTTAATATTCTACAACTCAGGTGCATTTTTATGACTGCTTTAGAGCTGATGCAATCACCACCATGGCCTCACTGTGACCTCTATCATTCTAAAACACAATTCATCTGAGATTTAGAATTCAGAACTTGTGGAATTATTTTTGAAATAATGTTATTAATTATGGTTCACATAAGACTTGAAATCAAGTGTGCAAATAGTGAAGAGTGAAAGAAAAAAATAACAATTAGCCTTCTGTAGCCTATAGTAAATTTGTCTGCAGCATAACTGAAACTATAGGTTACTGAATGAATAAATTCAATGGATCAAGCTGTGGTATTTGATGTCTTTGTACTTTTACTATTTTGAATGCAGGACAGAGTATTTCTACATTGTGGTGTTGCTTCAAAAACAAAATCTGTGTATCTCTTCCATCACTGTCTATGATGGATAACAATCTATAATGGCAGCAATGAACTTCAATAACCAGACTGCTAACATTAGAAGCAACTGGGATCCAACTAGAGGAACTGGGATCAGTCCACTGTGGAACGTCATGTTAGATGTTCATGGATTCAGTGTTTATACTGATAACGTTATGCAGTTGAAGGTTCTAAAATACCGACCGACCGACCGACCGACCGACCGACCGTATGGAAAATATGTACTATCAATCTACAGTGCACAATTACAAATATATTAATCTATCAACAGTAAAACATCTGCAGTTAGCATATAAGTAAGCAGGCATCAAATTATGATACCATGGGCAAAGCGCCAGTCATGATATTAATATTAAAGACAGAACAGCATATCATTCACCATCTAAGTAATAGGCCTAGAGCATTTCTGGAAAGAAAATTTTATACCAAATTCCATTTGACTTCCAGCAAGCCTGCTGTGAGAGTCAGGGGTTAACTGTGCCAGTATGTGTATTTCTGGTATGTTAAGACTTATTAAGCATATTCCACTGCCTGGCCTCAAATAACACTGTCAATATTACTGCACCAACTCATATTACAGCCAGGAGCTGAAAGAACAGCAGTTCAGCTGGAAAAGTGCAGACAATACCATGTTTCTACTGGGGCCAACCCCAACACACACACACACACACACACACACACGCACATGCGCACACGCACACGCACACGCACAGCACACACACACACACACACACACACACACACACACACACACACACACACACACACACACACACACACACACACACACACACACACACACACACACAATGAAGGGTTTATTTAATTAACTACGAATCTGTTTTCAGTGACTGCAATAAGTACTAGCCCGCTGTCTGTCTGTCTGTCTGTCTGTCTATCTGGCATGATGAGGGGATAACATGTAGGCCGTAGCCCTTGTATGAATATTCACACACACACACACACACACACACACACACACACACACATGCATGGTAATTTGTATGGTTGTGTACACACATGAATAGTGTGCAGTGGTGACTCGCCATTCTCATACACTAGTTATTACACACATATTTATACACACTCTATTTCTGTCACACACTCAACACTGCATTTACCGTTTACACAGACACAATACCCTCACTCTGCCTTCCTGTCTCCTGATATGAACATAAACACAACACAGCTCCATGTTCCTCGCTGTCTCTCTCTCTCTCTCTCTCTCTCTCTCTCTCTCTCTTCACACACACACACACACACACACACACACACACACACACACACACACACACACACACACACACACACACACACACACACACACACACACACACACACACACACACACACACACACACACACACACACACACACACACACACACTGTGCTCACCTCCACCTCCCCAGAAGACCCAGCACCACAAAGTGTCCGGTCACGCAGCAGAGCCCGTCCGTGAGAGTGTATTTCAGATTCAGTTCCTGTGTGGGCGACCCTCTGTTATTCTGCAGTCTGACAGACAGCTGACACACACACAGACACACACACACACACACACCAACCCACTACCCAACAATGGGATGAGAGGGGGGTGGAGGAGGAAAGGAAAAAGCTGCCTGGAGCCCTCGGAAAATAGCCAGGTTGTCAGCAGCTTACCCCAGATCAGCTGATAACGGATGCTCATCCAGGAATGTTCCACAAAGACATTTTTAGTAGGTATTTTTGCTGCTTCCCTTTTTTATGACCAGTGGTGGAATGTAATACATTTACTCAAGTACTGTAACTTAATTACAATTTAGAGGCACTTCTTTTTTGATAATTTATACCTCTACCCCTCTACATCTCAGAGGCAAATATTTCACTTTTTACCCCACTACAATTATGCTTTAGTTTGGTTACATTGCGTATTTAGATTCTTAACAACACAAAACATACATTAAAGCTAGACAACTTTGCACTTTCCTCTTCTACCCCGGATTTGAACCCGGTTTCCTGCTATTGAGCTAATAGAGCCTGCCTGCTTGCTCAGGGGATTCATAGAATCTTGACCATCAGATTTTTTGTCAGATCCTGTGTGTCTAGGTGAGACATGACCTTTGACATGATCTAAATCAGTGGTTCCCACCCATTTGTGAGTCACGAGTAAATATCCCCTTTATTTTTTTCATTTCCTACATTTTGTTTTTAAGTATTTAAAAAAGATGTATATCTTTCCCCAAAAATAAAACAAATTTTTTTTTCTAAATAAGTTTATGAATAAATGCCAAAAATCGAAGAAATTCCATAAATTAGAAAACGAATGGTTAAGTAGTGAAAATAGCTGATCAACAAGCACACAACGCCTCGCATCGCGTTGTGAGCTTGTAGATCTGCTACTGTATTTTCACTATATGAGTCACAGGGAGACAAATTACTCTCGAGTTAAAAAGTCATGGGAACCACAGATCTAAATGTCTCAATAGAAGAGCGGGAAGACAAAATACAAACACCCCAATTGTATAAGTTACATTGTATTAACATACTCTACCACACAGATTGGACAAAATTAAATTGTATTCATTAAAATAATTCACATAGTGTCGCTTGACATGATTATGTATTATTACAGGTTAATCTACCCAGCAGCAAATAAAGTAATTTAAAACAGTCCCAACTTTATCAGCTGCAATATTAAAGTGATAAACCCATTTAGAGTCCAATAATGTGATTGTGAAATGGGCCATACTGCGTAATGAACTTTAGCTGTGGTACTTTTTGTACTTTTACTATTTTGAATGCAGGACAGAGTCTACATTGTGGTGTTGCTTCAAAAACAAAATCTGTGTATCTCTTCCATCACTGTCTATGATGGATAACAATCTATAACGGCAGCAATGAACTT
The DNA here is from genome assembly GCF_963280865.1 of Gymnoscopelus braueri. Taxonomy (NCBI): domain Eukaryota; kingdom Metazoa; phylum Chordata; class Actinopteri; order Myctophiformes; family Myctophidae; genus Gymnoscopelus; species Gymnoscopelus braueri. Next base: position 30,132,068 of record NC_137610.1, read on the forward strand.
CAACAACCAGACTGCTAACATTAGAAGCAACTAGTAAGAAATGCAAAGGTCAAGGGTCAAAGTCCCATAATGAGCTTGAATGACAGAGAGGAACTGGGATCAGTCCACTGTGGAACGTCATGTTAGATGTTCATGGATTCAGTGTTTATAATGACAACGTTATACAGTTGAAGGTTCTAAAATACATCCTGGGTTGGTTTAAAATGATACCGTTATGCAGTTGAAGGTTCTAAAATACATCCTGGGTTGGTTTAAAATGATACCGTTATGCAGTTGAAGGTTCTAAAATACATCCTGGGTTGGTTTAAAATGATACCGTTATGCAGTTGAAGGTTCTAAAATACATCCTGGGTTGGTTTAAAATGATACCGTTATGCAGTTGAAGGTTCTAAAATACATCCTGGGTTGGTTTAAAATGATACCGTTATGCAGTTGAAGGTTCTAAAATACATCCTGGGTTGGTTTAAAATGATACCGTTATGCAGTTGAAGGTTCTAAAATACATCCTGGGTTGGTTTAAAATGATACCGTTATGCAGTTGAAGGTTCTAAAATACATCCTGGGTTGGTTTAAAATGATACCGTTATGCAGTTGAAGGTTCTAAAATACAACTTTTGAACACTACATGTAAGTAATACATGTAACATTTTCAGTTGAATATCATGTTTTGGAACAAAGTGGAAGTCAGAGTGCTCAACAAAACTCTACAATGTCAAATATCCCGTTCATCCTCTCTCTCTCTCTCTCTCTCTCTCTCTCTCTCTCTCTCTCTCTCTCTCTCTCTCTCTCTCTTCCTCTTGATGTTCTTATCTTCTACAGGCTCTTTACTTCCTCGCTACCCTCACCCCTCACCCCTCAACACACACACACACACACGCGCGCACGCACGCACACGCATGCACGCACTCGCTCGCGCACACACACACAACACCCCTCTTTCCTTCCCTAAAGAACCTCTGCGAGCTCCATTCCTTCTGCTCTTCTACAAGGGCAAATATTTAGGATGTATACCTTCTCATCTGAAATCGTGTTTAAAATGTGTTGTGATGTTTGGCTACCTGTGGTCACATTTGTTGATTTAACCAAATTCACATCACAATGTGGGCATGTCTATAGGTAAAAAAATATATATGAATAAAATAGTTTTATTTAAGTTTAATAAATCTTCAAAAAATGTGTATTAATTTATAAAACAAAAGTGCGACCAAGTGGTTAAAATCACTTAAAATCACTATTTTTCAACTAAAATGAAGGTTTAAGAAGTTTATCAGATGATCTCATTGGTTGTTAATCATAAACCTTTTGACTTTAAAATAATGTTGTAATCAAATGCAAATGATAAAATTCCTATCAAACACTTCTATTAGATTATTATGATTACTTATGGAAGAATATTCAATCCCCAAGAGAGAAAATCTCTCAGCAGCTTGACCTGGTCAAGCATTGCTAATAACTAACAGGACACTGATGCTATGATCTTATAGACAAAGAACTAGCATGAAACCTTCTTTTGGCTAATAAGAGGAGACTTGATTACAGCATTTGATTTGGACAATGGTCAAAAGAACAGGCTCAAAACAGGTAAAATGTCTCTTTAACCACTGTTACAACCCGGCCGAAAAATGGAGGAAAAAAATGAAACATACAAAAAGTATGGAGTGTGTAGGTCAGTAAAATCAGTGGTGTCAGCAAAAGGATGACCAATGTATGTGGAGTGTTGTAGAGTGTGTAAACTAAACCGGAACAAAAAGAAAGTGCTGTCATCTGGGGGAGAGAAAGGATTAAAATGGCGGGCACCCACTTTTTTTATAATACCCTGGGAGCACTGGCCAGGTGCTCCCAAAGCACCTAATTGGAACCCTTAGCCCAGCTAAACCCATGGGAAGAACACAGACAAGCGGAGTTTGACACCACTTAAACCCTAGTTGACCCAGACCCCTAGGCATCATGGGACTTCAGAGTTACAACAGGGTTAAATGTTTGCGAAATGTTTGTGTGGTGTATTTTTATTTATTTATCTATTTCAAAAAATGTTTTGAAATAAATAACATGAATACAACATATTATTAGCAACGTTAATGTGTAAACAAACCAACAAAAACAAACATTAATTTGCACAACACTGTGCTGTCAAATGCAAATGCAATTTAATGCACTTCAGGATACAATTGTACTTAATGCAGGCAAAACTAAATTCATGCTATTTTCTAGGGCATTACTACCTCAAATGGATCCAATATAGACAGGGTTGCTGAATACAAGTAACTTTGAATATGGCTTGATGACAAATTCACATTTAAATGCCACATAGACAATCTTGCCTGTAAACCAAAGCAAAAGATTGGCTTTCTTTACAGGAACAGAGCTAGTTTCCCAATGACATGTAGGAAAAGGGTTATTGAAACAATCTGTCTTGTGTTGGACTATGGAGATGTCAATTTATGGGAATGCTGCTCCTTCTGTTCTCAAGCCCTTGGATACAGTTTATCATTGTGGGTTGGCCTTCCTTGGCCGACAAGCGAAACAAACACTGGTACCTGTTTATTTTTAAGGCAATTGATGGGACTTTACCATTGTATATGAAATCTCTGCTGGATTGGAATCCTGCAACATATAGGACACGCTCCAGTGACTGGCTCAGACTAAAGGTCCCCAAAGTAAACACTGAACTGGGGAAAACAGCCGTTTGTTTTAGTGCCCCAACCACTTGGAATGACCTACAGCTTAAATTAAAGATCTGTTCTCCCATAACATATGGTCAATTTAAATCTTTGATTGCAGACCTACCCACAAGTGCCTGCAACTGCTTTTAAACTTGTGTTGTATCACACGATAGGGGAAAGTTTCTGTTTTGTTTAGTTTTATCATTGATGTGAACATTTATATGAAAATGAAATTGCACTGCATGTATCTCGACGACAATGTCTTTCGAGAATAAATAAAGGTTTGAATAAATGAATGAAAATGAAGCCATCAAAGTTGCAGCAGTACTTGGAGGCAATCCATAAGAAGAACCTATGGAATACTTCCAAGCTAGTCTCAAATCTCTCAATGGTTAACAGACATTGATGAGCTAAAGGTGAAAATGTCTTATGAAGGCTTTCAAAAAGTAAGTAAAGAAAAAAGGCTTGAATATGCAACACAATTTTATATATGTAGTGGTGGTCCCCGCTTTGTCTCTCAGCTAAAGTTGCTTGGCCTGCAAAACATTGAAAACCCCTGCCCCAGGGTTCTCACCCGTGGCACCCTCCTCTTTCCCTGTAGCCTACACCAAATCTCCTCACCGATCTACAAGCTCACAGCACCTAGCTAGCGTTGCAACGTGTTGCTTAGCTATTTTCGCTGAATGTTCGCCCAAAGATTAGGGATGCTAATAGGGCTCATGTGGTTAAGAAGACGTTTAAATTGTTATCAATGTTTCATTTTACTGGAGAGATTAATGATAAATAGGAGAGAAAGAAGGCCAAATAAAAAGATAAGGTTTACACTTCTATCATCTCTTTGACCCTGCAAACCCTCCACCCGTCTCTCCCCCCCAACCACTTACCTCCTCCTCTGTCTCTCTCATCAGCCATTATCTCCCAGTATGTTTGAAGAGCTCCCCCCTCAGATGAAAGCCTTTGGCCTGGGGCCCCAAATACCAGCCTGGCCTGTGAACGCTGGGGTGGAGGGCTGTAATTTCTGCTGCCTGCAGAACTCAGGACCTACATAGCCTGGACTGGACCAGACACCATGACAACACATGAAAGGAGAAGAGATGAGGGCCAGTGTGTATGTGTGTGTGTGTGTGTGTGTGTGTGTGTGTGTGTGTGTGTGTGTGTGTGTGTGTGTGTGTGTGTGTGTGTGTGTGTGTGTGTGTGTGTGTGTGTGTGTGTGTGTGTGTGTGTGTGTGTGTGCGTGCGTGCGTGCGTGCGTGCGTTCGTGAGTGACCATAGGTGCACGTGCATGTTTCTGCTTGTGTGAGAAACTTCAATTTGTGCAGTTATTTTTGTGTGTTTGTTTAATGGTGTCTGTTTGATGAATCGTGAGAGATAAAGAGAAATAGGATGTGTGTGTGTGTGTGTGTGTGTGTGTGTGTGTGTGTGTGTGCGCGCGCGTGTGTGTGTGTGTGTGTGTGTGTGTGTGTGTGTGTGTGTGTGTGTGTGTGTGTGTGTGTGTGTGTGTGTGTGTGTGTGTGTGTGTGTGTGTGTGTGTGTGTGTGTGTGTGTGTGTGTGTATTACTATACTTATGAGGACCAAATGTCCCCACAAGTATAGCACAATTTCAGAAGCAGACAATGTGAGGACAATTTTCCTGGTCCTCATTTTTTTGTTTGTTTCGCAGATCTGTTATTTTTCGTCTATCTTCAACTACTATCGATGCCGTCCTAATTTTTTTATATCCTGACAAGTATAGTAATACAAACCTGTGTGTGTGTGTGTGTGTGTGTGTGTGTGTGTGTGTGTGTGTGTGTGTGTGTGTGTGTGTGTGTGTGTGTGTGTGTGTGTGTGTGTGTGTGTGTGTGTATTCCTGATTAGAGAGTTTGCTTCCATTAAAAAGGCAGATGTCAGAGGAAAATTAAGGGTTGACGATGGAGTTAGGACACTAAATGAGTCATAATGACAAAGAAGCTTTCTTTCTTTTTCTCACAAACGAAACATAAAATGGAGCAAACAGGGAAGTTGATCATGAAACAAACGACCAGTGGTGGACAAAGCACCCAATCCCAGTAATTGAGTCCAAATATAAACACTCCTGGTAAAACATTACTCAATTACAAGTTGCTCAGTAAAATTTGTATTTGAGTTAAGTACTGGAGTACTTGCTTTTAAAAATAGGCTACTTTGATATTCAAAAGTACAAATTACAAAGTACATTTTCTTTTTAATATCAATGCATTGCTGTTTAAAAATGTATACCCCCCATTTCCTGAAACGTAAAATTTGTGAAATTAGCAGATCTACGAGCTCACATCAACTCGACGCTATTATTCCCTTTCTAGAAATGTAGTGGAGTGAAAAGTACAATATTTGTCTTTGAAGTAAGTATCCAAAGATACAAATACTCAGTTAAGTACAGATAATCAAAAAATATACTTCAGAACAGTACTCAAGTAAATGTACTTCGTTAGTGTTTACCACTGCAAACGACACACAATCACATGACAACATGTGAGATTGTCTGGCCAAATGTCAAATGTAAAATGTTTCCCCCACATTCGCCTTGGGAGAAATAACACATGTTTTCCTGTCTCTCTCTATTGGAGGTGATTATTCTTGGAAGTTTTGTCGTTGTCGGGACATATTTGCTCTAAAATAGCTGCTGTTTTCCAGGAGAGAATCCTTCCTGCAGAGACAACCATGGTGTCTCTCGCTTCCTGCCTTGTGGGCACAACACGTTTCTGCTTTCCACTCTCTTTTTTTTGGTCCTGCACAGACTCATTTTTATACATTTTGACAGACTTTATTGGTCACCAGGGATAAAATGTATAATTTACGGCTGTGAGGGACGAGTAAAGATAAAGATACAATAAAAGATAATAGGAATTTAAAGAAATACAATGAAGACAAAATGTAATCAGCTTTACCAAGTTGGGGTCAGTTGACGCCAGCTGTTCATAAACGTTTACGAAGTTGAGATTTAATACATTATCGGGTCATACATCACACAAAGTAGTTGTAATGTAGAACGCAGTGTAGGCTACTGTAGTTGTTAATATACGTACAGCATATTTACACCTGGTTACTAGCAGATAATAATAGTTCATTAAGCCTATATAACCAATTAATAAAAGCATGTAGTTCAAAGAGATTACATTCACTCAATATGATGATGATGTAGACATTCATGTTGCTTTGGTTTGAAGTTCTGTGCAAAGTTGCATTGACTTCCTTGTTTACATTGTTTGCTTAGGCCTACTGATTGGTCACTACTGGAAGATGTTTCCTGGTAACGGAGTTACACATTACAAAGATCTTTACTAGTGAAGACATTCCTTACGTTTGAGTGCTACAACTTGGATGACTAAATCACTAGTCTGAATTTAACTTAAGTTTACTAAGTTACATCAGCTTCACCTAGCTGATGGCTGCTCAGATAGTCATAATGAGCACTTGGGGAGGAGCAGTGAGTGTCTTTCTCAGGGACTTCAAATTGCACACAGCCTTAGTAACTGATAGATGAATGACTGGTGGAACTATATTCTGTGCGTAAATATGTATCATTAGTTGTCCCTATTATCATGACATTTTTACAGAAGGCTACGTTGCAGAGCAAGTACTGTATATCACTAGTCATTCCATGGTTACTTGTTGTATGTCACGCTGGATAAGAGAGTGAGCTTAACCTAAACCCTATAAACCTCATTGACCGGATTCTCCCAGAGGTCTACTTGCTCTCCTCCTTTTTTGTCTGTACACTCTTTGCCAAAAACAGCCAATCTACAAGCTCACATTGCGATAATAGGACCACAAAACTTAGACCACACCCAGGACTTTTCTGTGTTTTCCTTTTAGCCTTAACTGTATCTCGTGCTGTTTACATTTCTGACTAATAAAGTGTTCAATCAATCAATAAATTGTGAGACCTGTGTAGACCTGCTATTTTCACCAAATGTTCGTCTATTTCTCTATTATGGCATGGCCAGAATAGGGCTGATAGAGTTCATGTGGTTTTGGATAAGAGCGGGTGGCTAAATGCCTAAATTGTAAATAGCTAATAATGTGAATGTTAAATGTAAAGTGCATCTTTTCCAGTCACCATTAAAGCCAGTAATTAGGTGATACCTTATGGAGATCTGAAAGGAAGACAGAAGAAATCTGTTATTAGTTCCTCTCACATTGCAACACACTAACAGCTTCATTAGAGGAGAAACAGCTGGTTTGGTGAAGAAACTTAAATGAAAGCTGACTGTGTCTTTTTGAAATAATGCAGTTGAGGATTTAACAGGTCACAGGGAGATAAATATAATATAATATAAATGACTATGTAACATTTCAGCAAAAAAAAAAAAAAAAAACCTCCGAAGCTCTCTATGTATTGTTTACCAATATCAGTGTTTTGAGCCAAGTATGTCTTATTACCTACATTGCCTAATATTTTAATAGTCTGGTATTTGCTGTTTAACTACACGTTAAGCATGACTTACCCACCCACTATTTGGACAGAGCCTGTATTTTCTGTGGGTGGTGGATTGTGTGTGGAAGACGCCCAGCAAACCACAGCTGCCATTATGAGGTTCAAGCCCGAAGGGCTGAAACCCCATTGTTTTTGTGCTGGTTTATTATTTTTCTCCTTCTGCAGCGGTTTTGTAAATTTCCGTGAGATGGTAAATGGTACAGACATGACATTTTTACCAATGATTGGAAGTTATGTGCATCACTCGCACAACAAATGGGAACCAATGGGTCTGATGGGAGCAATATAATGAAGGGCCAATCTTTTTTATGTCTTTTTGGCATTTCCGTTTCATTTCGATGTCGCAGCTGTAAAGTGCCCTGGCTTGAATTTTAACTGGGGTCAGCTGGGGAAAGGACTATAGCCTTAAATATGTGATATATGAAATAATTTATTATAATTTTATATTACAAAAGTCAGTTACGGTAGTCCCATTTACACAAGACTTGCTACAGACATACATTCTTACTCTACAAATCTGCCTCAAGAACTACTAAAGTCTCTCATGTGTGTAGATTTTCTGCAATTTAAAAGTTTTTGAGAATCATCTTTTTTGACATCTGTTAATAACTTATTTAGTTTTGAATATACTGACCAATGAACCTCAAAAGGGCGTGACATAAATAGACCAAAGTCAACAACCACTGGACCAATCTTCACAAAACGTGCAGGATATGTCTACAGTCTACATAAGAACTTGAACCCTGAAACTTGCATTCAAACCGGCTAATCAGGGGCACTACAAATGCAAGGCATTATTGCTGCGTAGTGCGTAATTTTTCTAAATTGTGCCTGATCATTACAGAACTCATAGGATCTGTTTCAACACTGTTGAGCTGTGTGTACTTTTTTTTTTTTTTTAATCACCAAAAGTGATGTTTTAAATTAAATGGGTGCTGGCGAAAACTTCTGGGAACTCAGATTAGGGTTAGGGTAACCCAGTTTTTTTTAACAGTTGGAGGTGATGCTGGAAAAAGGGCATGACCTGGCACATTGGCAATAAATGGAAGGTCTTGACTCTACCCCTCACAGCTTTCATCTTATTACAGTCCGTGTTGGCTTGAACTCCTGAATCGACGCTTGGCAGCTCTATTTCACTTATTACTTTCTAAACAATAAGCTGCAGAAAAACTGGGCTTCACCACAGTGAAAGGAAACGTCACAAAGTCATAATTATTTCAATCCCCAGAATTTGCATCCACAAATTGTTTTGGGGAAAAGTAATAGGGGCAAGATGGTTTTGTTTGGTGCCTACATGTACATGAATACCGCAAATCTCACTCTCGAGTGAGTCCAAGCCACTTAATTTCTGGTCAAGGACATAAGTGCTGTCGTCATAAAATTAACCACACACTGGTATTTTCAACCAGATGGTGTTGGGTTGCCTTGCATAATGAGTCAGTGAATTGGTAAACATCACAAGGATTCAATCTCCATTCACCCTCCTCCTATGAATTCATATCCATACCATTATCTGTGAGGTTCACCTTCACTCATCCCCACAGAGAAAGGAATATTTCTAGGAGGGAGTCCACCACAGAAGAGGACTGGACTAGCCTATACCAGCACAGATTAAGGCCCTGGGGGTATAAATGCAAAACAGGAGGAATTACCCACAATCCCCTGCTCTTTTGATCCTCTTTTATATTGAAAATTGCCAAAATGAATTAAATCTTCTGATTTATACCATCTTTAACTCTGAGCTCAGAAACCCTTCATATGAGAATGGTTCTACTGTGAAATTCAGCCCAGTTTGGGTCAATTATACAGAACGCCTGAATTTAAATGATTTATTTTATCATTCATCCCTCTCTTTTATCCTCCTATGAAAGGACTGTGGCCAGTGCCCTCTCCGACACAGAGAAGGATCAGTGTGAATCAATTAAATTAAAGGTCTGTGTATATTTAAATGTTTTATTTATTATTTTTCAGATACAAAGGCCAAACATAAAGAAAACTTAAAAAACACAAACGTAAAAAAAAAGCATCAAATCCAATTCATCACACTGTTAGGTCAAAGATCAAACTATGATATTATCCAATAAAAACACATCAATGCTGCTTTCGTTAATCATAGAATACCTGAACAAGGAGACTGAATCTCAGGAAACGTGAACCTTGGTGAACAAAACAACACCTAAGTCAATAATCCTGTCCTACGAATCCAAACAGCACTAACTGCTTTCAGAGTTTTAAGGACAAGGGTTAGTGAGTAGGATCAGATTTCACACTGGAAAACAGAAATGTATACCCGTTAAAGCAACAAAATGATATACTCTGGTTCTGAGAGGTGGTGGTGAATACAATGCATGCAGACGCAAGATAAACACAGCAAATGGTTTATGGGAACTGCCCGTGGCAATGTTAAGTATTGTACAGTGTTTGACACTATTCAACCACAACTACCATCTCTCCATGGCACTACCATGTCCACATGCAAGCTGCTGCTTTCTGCAACTATTCACATTGTAATAATATTTAATTAATATTCTTTTCTTATCAAAAACTAATACAGTATCATATTGCACATAAGCCCATAACTTTGAATTAATTAAAGTTGAAAAGGAAGATAACATGAGTTAAGGGGAGAGAGAGAAACATTATGTCAGATTTGTGTCTTACTGCACATTCAGTACAGGAGTAAAAATTTGTTTTCATTTTCAAACCCTAATCAACTGTGATGCAGGTTTCAATGCGGATGCATAACATTAGACCCTCATGTAGAAAAGGGATGCAATGGAGACTGCAGCAAACACGTGAAGAGTTCTATTCCAAAATAAAATAAATCGTTATCCATGTTGAGGAGAAAATCATTACGATTAAGTTAATCATTTATCGCTAAAAAAGTTAGTCTCTTTTTTTTTACACGAGACATCCCAGTCAGTAAATCTGTCTCCATGTTGACTACCACAGACTTAAGATTACCTTTACCCTTTTTTCTTAGAGCTCGTTTGAAATGAGTTTAACCTTAAATCCTCTCATTTTGGGACAAAACTCTTCATTAATATTATTAAGTCATGTGAACAAATCATTGTAAAAGAGTACAGTATATACAAATGCTGCTAACAACGCTAAGCTCCATTTGATCATCTTTGTCATGCCTAGGCAGATCTATGAATGAACAAACGCATAAATGGAAATACATCAATAATTTTTTTCGCCTAGAACAACGATATTTACTTCTTCTGTGTTCTTCTGTGTAAAATACCCTTTTGGTTTCACAATATTTAAAATGTCAAAAACACAAAAAAATAGCCATAATTGAAAAGTGCCACAAAGAGAAAAGGGAAGGCACACCTCAGTGTGCGGATACACACGTGTGTGTGTTCTGTGTGTGTGTGTGTGTGTGTGTGTGTGTGTGTGTGTGTGTGTGTCAGTAGCGTGTCCAATGCCAGTACGATCTGACCTGAGGCCAGACATCCATCAGTATTCATAAACACACGACTACTTTTCTCTTCTCCATTCACAAGGTGGAAACACAACCTTCATTATTCTCAAAAAGATTTTCTACTTATCTCTACTTTTTCTGAATGTTATTAGTAAAGATTTGTCAGTGAAATGGCAGCAGGTATTTTTTTCAAATTTAAATGATCAAAACTATTTTCCATAATACTCTAAAGTAATTCTTTTTTATACATATACAGTATATAATTGTCCAAACCTGCATCAGATCCCTATAACACAGTGATAGTGCCTTAAGAAGACAAACTTATATTCATCTACCAGTTAATGCATACAATGTCATTATCTGAGATAATAGCTAAACATATTTAAAATTATTATTTGTCTATTTTCTATTAAAACAAATGACACAAAATCATGTTTATGACAGAATCTCTCAACGCATGCTTGTTATTGGTCAACTGGTTCCTCCATTGTCTCTTATAATAGTATATTAAAGTCATGACTTGTCTGTAAAGTATTTAATGTAGGGTAGTCCACTAACAAGAAAATGTCAAAATGAACTTCTATAGCAGCCAATGACATAATGACCCATCGTATAATGCAACAAAATGGAATTAATCTAATAATGTAATTAACAGCAATCGATAACATCCTGAAATAATCGCGTGAAATATATTTTTGACAATCGTGATATTACAATTTCATGTATGGAATGGGTGTTTCACTGTTGACCAGTAACTATGTGTTCATAAGATTATGGGCAATTATTACACAACCGTGTTTACTTTGGTCGATTAATTTAGCATTTCGTTTTATTTTATTATACAGGCAGTTATGTACATAATACAAGAATAGTTATCATTATTAAATATATTACCACTTGCAGACTAGCAGATTTGATAGAAAACTATATTCTAATGAGTCAAATGGTCACACTGTGGATGTTTCCTTCTCTCAAACAGCTCAAACTAATTGTGTAAATATGTAAAATAACAAATGCAAAGCTTATTACTTTCCAAATCACTGCAGGAACATGCTAGAAACACTAAACCACACATGCCTGCTGTCAAAGGAATACTTTTTGTTACATTGTAGCTATTTAATTGAATTGTGGCGATATGGAGACAAAGCTTCTATATGACCATGTGTTGAAGTGATTAGTTAGCATTCCACAAGGCCAGGTCATACTCAGGCCTGAACTGAATTTGTCTTGTGATTATTTTCCATTTATCTTATTTCTAATACAACATAAAAGCTCTTTGTGAAACCCTTATATAGTACTGGCAGGCAGCGCCCACCCATGTTTTCCATGAACGGAAACAGCCCACTAACCCTAAAATTAAGGAATTCCTATTGTCTCTTAAAGTGGACATAAAATGTTAGCGTATGTTAGCTTGGTAGAGGAGCTACCCTCAGTCTTTGAGGTTTGGGTTTCCCCAGGTAGAACTGGTTCAGGGTCAGAGTCCATACAGCACCAGCTGACACAGCAGTAGTCTGTTACCCCTACCTCCTGACCTTTCCCCCCTAACCCTTGACCTCTATCCCCCTGACCCCTGACCTTGGCTTCACCACCTTAACACATAATGGAGCAGTTCTCGACAGGTTCGGTTGACCTTCTCCATCGAGTCATAATCCAACAATACCACACCATTCCATTAAACAAACTGCTCCAAGCTCCGAGTGTCTTGCGAGTCGTGACCCACTCTTGGGTGACGACCCACTGATATAAGAGGGGGGCTGAAATATAACCCTGGCTGTTTTGATGGAAAACAATTACACACTTCCTCTCTCCTCTCAAGTGATCATAGATCTAGAAAAACACCATGTTGATATATTGGTATTATTCTATCAAATAGATCAATATAATTAAATTACAACTTTGTTTTCCCCACTGACAATTATGAAAGATCGGTTATGACGAACGACGACTGCATGGGTCTTTCTACCCAAAGCGATTGCAGATTGGTCTAACGATGCGGACATTATGATTTATGATTATGATTTATTCAGTCAGACATCTGTTTAGAAAATGAAGGAATGAAAAAAAGAGGAAGTGTGTGAGATCAACTCAACCACGGGCCATAGAGCCAGAGATTAGAGGAATCTGACCCGCCCCTACCCGTCCAGGGTTGGAGTGCTGCTGGTGGTGTTTGCTGCCCCCTAGGGCCAAGAGCAAGGCAGTGCAGGTGTGGCTCAGGAGAAGACGGAAGAGGAGAAGGAATAGAAGGTGAGGAAGGAGAGGTGGGGTAAAGGGCTGTGAGGAGGTAGAGGTGGGGCGGGGGGGGGGGGCGGGTGGGGATGGGCGTAGAGCAGGGTTACTCGTCGCAGCCCAGCAGCTCCATTCGCAGGGTGATGCGTTCGTGCCACGCCCACGGCAGCACGCGCACATATCGGCCATAGAAGGGTGGATCAAACACGTTGATCTTGTGAGCGTTGTTGTCGCAGTTACCGGTGAAGATCTGGATAAGGGGACAGGTTGAGAGCCAATCAGAACAAAGAGTCATATAAAACTATCAAAGTTTAAGGACTACACCATGAATTTTAACTTTTTCTTCTTTTTTGTGTGTTTTTGGTCTCCCCTACCTCTCTTCTATCCCCAAAAATACTCCAGTTTGAACACTCAGGCTTTCACAGCAAATCTGGCGTTTTCTGTAAATTGGTCTCAAAACAGCCCAAACTGATTTGCGTACAATCCCTCGCGTTTTTCAGTTCCAACCAATAAAAAAAATATGTATATCTTCTTTTTTTTTTCTTCTTTTTTTTTTTTTCTTTTTCCACACAGAACCAGGAGATAACATGCATACAAACTGGCTCAATAGCGCCCCGTGCCAAACAGGACAATGTGGTATTGCAGGTGAAAGTGCTTTATAAGCCAGAGAGAAGTTGGAATGAGTATATCTGAGGCTTGATTTAGGCTCAAACCTTTTGAAAAACGTTTGAGGGACATAAACAATATGATATTATTATTATTTTATTTTTTTAATTCATGGTGTAGATCCTTTAACACATTTACCGCCGGGCCCGTAGTTCTACGGGCCGTTAAATCCAACGGTTAAGCGCCAATCCCGTAGCCTACGGGCTGTGGTGCTTTTTCCTTTTTTTCGAATTTTTTTTTTTTTTAATTTTCTAGGGGGACCATTTTCAGTGTAACACCACCCGATCTCGACCGGAAGTGCGATCACGTTTTTTGTTTCCCGTCTGCCTCCATTCTAAGTCGTACACAATAACCCCTGTAAAAGCCCCTGTAAACATGTAGTTTTTCATCCTCGCATTTCCCATGTTAACTTAAACGGTCAGAACTCAAACATGGCGGCTCCGTTTGACACGTGGTCTTCACTGGTAGAAGCAGTGAGATCTCCGCGATGTTTACAAACAGTGCACAGCTCAATCTTAAGGATTTTAACAAGATCTGTGGCGACGTGAAAAAAACAAAAAACAACAATAAAACGTTGGCACTGGTGAGTACATTATGAGATTAACCTCTGGCGGTCAATGTGTTAACTGTTAAAGTTGTACTAGGTAACTTTTTCAAAAAAACTAAAGTTTTAATTAAATTAATATTAAATTGTATATCTTTTGTGAGTGGCAAATGTTTCACAACACTCACTCCATGAACTTCATCCCCAAAAGCCTTTTATAAACTATTTTCTATTGAAACGGTGGGGGTGTCATTCCCGCGAAAATTATGTCATTCGGCCGGAAAACAGAAACGGAAATGCACCGGTTTCCTGTTTGGCCAGGAACTACCGCACCGGTTTCCTGTTTGGCAAGGAACTACCACGCTATTAACAAAAAGGAATCTCACGCTATTTTTAAGACATTATAGGATTTGAAGATTGAAAAATCACGATAACTAATGTTCCACTGGCTAATAGAAACGATCCGCAGATAGTATAAAACAATTAAAAGAACGCTTCTTGAAACGCTTCCGCCTTCCGGTGAAAACAAATGGAATTCTGGGTAATGCAGGACTACGCAAAATACATGCAGTGACGGTAGTGACCAGCAGAGGTTGCTAAAAATCGTTATTTGTGGACCTGCCTTGTATTGCTTTAACATGTAGACTCTACATGTTAGTTGTTCAAATGTGCTAGTTGAGTGTGTAGAGTACTGTATGTTGTTAATGAGAGCTACTTAGATGTGAGGTTCAACTCTGCACTGTAAGTTAGCAATATGTCTGAAACATTCACTGAACTTGGTGAGTGATTTTGATGTATTCTTCATAAAACAAGTTATAGTGGTTTTCAACAGCCTGCATTGAAAGACAGATTGAGTTCAGATCGCATTGACCATACAATTATAACAAGATGCGCCTTCATTGATAAGTTGAGGATACAAATCTTAAATTCAATCCCTCTGTTTTGGACACTGTCACTGGACACAGGTGCACTGCACATCTGGCATTTAAATTCATAGTTGGATGAATTATTACATATTTACCGAAGACTGCTCGAGCCAGATGTCAATCGAATTGATTCCAGATGAAGAAATAAATACGTCACCTGAAGTAAACTGATATCTTTTCCTTCTGCCTCAGATCTTTTCTTTATTCTAAATTGAGATGATATCACTTTACAATAATGTGAATGATAACAAATATTGACTGGTTTATGGTTGTTTTTCTCAATAAAGTATAATATATTGTGCTCTCTCCGTAGTGAGCAGTGGTTCTCAAAGTGGGGGGTCCGGGCTTCCCCAGGGGTCCTTGGGGGGGTTCCAGCAGGTCTCCAGCAAAATGAGTTAATATAGCATCAATATCAGTTTAACCACTTTAACCCTATTTTACACTTAATCTATCGATTTCCTTGACATGAACATGTTTAAGAATCTCAACTTGTGGGTCGGGACCACCCTGATTTTGAGGGGGTCCCCAGATGACAGTAAAGTGACAATTTAAGGACTTTTAAGACCTTTTTAATACCTTAAAAAGGAAGAAACGATATAAATACTATAAAAACTGGTCAAACATTGGTCAAATTGTCAAATAATATAAGAAAGAGGCACAATATTTATCTGTGGAACCGAGTCAAACTAAATGTAATGCCTCGACTACAATTCCAAGCGTTTGTCAGGCTTGTCCCAGTTCAAATATGATTATTTTGGGGGGTCCCCAGTTCAAATATGATTATTTTGGGGGGTCCCCAGTTCAAATATGATGATTATTTTGGGGGGTCCCCAGTTCAAATATGATTATTTGGGAGGGAGGGGGTCACGGCCTGGACAGATTGCACTATAGCACCAGTAGCAGCTGAACTAGAGTTATATTGTTTCTCAATACAAGTGCTTTGGGACCACCAAGAAATCTCCAGCTGAACTGACCTTGTCTGTCCTGGTGGTGGAGTCTTTGACTATAGTCCAAGACTGTCCATCGTCACTATGGGCCACTTTAAAGCCGCTGACAAACTGAACATGGCCAAAGTCCTTGGCTCCCTGGGTGATGATGCCTGAGATTCTCTTAGGACGTTCCAGGTCCACCTGCACACATAACATTAACAAACACAGAGCAAGATAAACATTAACAATTTTACAGCTGTTATACTTCTCACCATAACAGATCATTTCTTTATTTTTTTTTACATAATTTTTATCCCGCGATTTTGTAACCCCATTTTTTCACCCAGTGCCAATCGTCTACGTAATTCTGGGCGCTACACTCCCTCTGCCAACCTAGGGAGAACCCAGAGCTGAACTCATGCCTCCTTAAATGCAATTCTTATCACCCGACGTAGGGGAGTTTCCCCAGTGGGACGTAGCGCGTGGAAGGAACACGTTATTCCAACCAGTTCCTTTCCCCTCCATCAGGCGCGCCGGCTGACCAGGGGGAGCCAGTATAGAGACCAGGATTACTGCATGTTTTTGTGAGGGTACCTACCCTAGGGGACACGGAGAGAACATGCAAACTCCACAAAGAAAGGCCCTTTCGCTAACCCCACATAGGGTATTAGGGGTGTCGGAAAAAATCGATTCGAATACGAATCGCGATTCTACTGTTGGACGATTCAGAATCGATTCTCATTTTTTCAAAATCGATTTTTTTTTTTAGGATCTTGGATTTACCTTTGTGTGTTTACATTATTATCAGTTGATAAAACTTGGAGTAGATCCTGAAATCCTATGTTTTGAATCAAGAATCGTTTTGAATCGAGAATCGTTTGTTTTGAAAAAAATCGATAAAAATCGGAATCGTGACCCCAAGAATCGGAATCGAATCGATTCGTGAGATAGCAGACGATTCACAGCCCTATAGGGTATGGGCACTGATGACGCGGAGGAGAGGACACAGCCCCAGCGCCCACAGCTTCCCCGGCGGGAATCGAACCCAGGACCTTCTAGCTGTGAGGAGACAGCGTAGCGACTGCGCCACTGTGCCCCCAGTAGATAATTTCTTAATGTTTAGTACAGTGTCTTCCCTACCTGCAGCCACTGGTCGCGGTCATTCGTGGCAGCGGTCCAGGCGTTGGTCTTTCCCTGTTTGTCCAGGCGGGCATAGTTGGCGTGCCACGTGAACGCCTCGATGCCCCACGTACGGAACGTGCTGGAGGCCGAGAGCTGGCGGTCCGACACCAGACGAGACTTCACACCGAGGGGCTCGGAACAACCTGCCGTGTTCGAATACACTGTTGAGGTGAGACCAGAAAGGCCGAGAGACAGACAAAGACGAGAAGAGAGACAGACGGAAAGAATGGAAAAATAGAGAGAGAGAGAGAGAGAGAGAGAGAGAGAGAGAGAGAACACGCATGATAGACATGGGGACAGGACATGCAAGCAGCTGAAGCTAGTGATGTGAACAAACAAAGGGATGTGATGAAATAAAAGACCAAGGTGCCAGTTGTATAAACTACACCTCTGAATAACCTCAGATAAACTCTAAACAGGCAGAACTATAGTTCGGAGAGTCAGGACATCTGGTGGTGCACGAGTTCTGAAAACAAGTTCTGAGACCGGCCATCAGAAGTCCAGAATGACGTCAATTTGTAGTTATATCGATATTGTTATATCCTTTCTAAAGACGAGTTCAGTCGTTGGATGGAGCATGTATTGGCCTAGACTGGGAGGATAAACTGAGGTAGACAAATTAGGAAAGATGCTGTAGAGTTACATGTAAGTTAGGTAGGTACTAACAAGTGTGTTAGAAGCGATGTTTTAGCGTTTTCTTTACAGCTGGCCCTAGCTGCAGCAACGTGAAGAAGCACAGAGACAACCAGAGATGCAGTGACATAGAAAAGCACAGCAGTGCATGCGATGGAAAGAGACGTGAACCATGCAAATGAAATGTGGAGCCAGGAAGCAGGCCAAGTTCTCCACCAGCTGGTTACTTAGATCAACCATCATGTATGGGAGGTCTAAAGCCTGATCTAAGCTCTGCTGCACAGCGGTGTCGCGTGGCAGAGATAGCCGATCTGCAAGCTCACAACGCACTGCATCGTGATGCGTTGTGAGCTTGTAGATCTTTGTCAATACTGGAGCATCCAGCCTTTTGTCAGCAAACACGTTCATGAAAAAAAGTTGAGTTGATACTGTCTTTATGGTGCAAAATGCCAAAAACTGAAAAAGGTTTTTGGCTTAAACAGTCGCAGGCATGTCCAAGTCAAAGAGATACAAACATACAACAAATATGTCACAATAAAAGACAATCACAATTTAGCGTGTGATGTCCACACCAGCGATAGACACATGGATGCACGCCCAAGCCAAAGACAGACAAAACACGTCACGCTTTCTGACAAACATTAACAGAAAAGAGAGGAACATGGGTGTTTGTAATGAAGACAGAGCGCTGGCAGCAGATACACACTGGCCTCAGATAAAAGCCAACAGAGAGATCAATCGACGTTTGTTGCAGAAGAGAAGACATAAAAGAAACCAAATATTATCTTGGCTCACTGGCATGCGTGACAGCATTTAGAGGATGGTATGACAAATGTGGATTTGCGGTTTCCAAAAAAAACTCTTATTCCTTTGCACCCTGCGTGTCTTTGCCAATGTTTCCAATGCATCCATATGGTGCTTATAAATGACCTGACGGATACTTTTGGCTAACAGAGGATTGTGTAAGTGTGTGTGTGTGTGTGTGTGTGTGTGTGTGTGTGTGTGTGTGTGTGTGTGTGTGTGTGTGTGTGTGTGTGTGTGTGTGTGTGTGTGTGTGTGTGTGTGGGCTTGAGCGTGCGCGTGTGTGTGCGTTTGTATGTGTGAGGTAGAATCTGATATTGTTGTATTTGTTCCAACATTCTCTATGAGTTATGATCAGGCTTATAGTGTTAGAGTACAAAACTACTTTATAAGGGTGTCTGGGTGGTGCAGGGGTAAAGTTACTGCCCACCACCATGGAAAGCGGGGTTAGATTCCTTTGCAGTGCCTCAGGGTTGGCCCAGGCACTCCAACAAACACAATTGGCCCTGTTCACGGTTAGGAAGCTGGCACAGGAGGGCATTCTCAGTTGTTGCACTAGCAAATTGTACAGGTTGGTTGGGGCGTCTGCTCAGCAGAGGTGTTGGGAGGCACATAGCGTGTTCCTCTGAACGCGTTATGTCCTCCCAGTGAAACTCCACACTGTCAGGTGAAAAGAAAAAGAAGAAACATGTGTGTGTGTATTTACCATTGAGCTCACAGCCAACCAGCTCCATTCGCAGAGTGCAAGCTTTGCGGCATATCGCTGGGAGGATACGGATGTACTGGGCGATGATGGGAGGGTCAAACAGGTTGGTCTTGGTTCCATCATTGTTGACATTTCCCACAAACACCTAGAAAAGGAGCATAATTTAAATTAATCAAAATCTATCATACTCAATCTACAGCAACAACCAGTCTGTTCAACCCTTAATGTAAAACACTGTTCATCTGCATGACCTCATTCATAACCCACAAATCAGTGTCGTTAGGCAACGGTTTCTGTTGTGTCTGACTCTGACATCAGTGAATTTTTTTACTGCACGCACCTGCCTGTGAGAGAGAAAAATAGAGCGAGCGAACGGGAGAAAGGAAGGGAGAACGTAGGCCTATAGCTATTTCATATTTGTATATAAGAGATTACAATATTTACAATAGACCAATTATTTGTCTTCCAACATTGAGACTGGACACACAGGTGATTGTTTCACGCAATCAATTCCCAACCTGTTGTTTCGGGGTGCGCTAGTTTCAGCACACCCCAACCCCCTCTTGTGTGTTGGCTAGTGAGGCGCGTCCCAGCGAGACCTGACAGAATGGGTTTCATTGCGTGCATACTGGTTGCACGCATACTGGTTCTTATCAGTGTGACGTCGTCTGTTAAGGGGTCTATATAACAAGTTGACCTGCTATGGAAACAGTAAGCAATCTCCGCTCGTCGACTTAATGTGGACTGTCACTATACAGTTTTAAGGGATGGTCCCATCTGCTGTTCATATCCTGCAGTGACTGTGACAATTCCATTGCCACGGAAACGGCAGTCATACGTGGCTCTGCGCCTGGGTGTGGACTGTCCAGTTTAATAACATGCAAACCACCGTTTAGGGATTCCTTTACAAGTGGTTGCAAGTTGCAACTTGGCTCGTCGCTAATCTTTAGTCTTAAGTTAACTATGCTTTAAAACCTCATGAGCACACCCTGATATGTACTTATTGTTTTAAAATACAAAATGACTCCTTTTTGGTCATGGGTGGTATGGCCGACTTTAAGGATTTAAAAGTGTGATGCACTACTGAATTAAGTTGTAAAGGGATATTATAAAAAAATATTAACAAACATGTCAGTCTATATTTCCCAGAAGGAAATGTGTGTATTTAATTCGGTCTGAGCAGAAGCAAGGATAAAACAAAGTGGTCATGAAATAAATGGCCACTGGGGGACATCAAAAGCAGAGGCATAGATTTCCCAGCAAATCCAACCCTGCCTGTTCTAGCTGCCATGTGTTGTGTTGTGTTGTGTTGTGTTGTATTGTGCTGTGATGTGGTCAGTGCTGTGCTAGAGATGCTAGCTGGACTGTGTAACAACCAGTTATGGTATTTGTTTTTCTACCACCAGGCCCGACAACAATTAGAGTAATGTATCATTCAATCTTGTAGAGTTGTGCTGTGTTTTTTGTTCCGTCGTGTATTGTTGTCGTGTAGTCTCACATGGTCCTTCCTCTGGTCATCTGTTCGGTACATGGTGTATGTTTTGCCGTCCAGACTGGAAGCCACTTTAAAGGCTTTGATGAACTCAGCAGAGCCCATGCGACTGGCGCCCTGTGTCACGATGCCCGTGAAACGCATCTTCCTCTGTACGTTGACCTGAGATCACAAATACAGAGACATCAGTCACAGTTCTATTTCACAGGACATGAATCGACCACATAAGTCTCAACATTCCCAGTTCAATTCCTGCTGGAACCCTGTTTTGCATGTCTTTACCTCTCTCTGCCCTTGCTCAACTTCCTGCCTCTCTAAACTGTCCTGTCTGAATGAACGCAAAACACAGTGAATACAGTCTCCATAAAAAGAGCTCCATTTCATATCCAAAAACTTCCTATTGTCTCAGTCTAAACCAATAAAGCTCTTGGACTCCTTTCTAGCTCTCCGTCACCATTCCATTCCCAGCATTCTGACCTCGATCCAGGGGTTCCTGTCGTGCGTGGCGGCTGTCCAGGCATTCACCAGGCCCTTGTTGTTCAGCCTGGCCAGCTCCGGGCCCCAGCGCTGGAGGCCCAGCAGTCTATAATGGATGGATGAGGCACTGATCTGAGACTCAGCAATACCTCCACCCTCCATACCCATCAGAGAAATACAACCTGAGAGGAGACGGAGATGGAGGGAAACAGAGGGAGGGATGAGTTTAGATTTGAGTTTAAACATCATGGCTGAAGTGAAATCCGAGGCCTTTGAACATTAAAAAAGAAACAGAATGCATGATAACAAAATGATTATAAATGCTGTGATGGTGAACAGTTGCGAAACATAGAACAAGGGCGACAGGTGGAGAGAAAGACAGAGCGCACGAGAGAGGTGGGGAGGGCAGGAATTGATCACTCTGAATAACCTACAGTATACCACCTCATCTATAGGCTCCACAATCAATTAAATCAAACGTAATACACCAGGACAGAATTTGCTCCAAGGTTATCCAAGGTCAGTCACATCCTGAAGCATAGATCTGACTTCATATGGATGCCACAGGATATAAATAAATAAACAAAATACAGACAGAAGAGAAAAAGAAGAGAAAAATAACAGATAGTGTTCTAAAAAAACAACAACCAAAAGATAGATTCATCCTTAGTGGAGTATTGATTCCTCATCTGTGCACCAGGCTTCTTAAACGACATCTATTGATCAGTGTAACAAAGAGACAGCTTGGATGTCTTCCCAGTCCCATTACCTTAAATGACTTTAACTTAATGTGCTGCTGCTGCTTTTGCTGCTCAGGAACAGCATGGCAACTCGTAATGAGCGCGTGTGTGTGTGTGTGTGTGTGTGTCAGACAGACAGACAGACAGACAGACAGACAGACAGACAGACAGACAGACAGTGTGTGGTTGGGGTACAGAGCATCTTGTGCACTTATCTGTTCATGTCTGAGACTCTGAGTATGTAAATGTGTATGTGTGCGTACGTGTGTATGTTTATCTTGAGGTTTACCTGGTAGACTAGTTAGTACTTTTTTCTTTGCACTCTATTTACTTGACCATTGACCCTGTCGTTTGTTGACTAGGGCAGTGGTTCTCAAACTTTTTCGTGTCAAGGACCCCTAAATTAATATGTATTTGGCCGCAGACCCCCATCTGTACATATTTTGTGCCAGGCACCCCATACAAGATTTGTATGTGGGCTTGTAGATTAGTTCTTTTCAAATAGCCCATTTATATTGGGTTAAAGTGGTAAAAAGATTTTGATGCTACATTAACTAAATGTACTACGGACCCCCTGGAACCCCCTCAAGGATCCCTGGCGGCTGGCGTGTGCCCCCGGACCCCACTTTGAGAACCACTGGACATGCAATATACTCTGATCTTGCACTCTTGTAAGTCACAATCAGAGATTGCTAAATGCCTAAATTGGGAATTGTGTATGTGTCTGTGAACGATAAAAGTTTCTACTCACGCAGTTGGCAGTGTTTGCCCACATAGGGGGAGGAGCAGCGGCACTTAAAGTCTCCATCCAGGTCAGTGCAGCGTCCTCCATTCTGACAGGGCTGAGCTTCGCATTCATTCACATCTGGAGGGAGAGACCGATTTCAGCATCACTGTCACACATGTTTCACGTGATGATGTCAAGTTGTCAAGTTCCCCGACACTACAGTTAGTTCATACCATACATGCAGCAGAGAACTGTAGAAACGGCCTGTTAGGAAAGTTAGAAGGGAAGGCAGTATGAGGAAAGATAACCCTGCAGTTCTTTACATCACCGCTAGATGGCGCCCCTGTCAATTTTATCTGTTCATCCGACAGTCTGTGGTTTGGGGCAGAAGAGTGTTGGCACGGCAACAGAGCAGGGAAGGAGGGTACATAAGAAGAATGGAATGAGAACAAACTGTTTCTCATCCGTCGCCTACAAAGGGCTGCCAGCGTCACTAGACAGCATTTCAACATGTCTACTGTTTACCATGCTTGCTGCTAATACTGTTCACCATGTCTTCTGTTCACCATGTGTCTACTGTTCAGAAGGTCGACTGTTGACCATTTCTGCTGTTGTTTGACCATGTCTACTTTTGTAATGTTCACCATGTCTACCGTCAGTGGTGGAAGAAGTACACAAATGTGTTACTTAAGTAAAAGTATCAATACTGCAATGTAGAAACTCTGTTACAAGTAAAAGTATGGAATAAAAATGTTTGCTTGAGTAAAAGTACAAACGTATTGGCATTAAAATGTACTTAAAAGTACCAAAAGTGGAAAGTACTCATTATGCAGAGGACATAAAATGTGTAAAAATCTTTTGAAAATAGAAGATCTACACAAGCTCACAATGCGTCGCGATTGTGAGCTTGTAGATCGGCTATTTTCAAATGGCCGATATAGGGCTGAAGTGTTTGATGTATGTTTTGTAATTAGTAATAAGTAACTAGTAAATAAAGTTTTCAAATAATTGTAGTGGAGTAAAGTACAATATTTGTGTCTGAGATGTAGTGGAGTAGAAGTAAAAGTACTGAAAATTGGAAATACTTCAGTAAAGTAAAAATACCTCAAAATTGTACTTAAGTACAGTACTTGAGTAAATGTACTTAGTTTCTTTATACCACTGTCTACTGTTCAGCATTGTCTACTGAGGATATGTGGCAGAAAAGTAATTTGCTGTAAACAAGACAAGCTGTTAAAAAGAAATTGTATTTCGCTCAAGCTGGCGTTGTAATGTTCATGTGGATGAGGCCTTATGGGAAACACACCACATACACACATACACGCAGGCAGGTAGAAAGACACACTTAGCTCCTTAAATAGAAACTTTTCTAAAAATACATTTTCAAATGCTCACAGCAGAGCAGGAGTGAAAACTGAGTGATTTTTAAGAAACTCTGCCGACTAGCTCACTCACTTTATATGACAGTGAATGCTCAACTTTTATACTAAAATATTCTCAGTGTCTGTATCGGTGTGACCATCTGAAAACACCATCAGATTTACTACTTGCGCACACAGATAAGTGTGAAAACACAAAACAGCCATAACACAGAGTCAGTAATATGTCAGACTGACAGACATGGTCCTGAGTAGTGTCAGCTTTTTGGCTGTCTGTCTCTCACCAGTAAGGATTGACCACCAGGACAGACAGACACACAACCTGGTCAACTGTCCTGCTCTGGATCTAATCCACTTCCGTCATGTCACATAGTTCTTTTTATGTAGCAGCACGATTCATACGAAACAAAACAAAATGTTTTATAAAAGTATTGGGAGCAGTGGAGGATGAGAAGCCCAATACACTGCACTGTCCCTGGGATAGCTTAGCATGAGTCAAGAGTTGTGACTGAATGTTAAATATATACCGCATTATGTGTTAAAGCTGCAATCTCTAACTTGTCCTACCCAAGATTCGAACCTACGCCCCACAAACGCTGAAATTGTCACCACTGAGCTAACAGAGCACACCTACTTACTCAGGGGAGAAATTGAATGTTGACCATCAGACAGTACCAGACAGTACCAGTTGTGGTCTTGCCCACACAGGATCTAAATGCTCAACAGAAGCCAGGGTTGCATTGCTCATGGGACGGCCTTGCACACCGTACAGGAACCTATTTGACCAGGAGCATGCGCAGGCACACGCATAGACTTAAAACGACTTTAAATTCACACCTCAACAAAGTTTACAAAGGCTCCCGACTCACACCAGGTGGATTAACATAAGAATGAGCCTAGATGCATATCAATTGTCCATTGTGTGACCTGTAGTGTAGGTGTTAAGCGACGTGCGCGTCGCGTCATTAAAATAGAGTGCAACCACGTTCCAATTCAGCATTGCAACACTGACAGAAGCACAGGAAGACCAAATAAAACCACCTCAGTGGTATTAACATACTGTACTCCACAATACAGAATGGTCTAAATAAAGTTTCATTCACTAAAAAGGTACATAGTGGAGCTTTAAGTTATATCTGAACCCAGGCACTGTTAGTGCCTTTTCTAGCTCTAGGGGAAAGGGTTTGGAAAAATCATTTCAGATATATTGTTGGTAGGTCTGCATTTAATAAACATTCCAAACCAATCAGACCATTATGCATCAGGCTAAAGTAATCCACTTGTTTTGTCTGTTGCTACAGATACCGTATGTGGTAAATAAATACACCGATCCTCCATGACCTACACGCAAACAACCCTATAACTGAGTTGAACACACACACACACACACACACAAAAATCTATATCAGGAAGTGTCACATCATGATGTGAAAAGTCAATACAACTCTCGCCTGTTTGAAATCTGCTCCTGATCAATACAGATCCAAGGTCAATTGGTTCAACATGTGACTTTTTACAGATGGAGCCACGGGAAGCTCTGATTCTGTCATCTAACTGTCATCGGAATCAATTTCATTGCCACACCACAAGAGTAGGCCTACAGGTGTTAAAAGACTGGGTGAAACAAATTGGTGCTAGCTCTCAAATAGCAGTTACTGTAAGAGTTACAATAGAAAAAGAAGAATTGAACACAGAGCACACAGCAAGTCAAATAACAGGAAAGCACAGCCAAATAAAATATCCAAAGTCCAACATACATAAGGTGTATAATAAAAAATAAGCAATGAATGGCTAGATGGCTCAACGAAAGGCATAAATGCTTCTCAGGTGGAAAACATTTCCAGCATATAAAAATGTTCTTTCAGTGCATGGTTAAAATGACATGGTTAAAGAAATGAAAAACAGGGCATCAGGTATAAAATCACATCAAATAGAGCAGCATGTGAACAGTCTGAATATACAGTACTTATATCCTGCTTCACTACTGTATCTATGTATTGTGTCCTGTATATTCATGTCCTAACAATCATGCGTCTATTGGTATATTGTAGCGATTTCTGTGTATTGCACTCTGTGTGTACGACTGGGAAGTGTCTTAAAATGGAAAGCTACTTGTTAATAACCAGTGCCTTTTCTAAGTCTCAAATTTGGAGAATAAAGTTCATGCATCTAACTTAGGATCACGTCTCCGCCTCTTGGAAACGCTACAATATTGTGATGTGACTTAGATCCAAGCCGCTCACTTCCTCTTCCTGTGGCCAGCCAGCCAGCCAGCCTCTCTCCCTCGCTCTCTCTCTCTCTCTTTGTTATTCAAATGTATGCCCTTTCTAAGGTCTGAATGTATGCTCTGCAACGTCCTGTGTACCATGTCAGACCAATAGGTCCATATACTTTGTCAGTATAGTCCTGTGTAAATTGTTGCAGCAAGTCAATGAGACAAACAAGGAAAAAGGGTTGCATTAGTGATTTTTTGGTTCGTCTCCTGGGAGACTTTGTTGTTCTCATGGATTTTCTTTTCCCTTTTTTAACCTAAGTCAAAATAGGGAAATTACATATTTCTCCCTCTGTTGTGTTGGTTGGGCCTAAAGTGGCACTCTCACCGGTTTTAAAAATGGACAGCGTGTGCATTTCTCTAAAAGGAGTTAAACAAACGCATTGTGGTGTTAGGACTGTGTGCGTCATTGTTTGGTTTCTTTCTTTAATCAATGGCAACATCAAAAAGAAAATTACATATTCCTGATCCTCAAGTCCCTTCAGGTTCAAAGTTCTTGGTGTGGCACAGCTACTGAGGGGGCACCCCAAGCCAACATGGCTGCCACATTAAGGCCACAAGGCCCGTTTTAAAAATCTGCTACATGAAAAGTGACCAGAGGTGTAATTTTCTATGTGGATGTGTACTGTAGACTGGCTGCAGTCCACTGGGAAAGTACCGTCACTAGTTCAGACCTCTGATTATCAAGCAGGGGTTCAGGACCCAGAGGCAGTGGTGGACGAAGTACTCACATTTTTTACTTAAGTAAAAGTATCAATGCCACAATGTAGAAATACTCTGTTACAAGAAAAAGTCCTGTATGCATGTATAAAAGTTTTGGCATCAAAATGTAATTAAAGTACCAAAAGTAAAATAACTCCTTATTAGTGCAGCGGCTAAAAGCAATATTTTGGGAGAATCGTTCACTTGGTGATACAAGCGTGAAACTTGGTACAGATCATCTTTAGAGGTCATTTATCGATTTTTTTAATCGAGCCACTTGAAAATCAAAGATGGCGGCCATTTTTCAAGATGGCCGACATCTTAGTGGGCAGTTAAGTGATATGATGGTTTATTTGGTGATACAAGCATGAAAATTGGCATGAGCAGTCTCTGTGGGTCACTTGACAATAGGCCACCCACAGCTACTTGAAATTTCAAGATGGCGGCCATTTTTCAAGATGGCCAACACTTTAGTGGAGCAATTAAGTTATATAATGGTTTATTTGGTGATACAAGCATGAACATTGGCATGAGCAGTCTCTGTGGGTCACTTGACAATAGGCCACCCACAGCTACTTGAAATTTCAAGATGGCGGCCATTTTTCAAGATGGCCAACACTTTAGTGGAGCAATTAAGTTATATAATGGTTTATTTGGTGATACAAGCATTAAATTTGGCATGAGCAGTCTCTAAGGGTTGCTTGACAAGAAAACACTCCCAGCCACTTTACATTTCTATTTTCAAGATGGCCGCCCCCTGGATCCTCAAAAGATACATTTTCTCATAGAAATTTATGTTTTTTTTTCTTTAAGGACGATTATACGATTATTATTATTATGCTAAAGAACAACTTTTAACACATCACAATATAGTTGTGTTGATTTGTTGATCATAGATAGATTAGATAAGAGTGAATATCTGCACTACCAGGGCACACTGGTGATATATCACTGCTGTTAAACTCAGAGTGGGGTTCAATGTCAGCTAATTGAAAGTTGGTATCCCAAATGCTGTCTAATTTACCCCAAAACAGTTAGATAGCCGCACCTGAATTGACAGGTTGTGCCAGCACGGGAGAGCCGAGCCAAGGTTAATGGGGTTTTAGTTAACCGGATGGTGTACAGATCGCTCAGGATTTAAATGGCATTGGATGAACGATCGAACTAAGTGTAGGGTTAAGGCACGAACTTAGTTGTATCCCATACATCAAAGTGCTTGGTAAAAGGTGGTAAAAGGATAAACCCTCGGCCTCTGCCTATGCTGCAGACATGGCAGAAGCCATCATAACAGTTGTGAAAACTAACTGGGACAGATGTTTAATTTGTCAGCAGGTCACCAAGGAAAAACTCATTCAGCCGAGTTTATTCAACAGAGAGCACGATCGTACTGGTTATGATACCATTGCAAGAAATGTTCCATTATTTCATAAGATCAATGCTCTGCCTATCTTACTTAGTCCAACCCGACTAGATGAAGGTGATGGCATAGAAAGCACATCGACAAGAAACAGAGCAAAATATAATTCAAGCTGTAAACTTAGGTTCAACAACACAGAGCTGGAAAGGGCCCAAAAGAGAGCATCTACATCTGCTGAAGACACTGAAGATACCAAAGATATCCATGTCAAGAGGCCAAGAAGATCTAATGTATGACCGGTCCAGCGATGTCACAACTGTGAACGAGGCCAGGCTTGATCTCTTTGCCAGAAAGCAAAGACAATATGACTTGATCCCACCAACTCAAGCAGCACTCAAAGAGCATGCCAAACATGCTTCTTATGAGGCTGGATACGTGTGGGGACAGGCATTGAAGAGACATCCACAAATGCAGAGCCCATCTGACTGGGGATGGGTGGAACAGGACGAGAAGTGGAAAGTCTTCTGGACTCCACTTCCACCTATTGCGGAGAGTTGTTGGGAATTGACCAAATGTGGGTGCTCCAAGGCATGTACTGGAAGGTGTAACTGCTTCAGATATGGACTCAGTTTCACATGCCTATGTAGTTGCCCCTGCTAGAACCTATTTGCATGTTTATTTTGCCAGAGTTATTCCCTGTTGTCCTCTGTGTTTTCAAGTGGAGGCCTATGGCTCGGCTTCCCCTCGTCACATCGACGCATCATGTTTTACTTTTTATCTAGTCTATTACTGTGTAATTTTCAGTTGTTACTTTGTAACATTGCTTCCACTGCCTTCCACTGCCATATCTAACAGTGAAGCACATTTTCAGTTTAGTTCCTTAGTATCGTTTGTCATGGTTCCGTGGCTATTGCCATTCAGTATTAGCCATTACTCATAATTTTGGAGCACTGTCCGTTCAGCACCACAACTGTGCTTATCAGCACCACAACTGTGCTAATTTATTCATCTTATTTTTTGTTTCCCCACCCCTTAGTATTTATTTGACACATGTAATGGCTGTTAGTTTAAAAAAAACAATATATATATATATATATATATATATATATATATATATATATATATATATATATATATATATATATATATATATATATATATCCTCCCTTGTGACTGTTACCTTGTCGTGGTAAGGGAGCTTGTTTAGGCCTACCTCAGTGAACCCTGAGAGCTATGCCGGTGGGAGGCAACTCCTGACAGGTCTTACCAAACTGGACAGGTCGTGGGCGAGGAGTCAGACAAAACACAGTCAAACAACCTCTCTTGACAGAGCTTTTTGAGGAACCCAATACATTTCTATGAGAAAAGGTATCATTTAAAGATTGACATCTTGAAATTTCAAGTGGCTGTGGGCGGTTTCTTGTCAAATGACCTTTTGAGACGGCTCATGGCAATTTTCATGCTTGTATCACCAACTAAATGATTTCTTAAGCTTAACTAGTCCACTAAGGTGGTGGCCATCTTGAAAAATGGCCGCCATCTTGACATTTCAAGTAGCTGTGGGTGGCTTATTGTCAAGTGACCCACAGAGACTGCTCATGCCAATTTTCATGCTTGTATCACCAAATGAACCATTATATAACTTAAATGCTCCACTAAAGTGTTGGCCATCTTGAAAAATGGCCGCCATCTTGAAATTTCAAGTAGCTGTGGGTGGCGTATTGTCAAGTGACCCACAGAGACTGCTCATGCCAATTTTCATGCTTGTATCACCAAATAAACCATCATATCACTTAACTGCCCACTAAGGTATCGGCCATCTTGAAAAATGGCCGCCATCTTGGATTTTTGAGTGGCTCGATTAAAAAAGTCAAAGAGTTGACCTAAAGGAATGTTCATGCCAATTTTCACGCTTGTATCACAAAGTGAACGATTGTTCCTACTATCCGCTCTACTATATGTAGAATGTCCCATTTCACAGGTGTTCAAAATGTATACAAATATTTAGAAAATAGCAGATCTACAAGCTCACAACACGTTGCAAAGCGATAGGTTGTGAGCTTGTAGATCGGCTATTTTCAATTAGCCAAAGTGTATACAGGGTTGAAGTAATTATTAACTAAAGTTTTCAAATAATTGTAGTGGAGTAAGAAGTACAATATTTGTCTCTGAGATGTAGTGGAGTAGAAGTATAAAGTATTGAAAATTGGAAATACTCCAGTAAAGTAAAAATACCTAAACATTTTACTTAAGTATAGTACTCAAGTACATGTACTTAGCTACTTTACACCACTGCCCAGAGGTGAGTCACAGAATGTTCTGAAATGGTCCTTTTAGAAACTTGAACCTGAAAGATGAATGTCATCCATTACATCAATAGATGTGTGTCCACATACTGTACTTGCAGAGGGCTAACTGGCACATAGTTCGACTTCGACCACTCACTTTATTCATGTTAGCGTTGTAGAATTGTTTTGTGTTGATGGCACAAACAGCCAGATATGTAGACGCCAACAACATAACTTCACAACAGTCACAAAACAGATGTATTGGGTGTGTAGAAGTACATAGCTAGAAAGATAAACTATGATTGGATGAAAAGTGTGTATCCTGCAGCTGCTAGTTTGTTTTTTTCCTGGGTTTTTTACACTGCATAGACCCAAACATTTTGTGTGTTATTTGTGTCTGTGTGGGAATTACCCTGAACGACACGCCAGATATCTTCCATTACAGATAATATCTCAAGTATTTCTGTCTTGTCGAAAACAAGAACATGTTTTTTAAAGGACAGTGTGTAACTGCGGTCATTGGTTGACAACAAGTCTATAAAATACCAGCAACCACACATGAGTGTAAGGAGGCTCTAGTCTAACCAATGACATGAGAGGTACTGTAGGTCTATTGGGACACCGACTGTCTGTTTTGAATCGTTCAAGTTGACGTGTGCAAGTCATCATGTTTAATGAATGCTCAGGTTGCTCCAGCTAATGTTGTGATTCTAGGTAAGGAGGCTTAAGTTCCTTATAGCTCTTTAAATACACACTGTCAGGTAGTAAACGTCGTTATTCCTGGAGTACAGTACCACATATACAGGCTCACACACCGTTTCAAATAGAACACATACACACACACACACGCATACACGTGTCACACACACACACACACACACACACACACACACACACACACACACACACACACACACACACACACACACACACACACACACACACACACACACACACACACACACACACACACACACACACACACACACACACACACACACACACACACACACACACACACACACACACACACACACACAGGAGAAATGATCCCAGTCAGCCCACACCACCACAACATCCTGGGAGGGTCTGAAATCAACTACAATAACACACACGCACACGCACACAGGCAGGCACGCAAGCGCACACACGCGTGTGCAC
Organism: Gymnoscopelus braueri; assembly: GCF_963280865.1. Classification (NCBI taxonomy): domain Eukaryota; kingdom Metazoa; phylum Chordata; class Actinopteri; order Myctophiformes; family Myctophidae; genus Gymnoscopelus; species Gymnoscopelus braueri. Next base: position 30,163,820 of record NC_137610.1, read on the forward strand.
ACACACCGGCTGATGTCCTCAAATATACCAGAAAGTAATAATGGCTGCTGACTTAATCTGCTTTGAAATCTTGCAGGACAAAAAAAAAATCATTCAGCCATCTGCTCTGCTCTGACTGACAACATATGTGGTGTAGTTTATTACACATTCTAACTCTCTTTAATCACTGTTCTTTATGAGCATGGGTGTCAAATCAATTAATCAATAGCGTTGCAAAAGTGTATAAATACACATGAACTGTGGTCCTAACACAGACCACAACAGTAATCAGATTACATCTCTTTACTCCTCACTTTGCCTGGTTGTAATGTACAGTATGTTGGGAACGTAGACTGCAGCCAACCACAGCTCATAGTCTCACTCCTCTCTTTCTCTCTCTCTCTTCCTCTATTCATCCACTGAGGTCACGATTTCAGGCCAAATAAAGACGGCTGCTTCCCTTCTTTCTCCATCTCTCTATCCCTCTCCTTCTCTCCCTCCCTCATTCCAGCCGGGTAGCAGTGCTATTCCCCCTTTCTTTTCAGCCACCCTCCATCCCCCGCTCTCTCTCTCTCCATACAGTCTGTGATCTTGGCCAGGTACAGAAGCAGCTGACAGGACAGTCCTGACTGTGACACTTTAATTCACCGCTACAGCTCTGTAAGGTTTTCCACCCAGCAACAGCACAGGGACTGACGTTAATGGGCGTCCAGAGCCGACCTCCACTTTCTACTGGTTGGAGGGATAAACTGTGTGTGTGTGTGTGTGTGTGTGTGTGTGTGTGTGTGTGTGTGTGTGTGTGTGTGTGTGTGTGTGTGTGTGTGTGTGTGTGTGTGTGTGTGTGTGTGTAATATACAGTGCTACAATATAAGCATGTTTACACTAAAACACACAATCACCATACCGGGAATAATTAGATAATGGCAAAAATGTGTTTGAATCTTTTACATGCACAGCATCAGTATGATTGCGGCAGTAACCCAAGTTTACATTACATAATGATGTTACTCAAAAGTCAGGCTCAGTGAAGTCATTACGTCACACGGCTATGTATTCAGACACGTGCACATAAAGAGACCCGAAAGAAGCCTTAATCATTTATGTCCAAATAAATAGAAGGATTTGGGGAGGGAAACAGACATCTTAATCAAGTTTTGCTTAACCTGATTAAGACCTTACCCCATCTCGAAAATGTTTACACAACCATTTTAAAATACAGTTCAATACATGCAAGAATGCATGCACATGTATAATCTCTACAGTATTAAAGCAGTGACAATAAGTGAGTATAGATGGAATTACACCGCACAGTATGCAAGCAGCTAAAATATTCCCTCTTCATTCTCTCTCCATCTCACACTCACACACTACGGTAATTAGAGAGCATTAGAGCCGACAGGCCAGCCATCAGTAAAGGTAAATGAAGGGAGCCTCTCCCAGCAACAGTACTGACAGCTCCTCATATACTCATGCTCCCTCAGCCAGCCTTCAACTAATTAGTGTAAAAGCTCTAGCCTGGAGGTGATCTGACATTTACATATACATTAAAGTAACACATTTATCCAATTAATGCCTTCCAAAAGTGCTTTAAGGGTCAAAAGAACCCATATATCTCTCAAATCTTCATTTTTACTAATGGTAGAGACTCACTGCCAACTAAAAATACACCACATTCACATTCAAGCAGTATTTAGGCATAAAGCTGACTCTCACATCCATGGTGACAGTTAATGTGTGCCACAATAGTGCATACTTCAGTTCCTTGACCAACAAGCAGCCAATAATTTATATACATCTAAATTATATATGTAAACCACCTAAAATATCACGCTTGGCTGAGGTGAAAAAAGTTGAAAAGTCAATAAATAGAAGATGCAGCGAGGATGATGGCAATTATTGTCCATTTCAGCTTCATTAAATATTACACTTCATAGTCATCTCTGAGGCTGCATGTGTACAGTGATGGATATCTGATGGTGTAATCTTGTTGCACCATCTAATATTTGCATAACAGTTGAAAGACATAGATTCAATTGTCTTTTTTGCCATCTTTTTTGAAATTTGCTCAAAATATGTGCATCATTTTGATAGAAACTTGATGACAGAGATGAGTGGCAGAAACGTTTTTCATATTGTGGCAGCTGAGTGCACAGAGGCTTAAACACATATTATCATAAACTGTGATTTGAGGCTCTCCTCGAGGAGAAACTTGGCCGTGAACGTACAAGTCATACGGGAATGTTGAAGGCCTGTGTAAGTACAGACTGGGGCACGATAAATTACAATGACATGATAAATTGTTTCACCATAACTGGTGTAGAAGTGAGGCTTGGGAGAAGGAATGTGCCGGGTAACGCGCATCTGGTATGCAAGGACATCTCTCTGACGGAGATGGGAGGCATCCACTCATCTCTTACCTCAAACATCTGTCAAAGCTGCTCTTCCTAATTATTATGAGGTATAGTCCCATAACATCCAACAGGAGTGAATGTCAGATTGGGTGAAGTGATAAGAAACTGTGGATGATTCAAAACAACATTGAACACAACTGAGTTCTGCCGTGCAAGATTTGTTTCCTGTTAAATAGAAAGTAAATTCCCTGTGACACTGATCTCCTGCCAAATGTACAGATAACAGACAGTAAAGTTCTGCACCTGGTTGGTTTCTGCAACAGATACACCAGAAGTGAAGTAAAGTCTGAAGTTGCAATCAAACATTGCAGTGACGCACGCACGCACGCACGCACGCACGCACGCACGCACGCACGCACGCACGCACGCACGCACGCACGCACGCACGCACGCACGCACGCACGCACGCACGCACGCACGCAAAGAAGAGTGAAATGTTTAAAAGCGTAACATTGCAATAAATATATCATTACACGTTAGACAGTGTGCAGAAATTTGGTTTGCTACTTTTGATCCATTCATCCCTCTCCTACGCACCTATCTCAGGAAATAGATGTGCAAAGTGCTCTTCTGTTCAAAGTCTCAAGGCTGGCATTCAAGACTTTGACCTTATCTCAGTATGAGGCCTGTGGCTGAACTGATAAGTTCCACAATAACTCTCTGTTGTTGAGCCTGCCGCTAGCCTTGGGGAGTATGCTGCCGACTCCCACAGTGTGTGTGTGTGTGTGTGTGTGTGTGTGTGTGTGTGTGTGTGTGTGTGTGTGTGTGTGTGTGTGTGTGTGTGTGTGTGTGTGTGTGTGTGTGTGTGTGTGTGTGTGTGTGTGTGTGTGTGTGTGTGTGTGTGTGTGTGTGTGTGTGTGTGTGTGTGTGTGTGTGTGTGTGTGTGTGTGTGCGCGCGTGTGTTGCTGCTGTGGTTCCCATGTCATCACAAGGAAAGAGGCAGAAAATAATTCAAGAGAAAAACCATCTTACTCGTCCCATGTCCGTAAGTGCTACTTTACGGTTAGAACTTATAGGCTTGAGGTTCAAGTTAGAATTAGGGTACAGTTATGGTTAGCTCTGAATGACTGTAGCTCTGAATGACTGTAGCCAGAAGAAGGTACGCAACTCTGCGTGCGTGCGTGTGCGTGTGTGTGTGTGTGTGTGCACACGCGAGTGCGCACAGTGCTCTGCCCCGACATGCAGTTACAGTATGAGAACAAAAGGCAGCTATATAGATCTGTGGAGAGAAAGGGACCAGAAGGTCAAGGACAAGGAAACCTCTCAACAGTCATTTAATTTTTACCTTTCTTCACATTCAAGTCCGCCCCTTGGACACCTAAAGAGTATCACAAAACACAAAACACACGACGTTCAACACAAGTCTACAGAAATAGAAGTCTACAGACCTTGGCGTGCACAAATCTAGATGAGTCTGTAGACCTAGAGAAGTCTATACCTAGAGGAGTCTCCAGACCTAAACGTGTCTAAAGAACTAGAGGAGTCTCCAGACCTAAAGGTGTCTATAGAACTAGAGGAGTCTACAGACCTAGGAGAGTTTGACACCCCTGACCTAAACTATATTCATTTCATGACATTTAAAACACTCAAGCAGCTCCTCCTATTAATTTCACACTTGAGGTTAGGGTTGGGTTCATAAACAGTATGACTTACTGGTCTGACAGTGGACTCCGTCGAAGCCCTGCGGGCATTTGCAGACGTACTCGCTGAAGACGTCACCTCGACGAGACTGACCCGTCAATTCACAGATGGCATCGTTCTTACAGGGGTTAGGAGTACAGGGCCCTGGAAGAGGGAGAGGAGGAGAGGAGAGAGGTAAGAGAAAGAGGAGAGCCAGAAAGGAGAGCCAAGTTGGACAGGAAGTCTAGCAGACATTTCTGTTTATCAGGATGTGAGTGCATGTGACGGTGAACAGTGTTGTATGTGTTTGTACACATACACATGTACAGTATGTGTTTAATTAAAATGATAATTTACAATGTAAGCATTTAGGACACTTGCAGGATGAGAGTAAATAATGAACCCTCGTCAACAATCGGCAGGGTAAATGGTCCAAACCAGCGGTTCTCAAGATTGGGACCCTCAGCGTTCCTTGATGGGGTTCCAAATGTACCCTTGAAAGTCTGTAACTCTTGTTTGAGTTTGAGAACCACTGGTCTACTCTAAACAACATCTAACATCTAAATAACATTCTTAGCATTGGTGGACTAGCAAACCGTATATGTCTATCTAAATAACATAACATATGTGAACAAGTAACCAACAAACATCTGCAGCATAGTATAACTAGTATCTATCAAAACATTGATCTGGTCAGGTGAACATACTTCACCAATGGGATGTTCAGAATTTGTTTTGTCTACTCTGGATTTCTTGAAAGTGAATCTGAGAAATGTGTCTGGGAAAAGCTTTCATTTCTGTTTGTAGCTTTTACTGTAAGGCAAATGGGAAGTTCCTACCGCTTTCTGTCTCATTGCATTTCTCTCCGGTGAAGCCATCAGGGCAGATGCAGATGAACGGAGCTCCAGCTCCAGTCACACATGTCCCTCCATTACCGCACACATTCACCTCACAGTAGTCAGCTAGGGAAAGAGACAAGACAGTGTTAATGTTTGCATAATAATCATTTCTTTCTTCCTCTAAAACAAATTCCAATAAAATGAAACTCCAGAATATAGTCAATGGAAAGGTCAGGAAAACTGAATATTATTTCCCCTTTTTGTGCTTAGTACTTATTTCACTTTCATAAAGGTCTGAAAAACATCAACATCCGGCAACATTTTTGGTGAATGTTTGCCCCAGAATAGGTATGCCGGGGTTCAAGTGGTTAAATCTCAACTTGCTTTTCAGCTCAATGGTCCCCAGAGCCAGAGAGCAAACATATGATCCCTCCCTGTCCAGGTCCATCTATCACAGCTCAGGAATTCAGCTGACATTCAATGACTGAACAGTCTGGAAGTCAATGATGTCTGTTCAGTCACTGTGTGTGTATGAACAAATGTATATATGTATTAAGGGGAAATGTAGCTCCAAGATGACAGATTGACATTTCTATAAAGCTGAGTTTCTTGTTATATATTTATGTTATATTATTTATCATTAAATCATCAAAGCTTAGTGTTTTTATATTTGTTTACTAAATGAGAATGTGCTGGTCCTATGCACAAGTCTAGAGTGTTATTGTGTCATTTGTAGACTTAACAAACACAAAATATCTTGTGTTAGGAAAGTTCAGCTAAACTAATAGCTTCGTTCCTCTGTTCCACATCCTCTGCAGCAGCGGCGGCAGTTACTTTGCTGTGTTATTGAATACGGAGAGGAAAACTGCTGCGAGCCAGACCGTGCCATGGAACAGCTGAGCAAGCCATCACACCAGTAAAACACAAAACAGATGCTGGATGCTTCCACACAGGAACCACCACTGCTGCTGTCTGGACTCAGCAGCTCTCGGGATGCCATTAGTGTCAGTGATCAGGGGAAAACAGAGAAGCAATGAGGGAGTTTAATTCTCTGCTGACCCCTAAAAGAACAGTTTGTCCTTTGACAAAACTGGAACTAATGCGGTTTAAAAACAGGAGAAGTGGTGTTGGATATGGGAACCAGAAACGATGGGTGATTTTCGACTAAGAGGAAGATGTATCTATTGACACCTCCAGTACTTACAGGTTGTTTTCAGTTGTTTTCTTTTTGTGTAATGTGTCATATAATCCCATATGGGATTGGCTAAAATGATGGCATGACACGAAAATAAAAATGTCGTTCATTCATTCATTCATACAGGGATTTTGTGTTTTCTTGACATTTAAAGGGATGGAAATAGTGTCAGAGATACAGAAGCTATAAGAGGGTTTGAGTGCTATTCTATTGAACCCTTGGAAGGAAGTTTATCCTGCCTGTTACTGGTAGGGATTCTAATCTATGGTTAGCAACCGTTTTCCGAGAGAGACATTCACCTTCTCACTTACTCCACATCAGGTGGTATGGGGTCAAGGTCACCCACAAATCAAGGTATCGGGATTTAGGGCTTGCCTTGTTCAAAGACAGAGACTTCCTTTGACACTTGGGTTCATGGTGGTCAAACCCGCAACCTCCCAATTACAGGACAGTACTATCCAAACCACTGGGGCAATTGCAGTGGTTTTTTAAACAATGTTGAGATAAGAGCAGTAATCTAAAGTCACACCCTTGTGTTTTTAACACTGCCGGAGCTGCAGGCAGAGAAAGCACTGCCCCAAAAAAGTTAACCCTTATTTTGAATAATTGTCAAGGAAGTTGAGGTTTTGGTCGCCGAGTTTTAAATTGTTGGTTCACACACCGCGCTGTCAGTTATATAGGTTAAAAAAAGACATCCGACCCAGATTTCATATCCTTGAATGGCAGACTTCCTCCTACGCTGAATATGAAGCAACGCCGTAGGAGTCGATAAGGACCAGGATTCTTGGACGGCTGATGTAGGAAAAGGAAGTATTTCAGTCCTGCTGAGGGTGTAATTCTGCGGTCCTGCTCTGTGTTTCCCACATAGCTCATGGTTGAAATGGCACCTCAGCGACAGACTTCATCCTGCGTCTTTCTACAATTGCTCCCCCCCCCAAATCAAAAGACAAAAAAACAACCCCCACCAAGCATGAATGCAAACACCACTATATCTGCATACACACAAGACTCAGCTTCTCTACCAGGCATTCTTTAAAATAAGAGTAAATCTCTCTGTGACTGTGCATTTTATTATTTCTTTAAGTGTCCCATTTTGTACTCTCTCACTCTATCCATCGATCTCTTGCTTTCTTTCACATAAGCAAAGTGAACACTGTAGCATTGTGGGAAGTCTAAAACACAAATAAGACAAGCAGGTGCTCAAAGAGTGGAAACAAAACAGAAAGAAAAGGAACAGGGGAACATTGTTTGAAGTTCTTACACTACACTGAATATGTGACCTTTCCGTGTTATGAGCAAGACCATAAACAACAATGGTAGAGATTGAGGATTTTTATGTGCGAGTATGTCTACTATGTAGGTAGGCTAGGCTATAATATGTGCTCTGTGTGTATATGATGACTTCTGTGCGAGTTAACCATTCTTCCCATTAATCTTTTAACTATTAAGGAATTGGTCCATAGCACATATGTTTTAACTTTCTATGGATATACTGTACATATAATCCCTAGTTTGTCTATTCTGTCTGTTACATCCTGTTTGAGTGTTGAGTTGCTGTGTTGTCCAGTGTTATCCAGAGTCAAGGCCTACAGCTAGTCCTTCGTCTCAGGGGAGACTGTTAGGAGATAGCATTGCCTGGCACTACCACAGACACATCATTATCCAAGTTATTGCCCTGTTTATCTGTGGGAAGGAAGTAAGGAACCCAACCTCCTGCTCTTCCTACAGAGGACTTATGACAGCTTCCCTGTAGGAAATACTGTAGGTCCTTTTAGTGCCAAGGAACAAGCCCTAGTGTTTCCCTGTTGGGGTGGATTTGAATACAGCTGGGGAAAATAAAGTTCCTAAAAGTTTAAAACACATATAGAAGGTGGGACATTAGGAAAATACCGTTTAGTCCCAACTTCTCCCAAGGAACAAGCACTACTGCCCTGCTGGAAGCAGGATAGATGAACCAATTATTTTTTTACTCGTTTTTCTCCCCAATTTAGACGTCAATTAATTCCTCCCCACACACTTTCTGTGTGTTGTCACATGCTGTTGTACCTTACTGGCTCACCTGCCAGTGAGGAGCCCCCACCGGGAGGATGTAGCACCTCTGTCCTACTCCTCTTGCCCAACATTCAGGACAAATATCAGTGCAGTGACAAATATCAACCTCGCCAGTCGTCTTCCCTCCCCCAAACACGGGCCATATTTATGGCCACAGCGTAAAACATATTGCACAATTAATTTGACACTCAGACAAGTTCTGTGAATTAAGTGAAGAACAGAGCCGCCAAAATCCTTCCTATTATGGGAATGGTGGCTCTAAAAATGACCCAAACAAATGTGTATCCAACTGACACATTCTCTGTGGTTTGGCTTGCCTGACAATGATGGGGAATTTCACTGTTCACCTCAGGTTTCAGAGAGGAAATTAGATGACATATTTGTCTAGTTAGCAAAAACACATCCTATTAAAAACCCCTAAATGACAAACTAATTGGTTTGTTTAATAAGGAAAAACAGGGCTAGTTATGTTGTTTCCCATTATCTAGATTCTAGAAAACACACTGACTCACGCTGAGTGTGTGTGTGTGTGTGTGTGTGTGTGTGTGTGTGTGTGTGTGTGTGTGTGTGTGTGTGTGTGTGTGTGTGTGTGTGTGTGTGTGTGTGTGTGTGTGTGTGTGTGTGTGTGTGTGTGTGTGTGTGTGTGTGTGTGTGTGTGTGTGTGTGTGTGTGTCTCTCTGTCTCGCGTCTCTCCTTCACCCTGTCCCTCCCTCCCTCTCTAATGAAAGCAAAATACAGAAGTAGAAAAACTTGTTGCCACAAATCCTAGCACTGCACTTTTCAACTTTTCACACGCACTAACAAAGCTCTGTGGGATCTGTTCCCTCCTGTACACACACACACACAAATATAATTTCAGTTTCGTTTGATGTGAAATCACTGGAGGAGGTTAAGTTTCATATCTAAAGAACACACACACGCACACAGAGACACCTGTGCCTATAATTTCAGTTTTGTTTGTTGTGAAATCAGTTTAATATCTAACACATTCTAGTGAACATAGAACTTGACATTTCCATATCTATTTCTCTCGTTTAGTCGTCACTATACTACAGCTACATCGGGGATGGGCAACCACCTCTTGTTCATCAGATCTGGTGATCAGATCTGACTACTGAGGTGATCAATTGAATCGATCAAAAATAACATGGTTAACCATTATTGCTTGATGATGCATAAAAACGTTTCACAACAAGACAAGCAATGGTGGTTTTCACTGTTTGGTACGAGAGTGACATGCATGCCAGCCTTGGAAAACAACCAAGTGATCATGTGCCTAGGGTTGGGATCCTTTAGGATTTTTTAACGGTCCCCTCTTAACGGTCCGATTCCTTTACGGTTCCCTTTAACGATTCCACCACTGGTATTGTAATTGTATCACATGAAGTCCACATACCAGCTGACAGTGTGATAAAACCGTTTCCAGAGACGGTTCCAAATGTGATGGCACCGCTTCCAGTTCCTCAATGTTGGATCCGGTTCTTCCGGTTCCGGACCCCAACCCTACATGTCCCATCATGATACACCTGGAGTCACTAGAGGCTTCTTTATACAGGGAGGGGTTTCACCGGGAAAGCGCAACACGTGCTGAGGAATACGTTATCCATCTGACATCTGCTCCCTGCGGAACAGACGCCATGACTAATGTAGAAGTCACAAGTGAAGCAACAAAATAAAACAATCGCTCCTTCTGGCTTCTCACCCACAAACATGACCAATTGTGTTCGTTGGAGCGCCCAGCCAACCATTGCAAAAAAGCAGAAAGATTATTAATGTGTTCGAACTACAAAATGGACCAACTAAGTAAATCTGTGTTGACACGACCTTGTATTGCCCCTACATCCAAACTGTCTTGTATTTTTTGATGAAATATACCTTCCTTAATACTTTAACTAGATCATCACAAAACATCAGCTTGGTGTTGAGTCAACTGCTGCGTACAGAGTTTATTGGAGAGCAGTTTTACTGAGACCGCCAGGAGTTAGGGAGACAGCATAGGACAGACCTACAGTGGGAAAGCTGAGAGGGAGACAGCATAGGAGAGACAGACGGTAGGAAAAGAGGGAGACAGGCAGCGTAAGAGGGAAAAGACAGTAGAAAAGCTGAGAAGGACACAGTGTAGGGAGTGTATGGCTCTGCAGGGACTAGAGATTAATGTGAGGTTCCTTAACCATTACAACATAATTCTAGGAGGCCTGGATTTCCTCAAGGCTTTATCTCTTCTATTGATTCACTTTTACTGATTCCCTTAAGAGATTATATGCAAGGCAGGGCAAGTATATTCATATGGCATGCTTCATACACAAACATAATTCAGTGCTTTAAAGTATTTTACATAAGGCATTAAAATGGTAAACGAGACATGAAGAAATTGAAGAGATTAGAAGCCTCACTAGCAGTCTCTAGAGGCTGTGCTGCTCCTCACACCCAACTGGACCAAAGTGGTTTGAACCAAAGCCACGTAAAGAGAGTTTGCTCACTCCAATGGACCAATTTCTTTCCTGGAATTTAGCAGCAAACACTAGCAGCACAGTAGATTTGCAGCAGGTCTGTTCTGCAGAACATATCAGAAGTCTATGGGAATCACATGACGATCAAGACTTTTGGACTGTTGTTGTGACTCTCTCTTCTCTCTCTTCACATGTCATGACTCTCTTTACATGGCTCTGGTTTGAACCGAATGACATTGCCATCCTTAGGGTACAGTCACACATCTGTGTCAAAAGCATTGTAGCCAACGCATGCCAACTTGCCAAGGCGTCAAAACGCGTCAATTTCCCATGTTGTCTTCCGGGTTGTAGGCAGTGACAGTATTCTGATGTGTAGTTTGTTTGACTTAGTTTTGAGTGTTTGGCTCACTGAAAGAAAACTGTAAGTGAAATACCTGCCAAGTGGGGTCAACCACGGCGCTTCTTTGCTATTGGTTGACTCTCGGGCAAAGTTCAACTTTTGAACTCCACGCTTATTGACTTGACTTGACTTGACTTGACTTGAATTGTCTTGAATTAAAAGTGTTATTAGTTGGGGGTTGACATATATTATATATTCACTGAAGGAGGTCCAAGAGGAAAGGCCATAGGTTCACCAGAATCACATGAATAGACTCACAGTTTCATGGCAAATTAGATTTTGAGATATCTTACGTAAAAGTGGGAATTTTGGCCTAAGAGTGGCACTAGACCAAATTTCATGTGGCCAACTCCTTAGAAGGCTGCTAGCTTAGCTAGAGACATTCACTTGCACTACTTACTGAAAGAAATATATAAATAAGTGACAAGCCTCATTTAATCTCCATGGGGACAGGGAGTTATGCAGAGTTATGTGTGTCTGCTCCAGCTATCGCCACAGATTGTTGTACTTTTGTGAGTCATGGTCCATGCCTTTCCCATGATTCCTCTGTCCCAAGAATGGAGGTCCAAATACAAAGAACACACAGCCATGCAGACCCACAATAATACCACACCATGACTCACTCCTCTAATCACAGTCAACGCTTTGGACTCTGGAGAGGCCTGCAGCTTTATGTTACAGTATGTGGGTCTGAAATGACATAACAGAATGTGAATAATGCTCTCTGTTCAGCTGATCTAAGTTCATGCTGGTTAAAAGTTTCAAGACATTGAGCACAAAATGACCCCAGATTCAGACAAACTTGGCAGTGCATGTTTAAGGGTCTAGCAGCTTACAGGGCTGACTGAGGATTCACTCCATATTAACCTGCTGTTGTTTCGTCTGAGAGGATCAGAGCAGCTCTCTGGGTCAAGTCAACCTCCGGCCAACTGCCTGCTCATCGTTTTAAAGAACAGGTGGACAAGAACGCGCACGCACGCACGCGCACACACACACACACACACACACACACACACACACACACACACACACACACACACACACACACACACACACACACACACACACACACACACACACACACACACACACACACACACACACACACACACACACACACACACACACACACACACACACACACCCCCCCAGGCTGACACCCCCCCCCCCCCCCCCCCCCCCCAGGCTGACAAGAGGACGTGACAGTGTGACAGCAGAATATTTGTCATGCAGTGTAGCCTGGTGTAATGACAACAAAGGATGTTGTGTCAAGTGAACTGTGAAGTGCATTTGTTGTGCGTGCGCGTGCGTGTGCGCGAGAGAGAGGGGGAAAGATAGACAACGTGGAGCACTTGGGAGCCGCCGTTTGCGTGAGTGAGCAGAAAAACAGCGTGATGGTCTCCCTGGGGGATTGGGGGATATAAGTTCAGTTGAGGTGGGGTTGCCTGAGGGTACTGCGCCTGTGGGGGGGGGGGGGTAGTGCAAGCCATTTAAGGATAAGTGGTGAGTGACAGGAGATGATGGGTGATGGTGGGGGGGAGGAGGAGAGAATGAGAAGACGAGGAGGCCTGATGTCTCCTTGACGACTTGGCGGTCTCACGTTAATCAATTGGCCGCGGGAAGGAGCCTGCGTTTGTGCATCAGAGGGAGTACCCAGAGGTTAAAAGTCTTTAATCTGAAAGGACTCTTGAAACATTAAAGATGACGCAGAATAATACCCCTCAAAAAAGCTTAAAAGGGAATTAGCTCATTAAAGGGAACTATGGAAATAGGCAGGACTGTTTGAAATGAGCTTATAAAGTCAGCAGGACAAGTTAGCTTCCAGGCCAGTGATGTATGAACTACTGTGCATGGGGAGAGTACATGTGCATAAACATGTGAATATGTGGTTATGTCAGAGTAAGGCTGTAGGGTGTATGCATCTGTCTAATGTAATATACTGTATGTACTGTATATAATTATGTTTCTGTCTATGTGTGTGTTTAAATCAGTGTGTATTTGTGTTCCATAATGCCAGGTTGTGTATGTGTTTATTTTTCACAAGCACATAGTATAGATTTTTTTAATTGAAGGTACTATATGCTATTGAATAGCATTCTGCCACTTGTCGCTGTACACAACTTCACCATCATCCTAGTGCTCCCTTTCAGTTCTTGTCATTTACTCACATTTAGGAATGTAAGTATTGTCTACTTGGCATTTCGTACAGCTGTACTTTCACTTCCGGTAAGCCCTATTTGATAGTGAACATAGCCGATCTACAAGCTCATAATGCTGGGCTGTAATGTGACGTGATATATATATACACGTGATGTATGTATATATATATATATATATATATATGATGTATTATTTCTTTTATTTGTGAAATTCTTTTGAAAGATGTAATTGTGTAAATGTGATTTCTTTGAAATAATGCATTATTTTATTGTAGGAAACGCAACAATAAAACGATATTTATTGTTTGGGAATCCCTGGTTTAGATCCAATGAATAAGAAGGGATGGTTGTATCAGCCGTTTACATCCCAGTCATGCAACTAGTTGGTTATCAACAAGCCCTGGTGTACAGGTGCAATCAATACTATTGGTAATTGTAATCGCAATTATTTTGCATAATCGTCGATTCATGTGTGTGTGTGTGTGTTCTTTTACATGCATCATATGTTTGTGTATGTAAAACTTGTATTCTGCCATGTCTGAACAGCGTTAAAACCAGTCAGAGAGAGAGAGAGCCCAGCTGCAGGTGAGCTTTGTGTAATCTGAAGTCTCTCCTCCACACATAGAGCCATCTGCCACTCCAAACTCCCCCCCCCCCCTACACACATACAGTTGCCGCTAAAAATACTCTCTCTATTGCACGCATACCGCACACACACACACACACACACACACACACACACACACACACACAAAAGATAACAAGCTACTCTGCAGGTAGGGCTTGCTGTAAAGACATACTCGTTAAACAGATGCCAGATGCCAAGCTGCGTAACAGACAACCATAAAGGATGTCCCATATGTTTACTATGAGTTTCAGACTAAAGGGAGGTATCTCTCTCAAACTCACAAACCAACTGCAATACACATTAAAGCATAGAACAATTAAAGCGATGTTGAACTTGGGTAGAAAAGCTAACGCTATCTGCAGCTATCTTGTTTCGCCATACAATGAGAGTGAATGGAAGCACCGTCTCCAGTTCCTCAATTACAGAAGCAACAGATGATGACGATCAAACATTTTCACACTTACGGCCAGGTACAAGCCACGTTTCTACCAAAGGTAAATTGTGCTTTAAGTAGTTGGTTGAGTAAAAGTATTTTACTGACTGGATCCTCTGATCCTCTATTCCCAAGAGTTCAAAACGTTTAATCCCTTCCAAGTGGATCAGATCTGGATATTGGGTAACTAAAACCCAAAAAGCAAACACTATGCCAAAGAGAAATATATTTAACTCTCAAAATCGAAATCTGATCAACTCGGATAGGAATGAAAGGTTTTGAACTCTTGGGCCCCGACATACTGAATCAAGAGGCTTTTTGAATGGAACTAATGTATTCATATGTAATAGGAGTAACAGTTCTATTCTGTTTTGGACTGTTCATTGAGCTCTATGTGATGTGTACCACATTCACTGTACTTGTATTGTACTTGGTGGTCTGTCTATATAAGATCAGAGAACAGGCTGTAAATTATTCAGTAAAGCAGATTGTAAAATGGGCCAACGGATGAGTCCAAATTAGCAGATATTCCATATTGTGATGAAACATTGATTAGAAGAGCTATTCAAAATTCAGCGACATAAAGGAAGTCAGTGATGATATCCAGAGGGGAGTGTGAGGGAACAATGATGAAGATATAATGTCCTAATGAGACGAGGCTCTGTGGACACTCCAGACACCATACTGACAGATGGCTAGACTCAGGGCAAACGGAAGGAATAGCTTTTGCCAATGGGTCACAGTATACTCACACGCACCCCCCCTCCCCCCCACACACACACACACACACACGCACACACGCACACAGCTGCTGTTTTGTCTTTAACAGAGTAAACACTTGTCAGAACAGGCTGTTGTGTAAAACCAACACATGCAAAGGAATATATACAGTACACATGCCACAAATGTGCACATGTATCTCACGCACACACACACGGCACACACACACACACACCTGATTCTCATCTCAAACCCACACAAACGTGCACTCACAAAACATCACACAAAGCTTGCTCACTTGCTCTATATTGCTCACTTGCTCCCTAGACACAGCCAACACGCACCCATGTCACGTGTATGAATCTTTTTTTTTAAAAGCACATTTTAGTACTTTTGCAGAATTTACAGTGCACTGTATGTGCATGTTCTCTCTCGCTCTCTTGCCTTCTCTCTCACACCCAAATTATCCATAGTGCGCAAACCTACACTGTAAAATGCTGAGGGTAAATGTATCTCTGCATGTACAAATGGACCTTTGCGGTACAGAAATTACAGAAATCACACACACGTGCCCTTGCATACACACCCGCCAAGCCATTGGCCCACTGTGTGTCTATATTTAGACCAAGCTGGTTGAGCTCACTCACAGTGGACATGTTAAGCAGTGTGCCTCCACTCCTCTCACAGCTAACGGAGAGGGACAAGTGAGTTCTAACCTGGTGCATCCACTCTATTCATGTTTAAACACTTGTGCAATATAAAATACTGCTCTCAGCTCCTCTCCAGCCCATTTGAATGACACAGCTTCAGCTGACCTCAGCCCAGAACACTTGCTGTGCCAGCCTCTATCTATCTCTTTCTGAGCAGGTCTCTCACTTTCTGAGTATCTAGTTTCCTCATTACCTCATTTGCCGAGTGCGCCTCTCTCATATGGGACAGATCCATATATACATCAAAAAACATAAATATATAATAAGACTAGCGGCTCTTAGAGGCTGTGCGTGTCCAAGAGCAAGTGTGGCTTTTGGCCTAAGACTTGTGCTAGGCTAAATGTTCATCATTAGTTATTTTCAAGATTATTACATGACTGTCCTTAGAGCCTTGCCACAGGACTAAAAATGCACATGACTGAACACACACACACACACACACACACACACACACACACACACAGTTCATGTATCCATTTGTAACTCCTGTACAAAATGTGTTTAAATTAACACTACAGATTTTACTGTGCAGCTTCTGTCTATATTTCTCCACCTCTCTTCCTTGCTGAAACTAGAGGAAAGGCGTTACTGTACTATGGTTGGTTATTAGTGGTATAGGAAGTTCTGCCTCACATCTAGATAAGTGACTCAACTGCCCTGGTCACTACAGCCACACCTATTCTCTCTGGACAGGCACTGAGCTCCAACTAAACATTAAAACACAGTAAAATAACACTGGATCTTTATATTAAATATTTATTCAATCATCATGGATTATTTAAGGATGGGGTTTAGGGTGTATAGTATGAGCACCACCCTGCACAAAGCCCTAACGGTATTGGGTGATTTAACTTTTCTTTAGGGGTGTGGATTCTTTAGTGAGATACGTAAGGATATCAAAATGAGCAGGTGAATAAATACATATGGACCAAACATTAAACATGGATTGAATCTGAACTTCTCCATGTTTACCTCTGAGTGAACCGTGGGTGCGTCTAAATGAATGGGTGTGATGTATGATGAGGACTGTGTCCCAATTCCAAATGACAAACAGAAGAGGAATTTAACTTTGTTTTCTCAAAAGAAATCGGGAGACTTTCCTTTACACTGCACCTAGAATAAGTTATTAGTTATTTTAGGGGATCAACCATGTACCCTGCATACAGTAGGAAACGTATACATTCTATCTATAGGCTACACTGTGACTATTTAAACATTCTCCCAAGGGAGAAACAAGGGCATGGTGCTTTTGAAGAAGTGCTGCATGAGCATTAATGCAATTAATGCAACTATACAAATATTCAATCATTAGGCCTACTACTGGTTGACCAAGGGATCCATTCAACGCAAATGTCACACACACCCTGTCAGTGTGAAAATCTAGCTATAATAGCAAATCACAGCTATTTTGGGCTACAATCATTCCTTACATGAATATGTCCCATATGTTTTTTTTTATTTGCTGTTTGCTTTGTCCTGTGATTGTTGCACATAATTCTTTTGTTGATGCCTTCCATGTACAACACTTTGGTCAATCTCGATTGTTGTAAATGTGCTATATTTGATTTGATTGGATGTAAATGAAGGTAAAAAAAACTAAGTCTGGACACTGATGTGTTCCAGTGGCTGATGGCTTGTAAACTTATAATGAAATTATAACATAATTTATACCAAATCTTAAAATAATAATGAATTGTGATGATGTCTGTTGATGTAACACACTCACGTAAAATGTACATTTTCTGACGAGGAAAAGTTCTGGAGATGATGGAGAGGGTTTTTTTTATTCAAAAAGGACAGACAGCATTTATCCATCCTAGCCTACATACATTGAGAAGACACACGCACGCAAACAAAGCATGCAGTGCCAATAGCGTGAACAAACATAATAGCTTCCCCTTAACGTTACAGCCTCTATAGAGCACTCAGGATACACTGTCTCCCCCCTGGCTGTAAACTCTTTGAAGAAAACATTTTCACATCTACATTCTGCCACCACACAAAGAGCTGTCGCGTTTTAGCACGTTGTTACAGCCTAACCATAGCAACAACAAAATAGAATAGATATGTATAGCAAAATGTCACAGTGTAGAAAACAGAATCTCATTCAGATCCATCCAGTCGTTTTGAACTCCTCCAGTCTCCAGAGGAATACCAAAACGCTCGCCCCAAAACACAGTCGCCCCGGGGCAAAACCGGCGACCTCGGCACCGTCGCCACCTAGTATTCCTAAACGTAACCGCAGTAAACTATGCCTAAACCTACCCTTATTCCTAATAAACGTAACCTCAGTAAACTATGCCTAAACCTAACGTTATTCCTAATAAGGTAACCTCAGTAAACTATGCCTAAAAACCTAACCTTATTCCTAATAAAAGGTAACCTCAGTAAACTATCCCTAAACCTAACGTTATTCCTACACGTAACCTCAGTAAAACGGTGCCAAACCCCAACCTTATTCCTACACTTAACCTCAGTAAAACTATGCCTATTACCCCAAACTTATTTATTTCTAACCTTAACCTCAGTAAAACAAATTATACAAAAATACAAGAGCCGCTGGGGGCGAGCGGTCCGCGAAAAGAAATGGGGGCGAGTGTGTTTTGGGGCGAGTCGTCCGGTTACCCTCCAGAGTCAGAGACATGATGCCCGTCGCGTTCCCGTTACTTTGGCGGACTGGCGGTGATGGATTTAACGGTCGCTGCTACTGCTGCCAAGTATAGGATTTACACCATATATAGCCAACCTAATGACAAATAAGTTTATGTCCGGGCAAACGAGCCACACATTTTCCACACAAATAACAAAAAACTTAAAGCCTACACTTTACTACACACCCCGATCTGCACACACCGACCCTGACAACGTGTTTCAGCACTTTCAGGACCATTATTACACGCACTGCAAAACTGTAAACAAAATGTAACATAGGCTACTAGTAATAGTATTAATAACTTACCGCTCACGTTGGTAACGGCGCCGAAAACCAAACAAGCGAAAAGTGGCAGGGAAAACAGAAAGCAACCTCGTGTCTTCATCATCGCGCTTGTCAGACCTTCTAAAAACAAACAGTTGTATGTATTGAGCAGCTGATCTGAATGAGCTTGTCTGCTGGGATTCAGCTTGTTGTTGCGTTGCAAACACACAGTTGGCGTTCAACCGTAGCACGTGTACCTCTGCTGTCGTCCAATGACGGCCCACTTATCATAATGATAACCCCTCCCCTCTTTTAGTGTGTGTGTGTATGTGTGTGCGTGTGTGCGCGTGTGTGTGTGTGTGTGTGTGTGTGTGTGTGTGTGTGTGTGTGTGTGTGTGTGTGTGTGTGTGTGTGCGCGTGCGTGCGTGCATGTGCGTGCGTGCGTGTATAATATTTGAAAATATTAAATCTAAATCTTAAATAATGGTACATCAGACTTAATTTTATCCTGCAACTTCTAGTTTATGCCCCAAAATGACTGGATATACAGGTTTTGTAGCAACGTGTAGCAATTGTAGAGATATTAGACCTTAATTGTCGAATATTTAAGCATGTACTTCTTATCATAGTATACTTTACATTACTTAAGGCCATTTTTCAAATATTTTATTTTTTTACATCGAGGTGCCCAGATGTCGTTAGTGCACTGCCCACCTATCCTATCCATGTATAGAGGTTTAACAGTAGATTGTGTCTTTATACTGTAATTTGGTAATGTAAAAAAAATAAACATTGTAGATTAGCTTAAGATGCAATTTTGTTGGTGCAAACACTTAACTGAACCATCCCAATAACTGTCTGAATACGTCTTTGTTCCCAGATACCATGTCTTGATGGAGCCTGGCAGATGTGTGGGCCTCTTTTCCTAGATCTGGGAGAAATCTCCATGACAGTAGCTTGCATGAAATCTGCAGGTCAGGGGTTATGAAGCAGCATATTGTAGAGCACTCAGAGGTTCACGTGGGCGTCTCTTGACTGAGCAAAGATCCAACAGCAGGTCAGTTGATTTGGTTGCTATAAGAAAAAGAGTGGGCGTAAGCCAAAGAACTCTATTTAAAGGGGCATTTCAACCATCCTTTTATATATCTGAGGCTGAGCTGTTTGGTCTCTGATTTCAATGTAATTCACTCTCCAGCACTGATTGTCAATGCCACTTTTAGTTCATTTCATCTTTGGTTGCAATTCTTAGTTTTGATTTAAAAAAAAGTCACTATAATGTAGTATATCAACAGTTGGAGCTTATACATTTATGTGTCATTGGAGCTGCTTAGTGTTTGTTCAGTTTCTTAATTTCATTCACAGAATTGGCATTCATCTGATGACATCACAGTCAGAGGGGACAAATTCAAACTAGCTGGTTTATTGATTTTGAGATATGTGTTACAAAGTGGTACATTGTACATCTGCAACATGCGATGTACCCTAATGTGTAACTTGATTTGACTGACAGCGCAAGATTCCATTTCTTCCTCTGTAATCTTGTAACAAGTGGACAAAATGCTACTCAAAGTGGCATCACGCTTTGCTGCCAGAACTGTGAGGGGTCAGAGTCTGTGAGGTTTCCATCTTCCATTTTCATAATGGCCTCGTCTGCCTGACAACAGAAACCGTTCTATCATAATACTGTTTCAGACCTGGCACACCAGGTAAATGCAGTTAGCTTACTGATGGGATAGAAAACCATCAAACGTCTGAGTTCCTGAGATCAGAGTAGGGAACAACTACAATTGACTGTTTTTGATCATGGCCATCAAGTCAATTCAAATATATTGTACACGCACGCACACACACGCACGCACGCACGCACGCGCCCACACACACCCACACACACACACACATGATTTGATGACCTTTATTAAACATGGCAAGAACAAGTCTTCCTCCTCCAGGTGACCTCCACACATCAAAGACAGACTCTTACTTGTGAAGTGGAATCCAAGCCTCCTGGGCATGTGTTCCCACGCATTAGCTGGATGGCCAACAGCAGGTCAAGGAGAAAAGGAATGAACTATCAGAATCTCAGGATTTCTACTGACTCCTACTGGACAGTAAAATCCTGTGTTTGTTTAAAATTTAAACGACCATTTAAACTTTAAATGGCGTGAGTTTTTTGTTAAAAGGTTAGAAGCTCTATAGTCCAGCAGTAGCCTAATCATATAGAGTCCCCAGCTCTTTAGTAAAACATAAAACTCCTTTTCCTGTTGGGATACCAATTTGATCCAATCAGGAACGAGAGTTCCACAAAGATCATTTATCAGCTTCAATTTTCAAGTGTTCCAGTTCCAGTTTTGTCCATGCATTTCTTTTGTTGGATCACTTCCGATTTCACTTGTCCTGCTATGAGCATTTTGTCATGCCTAATGTATGAAGTCAGGATCAAAGACAAACCACCAAGTGGAAATGGACTGCCCAAAGTGCCCATTGCCCTTATTAAATCAGACTTCCAATGCGCCACAGCATTGAGATGACAGGACTGTTCTTTGCTCCGCACTGAGGATTAGCATCAAAAAGGACTGATATCTCATTAAAACACGATCTAACTGCCATCGCTATATTAGCCATGTTCTTTGGTGAGATCTTAGCAGAGGTTATAGTCACGAGGCGAAGTTCTGTTGGACCAACCAGAAACACCACAGGACTCTGTTTGCCATCTCCTGATTGGCTAAATATAACATGCTGTTCACATGACCATCTCTCTGATCTGAGTTTGCAGTGGGTCTCATTAATGGAGATGACAGCAGGGTTTTAGTTATGCCAATCAAAACTGGCATGGGATCAGCTGCAGCTCCATTCTCTTAATTTCACATCTAATCTAGCAGTTTGGCAGTGTGAGATTTTTGTGTTTGTTTTTATAGCATATTTCATAAACAAAGGCATTTCACAGTGTTTTACGTAACGTATAAAGAGGAATTTAAAATGAAATAAAGAATAAATAAAATAAGAAGCAAACAGAATTAAACACTATTAGCAACAACAACAACACGCACGCACGCACGCACACACACACACACACACAAAGCATGTTCTCTGCAGTGAACACACACACACACACACACACACACACACACACACACACACACACACACACACACACACACACACACAGTGTATTATTTTTCACCATTTTTAACCCTAACCTTAAAGCCGAAAATAGCAGCTCTACAAGCCAATCAGTCAACATATCACGCTTCTGCATATTGTGAGCTTAAGTTGTAGATTGGCAGATTTTGAACTGGATGCAATAATAATTTCGAAATGTAATGTGGGGCCAGCCCGTATAATGCTTTGTAGGTCATTGAATGAATTTTAAAGTCGATTCTGCAAACAATAGGCAGCCATGAAGTCTAGCCAGCACTTGTGTGGTATAAGATCTTACTGATCTACGACTTGCATTTGGGCCTGTAAAGCCCTTTGAGACAGAAACAGTAATTGAGGGCTATACAAGTAGGCCTAAATGTGAGCTGAATTTGAGTTCATTCTCTGAGAAGGTGGTTCAGAAGGAAGCAACGAAAACCTAGGTAAATGCATAGGACAATTTGTGCAAATACAGTGACCAAAAACACCCCAAGGGGGACCAATATTAAAAAATATATAAAAGATATTAAGGATTTGTCAGTGACACATCACAACTAAGCACCATGTAGCAGAAGCGCTGCAGACTCATGTCTTATGAACTTTAATTTAAGCAGGCCTCAAACCCTGATGAAACTGTAGGCTCTGCACGTCAGGTTGTTTTGTGATGTCACTGTCCTA
Source organism: Gymnoscopelus braueri (assembly GCF_963280865.1). Taxonomy (NCBI): domain Eukaryota; kingdom Metazoa; phylum Chordata; class Actinopteri; order Myctophiformes; family Myctophidae; genus Gymnoscopelus; species Gymnoscopelus braueri. Next base: position 30,186,146 of record NC_137610.1, read on the forward strand.
TCCTTGTTTTGTTTATTCAAGGGAAAAGAGTTCACCCTCAGGCCAGTAGGGGCACGTGTGGATTCAGAGACAGGGGTCTTTTAAAGCAAGACCTTGGTCGGAAAATATTCCTCGGTGGGAAATTCCTCTGGTCTGGCTCAGGCTCACTGGCTGACTTCACTTAAACCTACATGGACTGCACAGTCACACAACCTGGTCAACTAAGGACAGAACAGCATATTGTCCTGGACATATAGGCAGAATGGAACCCACAACATGGATAAATGAAAATCTAAATAAGAAAATGTTTTTATTGCCAATTATGCTCAATATACAAGCAATGTGCTTTGCTTTTTTATTGATTAATTGAATACTTTATTAGTCAGAAATGTAAACAGCATGTGGTACAGTAAGACATTAAGCATAACACAAAAAGGTCCTGGGGACTTGTTCCCATTGTGGTCCTATGTATTCAATTCATCAACATACAGTAGCATACAAGACAATAATACGTGTCATCAACAAATACAAACACTATATTATGTACACAATGGGAAAATTACATTTACCTCCCCTTTTGGTCCCCTGACAGATGTTTCTTTCAGGCCAATTTTGAAATAAACCAGTGTTACGCGTCCTTTAATGGATGGTGTCAGGACATTCCACATTTTGGTGCGGCAGAGCAGTAGAATGAGAACTTTCCAATGTTTGTTCTAAATTTGGGTGGTTCCAGATCATGGTACCGTCCCTCTAGTGTTGTGGCTGTGGGTATCACTCACTTTGGAGAAGTAGTTTGACATGTATATTGAGGGCTCTGAGGGCAATGTCTCTTTGACCATCTTAAATACCTATCAGGGGAAAAAATGAAAAGTTGCTATGGTCACCTGATATTGCTGATCTTGTCTAACTAAAAGGCCAGTCTGACTGTGACTGATTTGGATACCTCCATATTTGGGCCGTCAGACTGATCTGGAACTCCATATTTGGACAAGACTGACCTCGAACTCAAATCCATGTTTGAGCCAGACTGACACGGAATTCCATATTTGGGTATGGCTGACTTCATTGTGTCTAGTTATGTCAAATCTGGACTACTGTCGTATTATCTGGTCTAGTGCATCAAAGCAAGAACTTGGTAAACTTCAGCTTGTTCAGAACAGAGGCGGAAAGACTAGCACTTAACTGCTCTGTCAGGAGTAGTGTGGATGCTATGCATGCCAGAGCAGATGAGGGTGGATGAAAGACTGGCAAGCAGCCTTATTCTGTTATTAAAGAATGTCTATTCCTCAAAGAAACCCTTCAGTTTGTTTTTACAGCTATTACTTGCAAATGATAGACAATGGTTATAATACTAGACAGGCACTAAGTGGTCACTTTACCTCTGCCCAGAACCAATGCACTTAAGAAAATAGTAATGTACAGAGCCATTGCATACTGGGATGTGTTCCCCTCCCCCCACATTTGACTCTAACTAAAATTAAATTTGGTTTCAAAAATAAATTTAAGCAAGCAATAATCAGAAAGGAAATCAGATAAGATTCGCTTGTTATTATTATTGGTATTTTTGTGTTTTAATTCCTTTCTTTGTTCTCTAAGTTTGTGTTTTTGTTCACTAACATTGATCATGCTATACTGAATTTTATACGTTGTATTGTGATGTTTTTTGCTTGTTTTTTTGTTCAGTGTAGACTAATAACAATAAACAACTAGAAAATGTGCTCCTCGGAGCACAAGTCTCCGCCAGCAGACCCGTGCTATTTTAATAGCACGGGTCGTCTTGGTAGAACGGGTCGTCTTGGTAGAATGCGCGTGGTTTTTGGTGTTCTGCAGGGGCGACTGAATATGTAGTGTCTGCATCTAAAAAATGTTCTTCTTGAAGCAATGTGTCATATGGGAGTCCTCGTAATTGACTGGTTTGTTCAAATGCTTGTCTGTCTTCTTCATCTTCATTGTCTTGAACAGTTTCAGCAGTTGATTGGTGTGTTTGATCTATGTCAGTTTTCTCTAGTGCTACATAATGTATTTGATCAAGGTGGCCAATTGTTACAGTATTAAGACTTCGGCCTTGTTGTGGGATCAATTCAACTCTATAGTCCTCTTCTGTGTTACTGTTGTAGATGAGTATGCTTTCTTAGCTTTGGCCTTCTGCGCCTTTGCTTGTCCAATGTTAGGTGTTCTCAGAGGGACACACACACGCACGGACGGGTGATTTATACTGGAAGGTACTGTTCCAATATTTCGTCATGCGTCTCGCTAGCCAATCAAAAGCATTGGTGACAACATATTGTCACGTGTCACGTGAAGTTTGACCAATGTTAGCTTGGCAACGGGGGAGGGGGACACACAGCGGGACGAAGCGAAAACATACTCTCCGCCTCCGGCGGAGACAATAATGACATCACAGTGATGATGCAAATGTCAAGGCAGCTCAGTTTAAAACTGGACTGCACAGCAGTATTGGGGCAGTCTTCCACGCTTGCCTGCATCAGGAACCAGTAGAGCAGAGATACCGAAACACATACCCCTACCCAACAATCTGCCAGTTACCCATACCCATTATCATCGTATTGTGAGGGCACAAACATCATCGGCTAACTTCTCGCTGGACAAGCCCTGCAAGCAGCGGGCCAGTTCCCAGTTCAATATTTGTATGTGGGTATTGTAAAGCCAAGAAAGGTATCACTAAGACCAGCCCAACCTGTCGCCTCAGTGATCTGGTAGTCACAGCATAGGTGGGCATTGTGTCAGGCCAGATATCACTAAACAAAGGAAGAGGAGACCAAAACAAACCAGGCATTTTTCAAAGTAGCCTGTACGATAGGTACGTAGCTAGTCAGCAAGGATAAGACTAGAATAAGAACGAAGAGCTGATTGTCACAGCAGCCGCATCAGACAAGAGATATAGACAATGACAGAAGGGGACAGTGTTGGGGAATCCATCCATGGGAAGCCATCTGCAGTCGGTACCTTCTTCACACAGCTTGGACAGATCTATCAGTCATGGCTAGACAAGTCAACACCATTCTTTGGACTGCGATGGACTGCAACTCTAACACTTGGTCTCATCTACATGATCAGAATCGCCGTGTTACAGGGTTGGTTTATAGTTACATATGCTTTGTCAATCTACCAACTTAACATGTTCATCTCCTTTATATCACCGAAAGTGGATCCTGCACTGCTTGACGAAGATTATGATGATGATGATGAGGGCCCCTCCCTCCCTACCAAGCAGAATGAGGAGTTCCGACCATTTATTAGAAAGTTGCCAGAATTCAAATTCTGGCATTCCACAACAAAAGGAATTATGGTCGCCATGGTTTTCACATTCTTTGATTTCTTCAACATGCCAGTATGCTGGCCTATACTTGTAATATACTTCATCATGATCTTCTGCGTCACCATGAAGAGGCAGATTAAACATATGGTCAAGTACAGATACCTACCATTCACACACGGGAAGAAGACTTATAAAGGTAATAAGGAAGACACAGGGGAACATTTTGGTAGTTTATCCTCTTAAACCCCGGCATCCGTGTTCTGGGGAAAATCTTCGCTGAAAATAGCCGATCTATAAGCCCGTCCACAATTGAAAATACTATGAGAGGTCAACCATATGGGGTTTAAGTGGTTAAAAACTATCCGTCTTCCCCTGCGTCGTTTGGATTTTTTTTTCTTTTGTAATGGGTATGGGATCCTTATCTAGTGAGCTATAAGTTCAATAGAAGGTGAGATAGAGTGCCAGTTGTTGCCCCTTTTCCTTCTGTTTTGAAGTAGCAAAAGTCACAGAAGTATATTTTGATTTCGGTACACTGTTACCTTGACAGTAAATAGAATTAGAGAAAAAGAAAACTATATAAAACTACATACCAAGTAAAAAAAAAGAAGTTATATGTTTAAAATAGCTGTTAAAAAAAGATAGTTAAAGAATATTACATTTGAAGTAAGAGGTTGAGATGGTTTGGACATTTGCGGGAGGAGGTACATTGGGACAAGGATGCTGAAGATGGAAAATCTGAAGTTTTTGAAGCTGAAAGAATACTTGCAATCGCTGCCTGTACCCCCCGATCAGCCCCAAAGTTATTGTGTAAGCCTGCCAGTAGATCAAGAAAGTACCTCCACATTTTTTTTCCACGTTTCATATATTTTTCAATTCATAATGGAAGTCAATGACAGGTAGCCCAGAACTTTCAAAGTTCTGTGATGTGTATTCTGTTTACGTTTCCATTATAACCACAACCACACTTGAAGGGGAGAGGGACGTCATAAAAAAACAAACCCTCATAAAAAAGAGATAAGAGATAAAGAGAAATTCCGAGAACACAGGGTTAATACCACCTCCTGAGTAGGACCCAATTAGGTCCTGGGGACCTTATCTGGAACTGAGCCATAGCGTATGGAAACAAATCCAGAACCTGTGAAATACATTTCACAGCACAGTTAGACCCCATCTTGTTTATCCAATCGGCCATACAGTATCTATCTTCAAGTAGTAAAGATGAAAAAGCACAAAAACTACTTTTTTAACAGCTAAAAGGGGTAAAAGAGAAAACAGCTCTTCAGACCTAAATAAACTGTCTAAAACACTCAATACAGACTTTTGAGTCTTAGAAGGACAACACACAGCTACAGATCATATAGAAATAGAAACAAACAGATACAGACTTTTGAGTCTTAGAAGGACAACACACAGCTACAGATCATATAGAAACAAACAAATTAAAGAACAGGGGGAAGTCAACAGATAATTAGCAATAGTTACAAACAGTAAATCAAATCAAACATCCAAAGATAAAGATATGACACTGAGTATAGACACTGACTATTACCTCTAATAAACTGCTGACTATCCCTCTAACAAACAAATTCACATATCGCCCATACACGTTCACTCACGTCTGTCACTTCACCACTTTGGTCCCAAACAAGATATCTACTGGCTAGATTGCCATGGAATTTGCTGTGCACCTTTATAGTCCTGAGATGACCCCTACAGATTTGGATGCCTTTCCTCTAGCCTAGAGCAACTTGTATAGCAACAATGTATAGATAGCTTAGATAAAGAGCTGCTATAATTCAGGGATAAACAGTCTAGTTATTATAATCTATTCCATACATTTTTCTTATGGATTTTATAATCAGTGTCTACCTTATTTAAGAAGAAGAAGAAGGAAAGATACCAGAGACCATGGAAAAGACGTGGAAACACATTAAATGTCTCCTCCTAGTGGTCAGATATTGGGATTAGCAGAAGTTGGCTGGCCTTACTTTTCAGCTAGTAGGCCTACTGTCTGTCTGATGCTGCTGGAAACTCCTCAAATACCATTACAATACAAAGATGAAATCTGACCCACTGGTACAATCTGCAACTTGTGTTGACAGGTTCCACTGCTGCTGGCTAAGGTCACCCAGAACACAAGGCAGGGCCCCCCACACACACACACACACACACACACACACACACACACACACACACACACACACACACACGCGCGCAAACTGAGCATAACTTCAACTAGACTGGGACATCTATGGGTCAGCTACTCAGCTTGATATTCGAGTGTTAAACACAAGAACAAAGGATGTTCTCTGCAGTGTGCAGAGACACGAGGCACCGCTTAGACTTTTGAGTCTAGAACTAGAAGACGTTTATTAATTTAAAAGCTTGATTATACAATTTACAAATACAAATTTAGACGCAAAAGACAGGCATTTCCCACATTTACAACTGCATTGATGATATGTAATGCCAATAAGTCTTTTCTTCACAGTTTACCCATGTAGCCTACCTGTCTTTTATTTTATTTTTACATGTATTAACTTAAGCTAAGTTAAATAATAACACGAGATTATGTATAACGGTCAACCATCAGAGTCAGTCATGGTCGAGCGGCCAATATTCTCCGCCGGTTTCGGGGGATAAAAGCCGACCTACAAGCCCCCAACTCGTCGCGGAAGCGACACATTGTGAGCTTGTAGATCGGCGCGCGACACCGTCGTACGTTAATATTTTAAATGTGACGTAAAGACTAGCTGCGTCCAATGAGGAAAAGGCTACATGTAAAAAAAAAAAGAGTGCTTTTAGGAAGGAAGCAGAGTTTCCTGTTACCGCTGGTCCGCTCTGTGGTAAACACAACACAGTGAACACAACGGATCTCGGGTATACCTGCTACCTGCGGTCGGACGGAGTCAAACAGCTCCGAATAGAACCGCTCTGTTCAACGCTAAACAGTTGGACCAGCCTGCCACAGTGCCACTGTGTGTAAATCTTCACATCATGGTATGTTTGTACGCGATCATCATCAGTTGTGCTGCTTTTAACCCGGGGATGATAAAATGTACGTGACGAAATGCGCTTGTAACTGGTTACAGTAACTACGTCGCTTAGACTTTTTGCTGCATTGTGTTTCTATTGTATTAGATTCTGCAGAAAGTTCATCCCATAGCGAGGGAAGTTATTGTTGCATCCGGGGGTGTTATCCAGGAGTAGGCCACCACCTTAACGTAGTCTTGGATCAAGACATCATAGATGTATTTTATCGAGTATGACTTTTACTTTCGTATCTACGATAGTCTTGGCCAGCACCCCCCACTGTGTCCTGCACTTTCACCAGTAAAGCCCGTACTTCTCCATACATGTACAAAAATAAATATATAAGGTTCTTACCTGGTTTTCCCAAATGTTAACTCACGCTTCGGAGTCTTAATGCACTGTATTAGTCCGTATTTTTCAATAAAGAAGTGTTTTAATCCCGACTGTGGCCGAACGCCATTCCCCCCCTCGTTTACTTCCCGTTTACATTAAGTGTAATACCGACTTTAACCTGATGCGCCTCGTCACTACCGCCCATTGAGGATACAGGGAACTTCCGACAGAATCTGACACAGACGGGATAAAAACTTCTTTATTGAAGAATACGGACTTATAAATTGCACAGACTACGAAGCGCGAGTTAACATTTGGGGCAACCGGGTAAGCACCTTTTTATACACGTATTTTTGTACATGTACGGAGAAGTATCGGCTTTACTGGTGAAAGTGCCAGATGCACTGGGGGTGCTAGCCAAGACTAAAGTAGATACTAGCTGTAGATTACGACTCTCGTAGATGTATTTTATGATTCTGATGTCAGGATCATAACATATCTCTACGAGAGTCGTAATCTACGGCTACGTAGATACGAAAGTAAAAGTCATACTCGATAAAATACATCTATGATAGTCTTGCTCGAAGGCTAACGTTAACGTGGTGTAGCCTAGTAATTATCGTAATGACATGTTACTTTAGTTTTGGCATGATATTTCTAGGTTTTTGCTCCTCCTTATAAAGTACTATTATCAAAAGTACTTTTCTTTTCTCCGGCAGTGACCATCGACACACTTTAGGATCATTGTTCTAGTGGGGAGAGACTTGTAGCTCTTCTTGAAGTTCTAAGTCACAAGACAAGGTGGGTGGATGCTCATGACATCACTTTGTAAAGTTTGTATCAACGTCACAAGTATTTTCTTTTCTTTCTTTCTTTCAAGTGTCATTTTTATAATTGGCTAAATGTACAGGAATGTGTTGGATATAAATACCATGGTTTTAGTGATATTACTGATACATTCAGATTAAAAACTGGGCCTGGGGATACAGCTAATTCTTTGTTTTACTGTGTGCATTCAACAGGTGTTCAGAAGTACTGTTGGAATTCATTATATTACTTGAATCGGATACTATTGATTGATTGATTGAATACTTTATTAACAAGTCGTTTTTAACAGTACAGGTAGTACAGTCCAAGGTTATGTTAAAAGGATAACACAAACGGCCCCAGGGGGCTTGTTTACATTGTACATTGTACAACATTGTATTTCTTTAATCAGATAATTAGACACTGGGTGAATAGACCTGTTGTGTGTCACATCTCATAAGTTTGTGTAAAATGTTAAATATTTCTCTCTAACAGAGGTTGCTGCCATGTCTTCCCCCACGAACACCCTGGGGGAAGGCTACACAGACACCATCGATCCGGAGATGCCAGCCATGTTTGATGGTATGAAGCTAGCTGCGGTGGCCACGGTCCTCTACATCATTGTGCGCTGTCTGAACCTGAAGAGTACCCCAGGCCCGCCCGAGGTCATCTGTCAGGACACGCCACTAAACCACTTCCTGCTCAAGTCCTGTCCCTTGTTCACACAAGAGTGAGTTATAAAGTGTTGGGTTTTACTATATATACGTGTGTGTGTGTGTGTGTGTGTGTGTGTGACATCTACTGGTGTGGGGCACAGAAATGGTTCTCCATCATTTCTGCTTTGATCTTCCACTGAGACTTGCCGTGCTAGAAGATGGTGTTGCCTGTGTCTTTACCTTCTCCTGGCGTCATTTTGTGGGAAACGTTTATATGTGAAGAGAATAAGGAAGATGGACCAAAGCGCCTTGATACCAATCTCAGTCTGGCCTTGCCTGTTGGGGAGAAATTGGTCACCGTCAGCTGGTTATTGGACACCATACTGACCATGTCCATCGAAAGAGATGTTACTTACAGAACTGGGGAAGGGGGCGGAAGTCCAGGTACAGTAGGTAGCCAGCCATACGTCTCCCTCCTTGACAGTGGTAGTGAGAGCATGAACCAACAGGCTGGTTTTCCTTATTTTGCAGACATGCAAAAGTGTCACTTTTCAGCTACAGTCACCTTTTTGAACTCAAATAGGGCAATTGTGTGACACCTGACCCGAAAGAAAACATGTTTTTTTCACCTCGGGCTGTTTGCATGCCTGATTTTGTGTAGTGTCAGTGTCAGCAGATTAGAGCAGAGATTCTGTCTGGGACAGTGGTGTGTCTATCGGTGAAGACAGCGGCCGTGTAGGAGACGCATTAGACATGTAGCAAGATGTTGCGGCGAAACCCTTAAAAAGATTGCTTTGAACGAACTTATTAATTTTTAGCGGTGGTCCCATCCCTTCGTTTGCAAGAGTAGACTGAATCTAGACGAATGTTCCTTTGAGTTTTATACTGTGTGTAACAGTGTTGTTGCACTCGTGATGTAGCCTATGTGCAGTTGGAATACTAATTAAGTCAAGTGTGCCATATCTATTCTTAAGTTAATGTGTGAACTACTTCGAAACTTCCATGGCCAGCGGTCATTATCACCTCAATAGCCACACATAAGCCTTCACCTCGGACGCTTGCTACATTCTTGCTGCCCCCAGCCCCTGCTCCTGCGTGCCAGATACGCTACCTCGGATGGTTAGTAGACTGTATAGGATTCTTTAAAAAAAATCTTGGAGGGTATATAGTGTAACACGGTAGAACACACCATTGCTCGCTGATCACTGGTGGCTTTATGGTGAGGCGTGCCACAAATGGAAACCATCTTCACTTCAGAGAGTGAAGACATTGGACTTTCATGTAGACAAAGTGTGCACTACCTACAGAGCTGTCTACAGAATGGCTGGAAGAGCTGGACGCTCAACTGTTGACTCATCTTTGACTCATTTGTAGGGCGTTGCTGAAAATGAGCACTTGTGCTCAGCTACTACCCTGGGTAAATAAAGAACCAAAAAGAAATGGAAAGGAATTACAATTACACACACACACTAGCTTCCCTGTGTAGGTGAAGAGCGAGCACTTTTAGAGCAGGGGTCACCATATAGATTTGACCCAGGGCCAGCTTTGGGCAGCTGGGCCAGCCCCCCCCCCCCACACACTCACACTCACACTCACACTCACACTCTCACACTCACACTCACACTCACACTCACACACACACACACACACACACCAACACTCTCTCACTCACTAGAATATATGATCAAGAGAATGAAACCACACGTAATGCAAAACAACAACACATCCTAATGGGTAGAGGGTAATGGGTTATATGGTACTTAACAATGATTCTGTTAAAATTTGTCTTTTCCCAGTCAAATTCTACATAGTATGCATGCTGAGTCCCGGTTGCTGTCCATGTCCAACAAGTTGTTTAACCAGTTTTCCACCTTCAAGGTGCCGAACGTAAATTACGTTATTTGACTTATCACATTTCTCACCACTCCGGACCTCATCCTTTAGCACTCTTTATTTCTTTGTGTCTATACTTATTGCATATTTAGATGAATGCATGTCATGTTGTTTTTAGATTCATGTATGTGTTTACTACTGTTATTTTTTTGTTGTTGTTATTTAAATAGATGCTAGGTTTGATTTCTCCCTAGTTACTTTGTAGCATGTATTGAAGGCGGCAAAGTTTAAAGGAAGCATTGCTTCTGTCCATCTGTCTGTAGGTACATTCCTCCATTACTATGGGGTAAAAGCGGCCACCTCCAAACGATTCTGTATGCGAAGATGGGCCGTGTCAAAACCCCCACACCATGTGGCGTCCGCAAGTTTCTCCCCATGCAGGATGGAGCCACTGCGACCTTTGACCTCTTTGAACCACTGGGAGACCACAGCACAGGAGGTGAGAGAACCACTGAACCTCAAATAGCATTTTCACGATTAAAAATATAAGTTGACGAGTAATTGTCACACAAATAATTGCGATTTAACGATTTCATTGTGTTTTTGGCATTGAACATTGACATGTAAATGTCAATGTTGTCAATGTTGACATGTCAATGTTGTTATTTACATAACATGTAAATAACAACATAATTTCTGTTTGCCTTTTAGGCTCAGGTCAGATATGACAAATAACTTAAATACACAAAGAAATTACTGACATATTTAATAATTTTTGGAAAATGTTAGAAAATGTATAAACATTTTTCAACATAGAAACGATTATGATGATTATGCAAAATAATTGCGATTATCTCAAATAATTGCGATTAGGCGAAGAGGCACCTCTAGGCCTAGAGGTGAGAGAACCACTGAACCTCAAAGACAGACAGATAATCGTGGACTGTCATGGGTTTGTAAATTAGATCATGAGCAGAATAACATCATGTGGTTTTCAGAGCCAGAGAACAGTTTATGGTTGTCTGTCTGCCTCCACCACCACCACTTGGAGGAGACCATGTATTTCAACACACACACACACACACACACACACACACACACACACACACACACACACACACACACACACACACACACACACACACACACACACACACACACACACACACACACACACACACACACACACACACACACACACGCAAATCGACATGATCACACCAAACAGGCGTGTTCAGTTAACCCTCATGCGCACACATACAGTAAACATTTCCTGACAGTGACCCCAAATCTCTGTTTGTGTGTATGCATCTGCGTCGCCACAGATGATATCACCATGGTGATTTGCCCAGGGATCGGTAACCATAGCGAGAAGCACTACATCCGGACCTTTGTTGACCATGCCCAGAGGCGGGGCTACAGATGTGCTGTCCTCAACCACCTGGGGGCCCTACCCAACGTCGAGCTCACCTCACCGCGCATGTTCACTTATGGTAAGCACAGGAGAGGACAACACAGAAAAGAAAGCAATGTAACTATTGTCTGTCAGTGTGTATGACTCTTAAGTGTTGATATTGAATTATATGTTCAAATGTTGTAGTATATGTTTATTTAGATATAATATAATGTTCTTTATTCTAAAAACAAGTTTTAATCTAAAAAAAAACAAAGCATCTCAAGGGGCACGGTAGCACAGTCGGTAGCGCTGTCACCTCACAGCTAGAAGGTCCTGGGTTCGATTCCCGCCGGGGGCGCTGGGGGCGTGTCCTCTCCTCCGCGTCATCAGTGCCCATACCCTAGGTGGGGTTGGTGAAAGGGCCTTTGTGTGTGGAGTTCGCATGTTCTCCCTGTGTCCCCGAGGGTAGGTACCCTCAAAAAAACATGCAGTAATCCTGGTCTCTATACCGCCTCCCCCTGGTCAGCTGGGGTGCCTGATGGAGGGGAAAGGAACTGGTTGGAGTAACGCATTGAAGGAGGCATGAGCTCGGCTCTGGGCTCTCCCTAGGCTGGCAGAGGGAGTGTAGCGCCCAGGATTACTTAGAAAATTGGCACTGGGTGAAAAAAATTATGGGGTTGCAAAATCGTGGGATATAAAAAAAAAAACGAACAAACAAAGCATCTCAGCTTACATGTGGGAGCTCGCTTTGTTTAAACCTAGTTTTTGGAAAGAAGTTTAATTTATTACCATTGAAATTGTTTTAATTTGTGGAATTACTTGTTAAGCAGGGGGAGAATTACAGCGTCAAAACACACTCACTTAGATCCGCTAACACAGGATGTCTGTCCCTCCCTTCCGTACGGCACCCTGGCAAGCATCCTCTTCTCCCTCCTGGCTCCCATGCTGTGGTATGACCTACCCCTCTTGGTCAGGACTGAAGACTCACTTTCTATCATCCACCACAGTCTGAAAACTCCCCACTTCAGACTCTACCTCACTCCCTAGCATTCGTCATTACTAGTATCACTACCTCCTGTTGCCTATGATAGATCCTAGTTATACTATGAATATGTATATAGGTTACTTGTTCATATACTGTATGCTATTTATATTATTTAGATAGACATACTGTATATTGTTTGCTTGTCCACAAATGCTTTAGATAGCATATTGTTTATACCTACCCGGTATCCTAGTTACTTTGTAGCACTAAATTGTTTTCTTTTCACTCTTATTCAGTTTATCATTTACCTTGTTGTTTGTTGACTAGGGTTCATGCCATTTCCTTATAATACGCTCTGTATAAGAAAGTCTTCTAAAAATGTGCAATTGTCTTCTGTCAGGTTGTACGTGGGAGTATGCAGCCATGGTGGCCTACGTTAAATGCTGCCTGCCCCAGAGCATGCTGGTAGTTGTAGGCTTCAGTCTGGGAGGAAACATCGTCTGTAAGTTCCTTGGAGAGAACCGTTCCAACCAGGACCGAGTTCTCTGCTGCGTCAGTGTGTGCCAGGGATACAACGTCGACAGGTCAGTACCACCAAGGAGTGTTGTGTTAGTACAACTAACCTACGTAGTATTAGCTTCAGCGGTGGTAGTAGTAATATTTTGTTGCTGTCGGATGGAAACCTCATACTGTACGTGTGTTTTCAGGATTCAAATTCAAAAATAGCAGATCCACAAGCTCAAAATGCGTCGCAATGCGCTGCATTTGAGCATTTTAAAATGAAAGTTAAAATGTGGAGATAAGTGGTTTCTGCCCGATTTGGCAGTAGTAGTACCTATGCCAGTACCAGTACTACAACTACTATGATGGTAGTAGCTGTGAATATATTATTACGTATGTGTTTGGCGGTGTGTAATTGTATGTTATTGGTGTGTGTGCACTCGCAGGGCTCAGGAAACATTTCAACATTGGGACCATGGTCGTAGAATCTACAACTTCCTGATGGCAGAAAACATGAAAAAGATCATTCTGTCACACAGGTGACTGTTAACCCATATGCAATGATGCACCACACAATAACCACCACACACAACACAACATTACACACCAACAATACAGAGAACAATATACAACACAAACATACACTATTGTTGTGTATGGTGCGTCTTGTATTATTTATTGTTGTGTTACACAACACACCATTACACAAAAATACACAACACAATACAAGACACCATACACAGCAATATACACGACAATACACACACCACGAAACAATACGCTACACAATACACACAGCAACAATACACATGATACGCAGCACAACATGCCACACCCTACAAATCAACACCCTACATCCTCAGCGTTACAAACGACTGGTTAGGTTACATGGTTGAACGTGTGTGTGTTTGTTGTTGAACAGAGGCAGTTTGTTTGGAATGAGCTCTGGTATGACGGAGGAGCCAGACCTCAGCAGACTCTGCACAGCCACCTCTCTGATGCAGATTGATGAAACCATTATGAGGTACTGTATTAGTATGTGTATTTGACCCTTTTGATTCATGTTACCCACATGAACCCCAACGTCCCTATTGTGGGCATGTCATAATAGGCAAACATTCAGTGAAAATAGGCGAACATCTGGCTAAAATATCTACACGCTCACGTTTGCGAACTTGTAGATCTGTATTTGTAGGTCTATTTGCGAAGAGATTTGGTGTAGAGGGGAAAAGGAGGGGATCAAGTACAGACCCCTGGGGGACAGCTGTCAGTGTCAACGAAGTATGTAGGGTTTAAGTGCTTAATAACACTTCTACAACTTCTGTTGCAGGAAATTCCACGGCTACAGTTCCTTAAAGGAGTATTATGACCAGGAGAGCTGTGTTCAATACATTCAACATGTGAGTTTGGTATTCATTCACATACTGTGAATTATTGATTATTATTATTACCATCAATCATTTCATAAATATATTTATGCAAATCTTCAGATTGTGTTAATGAATGCCAATATGATTACTGCTGAAACTTTTACTACTACTGCTCCAATACAATAATTCTGTACTATAATGAAAATAAACAAAACACTTTAAACAGTAACTGATGATGCCATGTCCCTGGTCTCAGATCAGCATTCCTCTTCTGCTGGTGAATGCTTCAGATGACCCCCTGGTTCATCCGAGTCTACTGACCATCCCACGCTTACTCGCTGGTATGTCTCACCTGGAGCTGTGTGTGTGTGTGTCATTATCATATCGTCAACTAGATATTTAACTCTAGTACGGGCAGGGCGTGTGCATGAGACAAGTATCACCGCAATAGTTTGACGGGACGTGTTGCCTGTTTTTCCTGCAAGTTCTTTCCGGCAGGAAACCTTGGTGTGTGTGCGCCACCCATTTAGCTACACAGAATGGACAACAATACTACGACGCGATTCTTCGTATATAGGGCTTAAGTCTAAGGGGGTTAAGTGTCGATGAAGTCTTACTGCTCTCACCTCCATGGCCAGACATTCTTATTGAATAATTCAAGGCCACACGATCCCTCAGCCCTGGGTGTCTTTGTGTTTGTTTGTTAGTGTGTGTAGTTTGGTCTCCGTAGATCTGAGATCTTGTGTCTTAATGAAGGAATCAGGAATACACTGCTCTGTAGAAGTCACAACTTTCTCTTCCCTTCACAGCGTTTCTTCAATTGCTGACAGTAGCCATTTGTCCAAAGTTGTGTAATATTTTACTGATTAATAGAGTTGACTTCTTCCATTTCTAAAATGAACTATCAATCAGTATTCATACAATTACAAATATCTTTTAATTGAATTTATTTGATTATATATTAAAATCATTTAAAAACTACCCTTATTAAGCCACGATTAGCCCCTGGGCTGGACTTGTTGGACATGTATGCCCTATAGCCTACTTTATACTGTGTGAGCAAAGCCAATGGCTCATAGCTCTGGGCATTTATAGTACAGAATTATGAACCCTGAGCCATGGCGTGGCTTAACTGTTAAGGTTCATTATATTGCTATTGAAAAGTAGATGAAGGAAAGGGTTAAACTCTTAATTTAGTTGCATTCCAAAAGACTCCTGGACATCTCCTATTAATGGTGGTTGACTGGTATATTCGTTGGGTATTCCAGCATTAAAATGTGTACACTAAGTGTTTGTTGGTCTTTGAGAAACGGAAACACTGTGAAGCTTTCTAACAGGGATTTCTGATTCCGAACTTATATTGTAGTACAGCATGAGATTAAACACCAACCCACATATTCAAATGAATGATTATTATCAGTTAAAACTATGTAAACAAAGAGCTATCACGTGAGCACGTCCTGTCACAAATGCTTCACTGAATTACATGCACACACACACACCGCTATCTCCATACACACCCACTCTCATATCAGCACTGACAAAACCTGTACTTGCCTGCACTACACGTGTATTCCTTTAACATTACATCTTCACTTAGTCTTAAAAGTATTTAGGTCACTTAAAGACCTAAATACTAGTCTCACATGACATTATTTCCTGTTCTTCTACCTGAAACTAATGGGTGGAGCTACCTTCCACCTGAACACAAAGGTCAAACCCAGGTTTTATCAATGTTTCCTCCTGTAATAATGAAGATATTTTTGTCACTGTTGAGTGATTTACTGTAGTCTTACAACAAGTATTCAGTGCATCAGCAGACCAGCTGGTGAGGCAGTACAACCTAACTTGAAGAATGAGGGAATAGGTGTGTTTGTGTTACGCTTGACTTAGTGAATACTTGTTAGTCTCCTTACTCTGTTGTGTGCACAGGCTTTTAGTGACACCAGCCAAATGTCAAGTTACATTACAGCTACTACTGTAAAATATTTACTGTGTGTGTGTGTGTGTACGCCAAGAGGTAGTGAGAGGTGGAGTGTTGGGTGACAGAAAGAGAAAGCAGTTGGCCTTGTATTTCCGTGTGGGGAAACTCAAGGTCCTGTTTTTTGACTGGAGAGCTGGTGTGTTGATCACAAATAAAAGCAGTTTCTGCTTTTTTTTATTTGACTCAATCTGTATGGTAGAATATGTTAATACAATATAAATGGCACATCTGCAGTGGTTTGAGGTGGTCTCCCTACTTTCCCATTAGAAATGTCGGCTAAAAGGAATACTCCATGTGGATCTTTAGTCCGTTTTTGTCCTTAATTAAAAGGAAACAGTTTTGGACATACAAGGTTTCCACCAGAATTAATCTCCCCCCCCCCCCCGTTGTTCCTAACAGAGAAGAAGCAGAACGTGGTGTTTGCCCTGACGCAGCACGGAGGTCACCTGGGCTTCTTTGAGGGGGCGGGGCTTGTGCCTCAACCTCTCACCTGGATAGACAAGTTCATCGTTGGCTACGCAGACATCATCTGTCAGTGGGAAGAGAACCACCGGCCGCCCTGTCAGAGGAACCAACAGACATGCACACACGACACACACCAAGCGTAACGCCTGCTCGTGAGATGTGCACGCACACGCACACACACACACACACACACACACACACACACACTCTATATGTGCTTCCAAAGCACAGTATAAGTTTAATGTATGCTGGTGTATGCACACATACAGCTGTTGTACAGTATGTGTGTGGGGTGATGGGAAATGTTTATATGGACCCAATCAAATATTTTTGACCAAATACCTCGATATCGATATTGTGACGATATTGTGGGGATTACTATTGGTGCTTTCACAAAATATTTACACAATGGGATTTTTGATAATCATGCCTATACAATAACTCAGTTGGTAGAGGCAAATAATAGAAGCGCTAGAACAGTCAGGAACATTCCGAAAATTACATCAACTTCACTTGTAATGCAGCCTTTAACTACAATACTTATTCCATATCACGATATTCTGATATCCGATCATCAAATGGATTATTACACACACACACACACACACACACACACACACACACACACACAAATTAACATACACAAATATAACAAACTCTTTGATTCTACCTCTTCCTGTTCTTTATCCATTGCTGTTGCTGGCCTACAGAGACTCTTTCTTACTGCCTTTCAAACACACTGTTTTTGGAACACATTTTGTATACATCTGTTGGTGCTTAAGTTTGTTCTGCAACACATTTAAGCAGAGGTACTGGCCTCTTTGAACCAAACGATGTCTCTTTCAAAACTGTATGTTGCCTTCTACTGCTGCTAGTGATACTGCTGCCACTACTACTATTGCTGCTAAGGCTGCTGTCGCTACTAATCATGATGATAATAACAAAGCACTTAAAGTGTTGCACAAAGTTCAGAGCCGATCAAAAGACGACATATAACATGGCCGTCTTAAAAAATGGAAGTTAATAAATAAAGTATTTTAGGACATGACACTGACAATCTTTTACTCTTTGATGAACATGGCAGTTGATTCATGTTTACACAATTAGTCTTATAGACCTAAATAGTATATGTTACTACTATAGCCATTAGCTACATGACCAAGCTGCACATTCAATGTGGTTTACACAGGAGTCCTGTTTTATTAGCCACTTGTCACTTGAAACCTAGCATCCCTATTCTAGGGGGATCATTCACCAGAAATAGCTGATATACAACCTCACAACGCATCGCAATGCAACCCATTGTGAGGGCTATTTTCCACTAAGAGATTTGGTGTAGATGTGTGAAAAAAAGAGGACCAAGCACAGAGCCCACCCCGGTCAAATAAGTATTTGTTTACTAAATATAGAACGTTTAACTGGTTAAATAGTCATTCTCTGCTTTTTTTTTGCACAAGGGGCCTGGCTGTATCGAACATTGACCATGAGCTCAGGACCCAGCCTATTGCATAACAATATTTCTCCATTAGAGTTGTTCTTTGTGACTCTGTGAGAACAGATTTTGGATTCCAAACCACTGGTTGTGAAACATTGTTTTGAATGCTGTGTTATGCATTACCTGTTTCCATGGCCCTGCTCATGTGTATTTTTAATCTATGGCACCCTCTGCTGTTGATTTGGAGCATTCCTTAAAGAGCGTGTTGAGCAAACTGGGTGATATTTGGGCTATTTTAAATGATACTCTTATTCAGATCAACTCACCATGCAGTCTTGTGCTAATATTTCTGTTAATTTAATTATATTGTCTTATCTCTTGTTTATTTACTAAGAGGTTATGTTGAGGAACGCTGTTCTGTTAAGTAACCTGAGTATGTCTCCTTAATCTTTTACATCACACAAAGTTGATGCTGCCCTTCAGGATGTAACACTTATTTTAACAACCTGGTCCATTAGCTTAGACTGAGGTGTCAAAAAAGGAGTGAAGAGTGCTACAATATCAAACTGCCTAAAGTGAAAACGTGACTGAAGGTGCTTTTTGGTAAAACCAGGGGAGACCATGGTAACCAAGGTCTAAGGCCTTTAATATAGGGCTTGTTCACCTGGAAGAATTTAAAAAATAATATATTTAAAAAAAAACAGTTCTATATGAATTAGCCCTACATTAAAGGCATTTAAATTTAATAAAGAGTGCCTTTGACCTGATTTTTATATTGGTCCATAAGCCTGTGGTGATTTATTTAGGATCACCCAGGCTATAGGCATCGATCTTTGGACCAAAATACTGTATTGTTCAAGAGGTAGAGGCCCAGTGTTTTACATAACATGAACTTAATTTTCTACTTTTCTTAGTTCTGTCCATGAACCTATCAATTAAGCTGGGTGAGGCATTATGTTGAGTCTCCAAGGGATTTTAAATTCGTTGACTTTGACAATAAAAACAAACCTAATGAAAATCATACTTGGTATTAAAATGTCTCTGTTTCTAATTCTGAGCTGTTCATTATGAACCAAGGTAAATACAGTGTCTAGCTTCGCTATATATTGCTCCTCGTTTTATTACACTTGGGACGCTGAGGATTAGCATGCCTCCTTCCATTGGATGCGGAAAAATCATGTGATATAATTACGTAAATGTGTCTGTTAACATGGATTAATTCAATGCAAATCTGCCACACAAGCTCTGTTGAATTACTATGCGTACAGCCCTAATGAACAACCCACGACAGGAAAACTGGATGCTGCATAAATGCATGCTAATGTAGCTTACAGTCTGCTTTCTGGACAGACCTGGTTTAAAAGTATAGTTTGTTCAGTCTATTTAGATGTCATACGGCTGAAGTCTATGCTGTAGAACAGTACAATGAGGTATAAGACTAGACGGTCACAAGAGAGTGTTTCAAATTAACTAAGGTAATACTCAACCCTGAAGGGAAATTAACTACATTTTCTGTCACTTAATAAGAAGATGATAAGAAGATGATGCTATCTGAATTATTTTTTTTGTCAGGGGTGATTTTCAGAAAGCATTGTGTGAACAAAACATAATTTTAATATATACCTGACAGACAAAAACTAAGGACATTTTCTCTATGATTTAAGTTAGTTTTAGCTTTGTAAATGCATTTATGATCACTCTTGCGTACTATAAATGAACTTGGGCAGTGGAAGTTAAGATAGAAGTTACTACTTCTGTGGTGGAGCCAGCCAGAGTCTCACCACTGTAAAGACGAACATGTTGTGGATAAGGCCTCTGAACTGAAAATTACGGTAACACTTGATATGCATCCCATGTCTACAATGTGTTTATAATAAACATACATAATGCTTTATAACAATCATAATATCTTATAAAGCATGTTATAACTACTTACAAGGGCAAGTATTGTAATTACAGTTTGGGGGGAAAGGATCATAGTGTATCATAATTGTCATTTGTAAAACAAGATAATGTAGGATACATTATAATCACTGTTACAATTCATTATCACTTTTATAATCATAGTGTGATTATAATTCACTTTTTAATGGACATTGTGTGCTATTAAATCAGCATCATAAATGTTTAATATTCAATTTAAAAGTTTAAATATTTGACACAATTGACCTCTAACAGAAAGACTTTTGATGGGAGTCAAATGTAAACAGTTACACCATTTTGACATTTCAATGTAAAATCTAATTTGGCAGGCATTATAATGTACATCAAATTACGTTTTGGTATAAGTGAAACTCAACTAAATAGTAGGCTAAAAATGGCATACTGTGTAGTATGTACAGGTAGTAGCCTACATTAGTATGGCTACTACATATGGTCTTGCACAGTATACAACATGGCTCCTTGAATGGTGGTTAACTTAGTTAGTTGACAATTCATTTAGTTGACTGACATTAAACCCCCAAATTAATTATGAAATTCAGAGCTTTCGTGATCCATTTCTTTCAATGACTATTACATAGTTCTAATGTAAGATCATACCCAACTAGTTGATAGGGTGTTTTAGTGATAATTTCACCTTTTTTAAGCAAGTTGAATTATTTGGTTCAAAGTTTTTTCGGTTACACCAGTATCATGGTCAGTAGGTCAGTATCATGTCAGCATCATGATCAGTATCATAGTAGACAAACAGACCAACAGGTAATACGATTATATACAGTTTATTGTACACATAATTTCTCAGCTGTGACATTCTTCATGGTGCAACAGGTAGCACAAGGGTGAAACTCCATAATATTCATTTCCAAGGACAGTCAAAAATAGAAGACAAACGAGACAGGCACTTGTTGGAATATCAGCTGTGTGGTGGTGGGTGGTGGTCAGGGTGCTGTGTGGGTGGGTGGCCTGTAGTCCTGACAAAGCACAGCTCAACAGCACATGACAGTGCTTTCACACTCTGCTGCTCAAATCAAAGCCAGCTCAAATCTGAGTTCATTTTAGCACAAGGAAAGAGCCAATGGGTTTTATTATGTTATGTGTGGATTTGTTTTTCTTTTGTTTAAAATGTGTCCATGGTGATTGACCACTTAAACCAATGCATCCATGTTTTATGCAAATTTTTTAAACAAAATTCAAATTCTTTAAATTGAAAGATAGTGAAAATAGAAGGTCTACAAGCTTACAAAGCATTGTGATATGCGACACGTAGATCTGCTACTTTTGCAATTCATTATACGATGAAGTATATAGAGCTTCAGTGGTTATGGATAAATTATCAATCAATCTTTAGAGCCAGGCCAGGGCCTTCAGCCCCAAGGAAGTCCAAACTCCCTCTGCCCTGTTTAGTTGTGCTTTGCCCAGACCTTCAGATGTACACAAGCTCTGGATGAGTGTCTTCTCTTTAACAAGACATCTTCAGATTGTGACTCTCTGCAGTCTAAACCAGTGGTTCTCAAACATTTTCGTGTCAAGGACCCCCAAATTGATAATATATTTGGACGCGGACCCCCTTCTGAAAATGTTTCGTGCCAGGGACCCCCAGAAGAGAAGATTTGTGTTAAAAAAATAACAATTATTCAAAAAAAATCCAAACATTTCCGAGATTTGTCCAAAATTTCAAAAATAGCAGATGTACAAGCTCGCAGCACAGCACGAAGTGACACGCTGTGCTATTTTTGAATAGCCAACGTATAAAATATGGATAAAGGGGTTACAATGTTTGTGATGCTATGTTAATTTTTTTGCTGGGGACCCCTGGAACCCCCCCCCTCCCCCCCAAGGACCCCACTTTGAGAACCAATGGTCTAAAACACTGTCTCTCAACGTCTGGTCCGGGGCCCACCAGGTGTACAAATGGAACCAATTAGACCCTTACTCATTTGTACACTCGTAAGCGTCCATTTTGGACCCCCTGGTGGTCCCCGAAACTCGACGTAGAGAACCAGTGGTCTAATAAGGAGGGAGGTTGTGAGAGTCTGGAGTCCCAGCCCGGTTGACAGTGAGGGTGTTCAGAGGACGTTTAGTCAAACAGCTTGGCTGCGATGGCCTTGCCATCATACTTTCCCAATTTCCCATCAAACTCTGAAGGGAGAATTTCAGGGTCAAAATCTTTGTAGTAGTTTTCCAGCTCATCTCCATGGACAAAGACCTAGAGGAAATAGACAAATTGTAATAGATCCTTTCTGGCCCTCAAAGTGATAAAATAATCTGAGACAAATCCCTGTCATTGCGGTTGGTTTCAGTTCTATAAAGGAGAATCCTGCAGCATATTCCTCATACAGAACCATTGTGTGTCTTTGGTTCCTACTTACTCTCTCCAGTAGTTTGCCCTTCATGAGAGGTTTGACCACGTTGTAGGTGGTGGTGAAATACCAGGGCTGGTGGATGAAGTGAACAGCCTTGAAACGAGCAGGGAAGGAATCCTGGTGCATGGAGCAAAAAGATGAGAGGACAAATCCAAATACTGATTAAGCATTGTGCTGTAAATTCTTCATCCTATTGTTGCACAGTGTCAGATTACTACAGTTTGTTCACGATGATGTCAAGCTTTTTTTTTTTTTTTTTAAGTGACACTAGTGTTTCTCAACAGGGGCGGTACAGCCAACCAGGGGACGTACAGAGAAGTTCTGGGAGCAATATTCTTTAAGGGGGGGGGGGGATATCATGATTATCAAAAATGTACGGTGTTGTGCAAAACCCAAATCACTTGGTGTGAAAAGGCCTTTATATAGTCAGATTCTAATCTAGAGCGAGGGACCGGGTTGGTTGTGGGGTGATGATATGTGCTGGCTGGGTCAGGTGGTGATCTACCTGTAACATGTCCACCATCTTCTTGAGCTCTGTGGGTTTGATTCCTGCGGCCTGTTGCATGGTGAACCCTTTGAAGTTCTCAATGATGCAGAAACCATTGATCTGCGTCTCCTCGTTCTCCAGGAGCTTCTCCAGGATTACACAGTATGCACGCAGGATCTATGGAAACACACACACACACACAGTTACATGAGAGGGACCTTGCAGCCATGAAGTCATGGTAGTAAGAAAAGGTCAACATATCTGGAACAGTCTAGTCTACATCTATGTCTATGCAGTAGATGCACTGTGGGATATGTAGTCCCCCGGATTGGATCCTGACCTCATCGAAGGTGATCTCCTCGTAATCCCAGTTCTCGATGTTGAAGAGTAAAACGATACGTCCGTATCTGTCTCTGCTGGACAGGATTCCAGGGTAACCAGCCTCAATGGTGCTGCGGACAGCCTCTGGAGTCAGGTTCTCAAACAGCTCTGGGTAGTCCCTCCTGAAACGCACGTACCCTGAAAACACACATACACACACACACACACACACACACACACACACACACACACACACACACACACACACACACACACACACACACACACACACACACACACACACACACACACACACATTGTATATTGTATGTTAAGGTTGGTGATTTGTACAGACATATTTGTGAGGGTATATGTACTGTAGTGTGTGCTGTAAATGCAAGGAGAGGTTGAAATTGTGCAGAATGAGTGGTGAGGAGTATCGAGGTGGATGAAAGGACACATTACGATTCGTAACAAGATAAAATAAAATAAAACAATGTGCAGGTCATCAACAATGCCATGGTTTAAAACTATTTTTGTTTTATTCTATTAAAGAACAAAGAACTTTGTTTAACACACTGTTTAAAAAGGTAATAAGAAAGATTCTTATTATTTTCATAATTTAACATGAACTGTTATGGTTTGGCTCTGTCTCAGATTTGGTCGATACCATTTGTCTATACAGGTAACATAACAGACAAATAAAAACCCACCATCTCAGAGTTCCGTATGTCCCTACACAATGACTTGACTCACCCTTCATAAGGTCGAAGGCGCGGGCCACGTCGTACTTCCTGGCGCGTATGAAGCGGACCAGCACGGCATCAGGTTTGTCTCCAAAGGTGTCCTGGACGCCCTTGGCTAGCTCATCTCCTCCGTCAGCCTTCTCCTTGATAATCCCCCTCAGCTCCTTCACCGCAGACACGCGCTTCTCGTCTGTCTCCAGCAACTCATCCTTGGCCTGTTGGAGTCAAACCACATGCAGCAGACGGTTAGCTTGGCTATCCGGGCCACTGGCAAGCTATAGACACAATATTTTATTTTTATTTTATTCTGTGTCAGGTAAATGACATGGTGTGGTCTGGTATATCTAGTGTGTGAGTGAACGGCTGTCACCTTCTGCATGGTGTGGTCTGGTACTTTGGGAGAGGGTCCAAACACTGGGCCGTGGTCTTTCACTGTCAGACGCTCCAGTTTGGCCCTGAGAGCCTGCTCCTCCTCCGACACCATGCGGAACGTTCCACTCTGTCAGGACACAAGAGATACGGGAGTTATTCTGAGTTATTATAGAGGTTATCATTTTTGTGTTATTATACGTTGTTAGACAGGAGTTGTTTTAATACAAGTTACTCTGAGTATTTTACACAATCCCCTTCACACAGTATGGCTATTTGAGATAGGCCTACTGTTGTCCCAAAACCGTTTGTGTCAGTACTTACCGTGACTCATTAAAGGTAGGGTAAGTTATATTTTTGGTTTTTGTTTTTGTTTTTGTTAAAAAGGTTAAAGTACTATATTCTGATAGTAATCATTGCTACAGAGCGTTTGTTTGGTCACAGGTGTCTCTCCAGCTCTTTAATAAACAGAATATAGTACATTCTCAGGTAGGTGACAACATTTAAGCCAATCAGGAGAGAGCACCGAAAATGCATTTTCTGTTTAATAAAGAGCTGGAGAGACATGGGAGACTCATTTTACTGAACAAACACTCTATAGCAATGAGTACTATCAGAATATAGAGCTATTTAACACTTATCTTAACAAAAGTAAATCACTTACCCTACCTTTAAGTCAGTGAGTAACTGAATTGTTAGTTGTCTAGATGCCTGTCTACCGCTGCCACCAAGACACATTCCTGGATATTTACTGTACCAATCATACAAACTGATTTTAGAGTAACAATTACCAATTCATTATAACTCTCACTAAAAACTTGGAAGTTCCCAGTAAGCCATCAGCTGTAAGTGAGGTTTAAACACGTGAGTCAGAGAAGAATGCCTTTCCACTACAATTCGCAGTTTCTAAATCAATAGACCTCAGTGTTGTTAGGATGTTAATCTGACTCACATGAGTCCATGTGAACCGTAAATACAGGTTTTTACAAGTCTTCTTGTAAAAACCTAAGGTTGGGATCAGGGATTAGCAGCTAGAAGCTGCTGTTGACTGTATCGTCGGCTGGAACAAGCAGCTTTGGTGTTGAGAAATGTTGAGCCACTGTGACTGGACTCATGTTAGGAAGTTACACAATCATTACTGGTTGAAGATCCTTATGCTTAAATTGAGAGCCAAGGAAGCCTAGAAGTAGTTAGTTGTTAGAATGACCTCCCTGAAATGGAAGATTAATTGGATCAATCTCTGCTGCAGCCCCTGAGCAAGGCACCTACTGAACCTGCTTACTGTACTTTAAGCTGCCCTGGTTAAAACGTGGCTAAATGTCGCCTCACTGAATCAACACAATAATCTACTTCATGCGCTTTCCTCCTCTTTGTATAATCACGCCATAATTATAGTCTAAATTAGCTCTGATATACTGCATGGGCTAACCTCACTGAGTCAGTCGGTGTCTCAAGTATCGGATTCCACCTGGGGACCTGTATGTGATCCACCTTTCTACTCATTCAATCCTGTCTATCTACTGTATCATAGCTAAATAAAAGCACAAATGCCTACAAATAACCTTTAAATATCTTGACTGATTTGATTTGTAAATGCATTGCATTCCTATACCAAGGCTATGTGCATAACTGTAGTCCCAGGTTTCCAGAAAGTGGAATACCCGTTTCCTGCTCTGGTTCATTTCCCCATCCGGAACAGGAAAAGGTTATGCCTTCTGGTACCCTGGGACTACAGTTATGCACAGAGCCAAAAACAAATGTTGTGTTAGAAATGTCAAAGGTCAAACCTAGGCCTTTCATATCAATAACTATGATACACCTATAATTCTATCAAGTTCTCTACCAACAGCAGTATGTTGGGACAGGAAATTAACTTCTCACATCTACTTGTGTTGCTGTTATTTGAATATAAGTATGGCAAAACAGTTCTGATCCCTATGAAGCCACTTTCTGAGTTCAGATCTAGTTCACCCTCCATCTTCTAAGATCACAGGAAGAGTGTGCAATACTGTGGGTATTTGTTACTATTGCTTGCTTACTATGTTTGTGATTCAGGAACTGAATCTTATTTAGACCTAGTTGAATTTGCAAGTCACTTTAGATAAGAGCATTCAAAATGAAATGTAAAGCAAAGGTATATTGTACTTACGACGACAGCCATGTCTGCTGGTCCTTTACAACTGCTGTTTAAACGCTGAAAAATACAAATGGGAGACGGAGAGGGATTTTGATGACATAACAGCCAAGTTCAGCTTGTAGTAAATATAGAAAGAAACAATTCACTAATTATACAACAGATTAACCCTCCCAGCCATGGCAGGGTGTTTTGATCTCAGCAATATTTTTAGTCCATTATCAGATGATTCATCGGCAGAGTTAAGTTCACAATATATCACTTTTATGATCAAAAGTAGTTACACTGGTTTTCAGTTGATTGTTCCCTTAACATTACGATACTGTAGGTACACAAAGATTCAGTAGGTACACAAAGTCAACAAAACAGACTCAATTATGTGTCAATGATTCCATGAAACGTTAACAACACTCTGTGTTATTGCATTATAGAACTAATCCTCTCAGTTTTATGCATCACTGAACTAAAATGAAATTCCTGCTCCTAAACATCTGCTCCAATACATCTGAGGCCCCAGAGTGCCTACAGTATAGTGCCTTCCTGTCATAAGGCAGACTGGAGACAAAATCACTGCAATAGTATCTACATGTCATAATGTGTCATGTGGTAAAGGTTTTATCCATATTGCCTTACAGTAACAAACATGTTCAGCATTGCTGACTCAAACACCTTAGAAAGAAACACAAACACAGTTTCGCTCTCAATGACACCAAAGTATATCCTCAGTTACTGGGCCCCCCAACAATCCATTCTCTAAAATTCCCTCTCGAAACCAAAAGAGCTGCCGAGAACGTTCCAAAGTCCGCTATAGCATCGTGAAGCACTGTGGAACATCCAAGGCGTGGAGGCACTGGTACCCAGAAGGGATGATGAGGAAGAGGAAGCTGCTTACCTGTGGAGGTACAGTATCTGCGGCTGGTGTCACAGGGAGTTCGTGTGAACTGGGGGACAGAGGGAACCTGTTATATGTAGTCCTGGGATTAGTGACGTCACATGAGATCACAGCACACAGATTGAACATTTTCTTCATAATCAGTGGAGAAAGAGGTGGAGCAAGAGAGACGAGGCTGGGGAGGGAGGGGTTTGATCCTTGCTGAATAGTGGATATTTTGTTGGGTTTGGGGGCACGACACTGACCACGGCATGACACTGATTAGATGATGTAATGTTGCAAAAACACTTTTAGGCAAGGTATGGATATCAGGGGATTGGGTGGGTGGAGGTGTGTAGGTTGTGATGACGTGTGTGTGTGTGTGTGTGTGTGTGTGTGTGTGTGTGTGTGTGTGTGTGTGTGTGTGTGTGTGTGTGTGTGTGTGTGTGTGTGTGTGTGTGTGTGTGTGTGTGTGCGTGTGTGCGTGTGTGCGTGTGTGTGTGTGTGTGGAGGGGAGGGGGTGTACTTGGAGTTTTTTTTTAATGTTGGTCTATCGTGCCCGCAACTTGAACTGGCCTGGTTAGAGAGAGGAGGCGGGGGCTTGATTCTTAACTTGCTTCTGTGCTCTGTGATGAAGGAGATGTATGGAGAGACAGATCTCAAAGTCATACTTTTAGCCAGTGGTTCTCAAACCTTTTCATGTCAGGGACCCCCAAATAAATATGTATTTGACCATGGATCCCCATCTGAAAATATTTCGTGCCAGGGACCACAATACAAGATTTGTGTCATTAAAATGTTTCGAACATTTTCGAAAAAAAGATAATCTCTTGTAGATAGAGTTTAAAGTGGTTAAACAGATTTTGATGCTGTATTAACTAATTTTGCTGGAGAACCCCTGGAACCCCCTCAAGGACCCCTGGGAGTCCCCACTGCTTTTAGAACATGAATAAACGAGCAACGAGTTTGTCAATATAAAGAGAACCTGCCAGTTAGATTTCATTTATGTGAACAACACAGAAGCAACCAATAAAGTTGACAATATTTGTACTTCATATATTCAATATTTGTATATCATGCCCATACATCCCAAGGCTCTACCAAAGTTCAACATCACTTTATTAAAGCGATTGTGATCCTGGTTGCTCAACCGGTTATTGCACCTACAAAATAGACACAAAAGTACTCAGAAGACCAGTTCATGTATGTGTCACCATGCCCTCACTGTGCTGTCACTCTTCATTAGACAATAAAACTAAAGTCTTATGAATAATCTAAACAATTGTGGACTCATAAAGACTAAATGTTATATTTTGGAGAACTTAAAAAATAAGAACCTTTTAATGAAACTCATCAACTGTTTAATGCCCTTTCCCCATCGACTATGACTAATCAGAGATCCAAAGTGGATGTTATTTGTCAGCAGAAGAAATAACCTGGCTTAAACCTCTCATGAATTGTTCTTTGTTTTGGCATCAGTAATCAGAGACTAACCTCTGATTGAATGAGGCCAAACTTTCAACAGCCCATTAACCACTTGAACCCCAGTATCCATATTCGGGTTTCGGGTTCGGTTCTCTAAGACTTTAACTTTGAGGGTTTATGTGGCTAATCCATTTTGACCATAAGGTGTTTGAAACATGAGTTAACTTCCCACTTACACACAATACTGGGCACATTCCAATGGCCTACTATTGTGTATGCACACAACAGGCTACATTATTGTCAGTGAATGTTCCTCCTTGTATTAAGTCTTATGGAGTATTGTAACGATTATAAATTGAGAGGTATGTTTATATAACGTCCTCAGCCTACATACAGCAGGACACATTAACTCAGTCTGTGCTTATTAAGAAGAAACCTTTTGGAAGATTTTTGTCTGTAATTTTCTTTTTTTATATTTTTTTTGTTTTTTGACCGGACAAGAAATATTAAAAAAATATAATACAAATAAATCAAAATTTTCCATACCAAATTGATTATTATTATTTAATTTTGTATGATCGATTAAATAGATAAGTTTGATTACTAACTATTGATTGATAACTCTTGCACCCCTAGCATCTTGTATATTCTATCGAGCATCTTCTCAACATTCAACATGGTCAACAGACTCCAGCCCAGCTTTTCCAAGGTCATGTGTGACCTATGGTCATCCAATACACTCCAAATTGTTGTTACTTGGCTACGTATCTTACATTATATTATCATGATGTTCGTACGATATAGTGTGGGATTATCGACAGCGAGGATATTTTTTCTACATTTTATAGTCTTCCTCTGTGTCTATGGGTCGGAGAACTACTGTTATCTTCACAGAAGAGTTCTTCTGATATTTCTGTGTGGCACGTCATTGGATGTCAGAGAGTACAGGGGAAATCATTGATGCACGTTTTTGTCCTGATGCAACGCTAAATGCAGCAGGGCAGTAAGCTGCTAAAGCAAACCTGATCCTCTCATAGGGCAATATCTGGATTGGAAACACAATGCCAGGCTCTGTGCTGAGCTATAGGGCCATGGTAAAGGTTTAGGAAGTGGGGTGATTGTGTGTGTGTGTATGTGCATGCCATAAGGCCATATTAATGCTACTGTTTATGGAGAGGTGTATGTGCATATATGCTCACTCTCATGCACTTGTGTACATACGCACGCTTGCAGTTTCATTCATACCCGTCCCCGGTCCCCAGGGGTCTGTACAGTATGGTCCTTTTTTCCCCCTCTACACCAAATCTCACAAAGCGCTCGTTGTGGATCTGCTATAGATCTGCTGTTTTTTTAGTTTTTTAATTATATATTTTTTCTGCCTTTATTGATAGTCCACAGTGAAGAGAGACAGGAAACAGGGAGAGAGAATCGGGAAGTGACATGCAGCAAAGGTCCGTCAGGGGGAATCAAACCCGGGACTCGCTGTCAGGCATCAGCGCCCATGTGGTACACGCCTTAACCACTCCGCTATCGGCGCCCCATAGATCTGCCATTTTTGAGGAATGTTTCTCTATTATGACATGCCCAGAATAGGGATGCTAGGGTTGTAGTGGTTAAATGTATATATCAGTATTAGTATTCAGGTGCTAGTCACTGTTAAACCTAAAGGTGTTTTATCGACCCCCTCAGGGGTCCCTTAATGTGGCATACAAATTAGTTTAATGACTTTAACCCTATATACAGTACATCTACAAGCTCACAATGCGTGACTATTTTCAATGTCTTAAAAAAATATGGGAAAATGTATTAATAAAGTGACTTGATACACAGCCCTGGTCTGTATTAAGGTGGGAACTCACAAACTTGGCTCTCCATGGCACATGATTATAGACACTGCTCAATAAATTAATTCTGTCAAACAAAAAATTAATTTGTGCCATAAGGTCATGTCCCATTGTAGCTGTGGAACAGTAAAGCAGGGTGCCACTGGGTTCTGTACCCAATTTAGGTTCTCCAACATCAACAGTCCATCTCCTGATCTAACCTTTCCTAAAGCTACCTGGTGGATTTTGTAGTTGCGTTCTGTGATGCCATCCCTCCAGAATCAACCTGACCATGACCCAATCGTTCAAGACACAGGAAATGATCCAAGTCGTTTAGTTTAGTTTTTTTAAGGGAAGCAGGCAGTCCTTCCTTCAACGCAGTACTTCCATTTTAACCAATTAATTCTATATGGTTCATTGACCTCCAGGGGTCTATACTTGGTCAAGTTGGTCCCTTCCTTTTTTCCCCCTCTACAGAAAATCTCTTTGCCAAATGTTTGCCTACCTATTATGACAAGCCCAGAATTGTGACACTAGATTTCATGTACTTTAATTACATTGAATATGAAAGCATAGAACAGACAAAAGAGAGAAGGCTCCAGCTAGATTCAATCCAAAGCCAACAGTGGTCTGTGTGCGGTTCAATAGACATTACAACAATGGCTGCCATGTTGTTGAGTCATATGAAAACACTCTGTTCTCCTTTAACCACATGAACCCTGGTGTCCCTTGTGTGGGCATGTCACAATAGGTGAGCTTTCTGTGAAAAAGTTATCTACAAGCTCACAACACGTCGTGTTTGCGATGGGTTGTGAGCATGTAGATCAGCCATGTTCGGCGAGGACGTTTGGTGTAGAAGGAAAAAAAAAAGTAGCGAGCCAAGTTAAGACCTCTCGGAGACCCAGGTCAACAAAGTACTAGTGTATATAAGAGATTCAGAGTAACATGGCCATAGCTTTCTCCTATTGTGAAGAAGGGGTTGGAGATGGGAACCATCCACATAGTAATTATTTTTTTGAAAGCAACTCTTTAGAACAAGATTAGAACAAGTTTCTGACCACTCAAAGTGCTTTACAATGCATGCCTTAAATTTAACCGTTCACACTCCAATGGCTGAAGCAGCCACGCAAGGCACCTACCTGCTCATCAGTGGCTGTTAGGCGTTTAGTGGAATGCTCGAGGACACTTCTGACATGATGCCAGGAATAACCAGGGTTTCAAATCAGGAATCATGGCCTCTCTCTAGTAGCTGTTGCAAATCAAATCATAACAAGCAAATACCGGTATCTAAATAACCATTTAAATATTTCCTCACTGACATCAACCAAAGACAAAACAGGCCAGCATGTTTATAATTTTATTTCAACATTAGGCATTTTAAGAGAGCAGCATACCATACAAGGTAAAGAAATCCCAACCATTAGTAGGGAACAAAGAGTCCAAAACATGCTTAGATCTTAAGCAAACTTGCCCTGACCCAAAATGTAATGTCTAATGACACATGAAATGTGGGCAGCTGAGGTATTAGAGAACTGCAGCATTATCTGCATTTTAAAAGCACCAGAACATCGAATACCATCAGGTGACTGCATTAATGTGATGAGGAACCAAATGACAATGGTATATTTTTACTTAAACATTTAACTTCAAGTTAATTAAGTGTCTGTAAATGATTACATGTTATCATGTGCATTTATTTAGTGAAACTAGGTGGTTTAATTATTTCACAATAGAATTTGTCATCATTTGTTCATTAAAATATTCACATTAGAGAACTGGACATACTGCCCCATAATAGTAACTGGGTTCATTTAACCACAAGGGATAAAATCCCATTCTCAGACATAACATGTAATAAAACATAACTCAGCAAACAATATGCTG
Source organism: Gymnoscopelus braueri (assembly GCF_963280865.1). NCBI lineage: Eukaryota > Metazoa > Chordata > Actinopteri > Myctophiformes > Myctophidae > Gymnoscopelus > Gymnoscopelus braueri. Next base: position 30,218,567 of record NC_137610.1, read on the forward strand.
TTAGTAACTTTAAACACATGTACAACATGTTTAAAATTCTTAATAAATGTACATGTTTTTCACTTAAGCACTTCAATTATATGAACAAGTTGCTGTTCTTCACAAGTGTACCTGTGATAAATATTGATTTTGTTTTATTGAATTGGATCTAATCTATTTTTGGAATATATTATTAGGGACATTCGGTTATATGGCACATGTTGTGGATATGCAATACTTAAAACAACCTTTCATATTCAAACTTATCTGCTAAGTTACCGTTTTTCCAATTTACAATTGTTTGTATATTGGACCATCCCTGTATATTGTCCAAACCTTTTTGTTAGAAGCTCTCACCAGCTGGGTTTCAGTTATTTTATTACAACATCACATTAGATTACTAAATAGAAATGGCAAATTTGTAAGCTTTTCTTTTTCTTAATTTGCTGGACAACTTCTGTTGACAAACAACTGAAACCCATATGTTTAATAAATAAACAGTAATTCAATAGTAATTTTTCTCAACCACAATTTCTTGTAGCTATATTATAGACACTTTTTTGTGTGTGTGGCTTTAGTCCAACTAATGGAAATGGAACACCTAAATCTCACATTTTGTTTCAAATTCGTTTGACAGGCAGATGGAAACATACTATTATTGGTTGTCATCTGACAGGTGATCTGGCCAATACTGGTCCTCCATGTAGTGGTCAGAGGTGGGGCTAGGCCGAAGCGCTGTGTCTCCACTTCCTTTCTTCTTCCTTATCCCCGCCTCCCACTCCTCCTCTACCAGCTTGTAAAGGTCCAGAGTTGCCAAGGCATCTTCCACTGAACAGTGGCCTCTTTTACCAACCTAGGAACGACAAAAAACAATCAAGCAAAACAAAATAATGTGACAATGTTTAGGTATTATCATTCTAAACCTATGTTGCTGCTGTTCTACATACAGCCAACCAGTTGAAAGACATAGAGGCTTTGACCTTTTTAATCTTAAAATAACTAATGGCCGAAAATAGCCGATCAACAACCTAACAACGTGTCGCAGCGTGACGTGGTGTGAGCTTATAGATCTGCTATTTCCGGTGCGCGACATGCTTTCTAAGAAGACACGCTGGCTTGTGTGGAATGCAAATGACTGAAATCAGTCGTGGCAAGAACTTTAATCTTTAATCCATGCTAACCTGTGTGTTCTCTCCTGAGGTGAAGACGATTCAAGAAATGTTATTTGTCAAATGCTCATACAAGTATCTGCAGTAAAATGTTTGTGTGGCATGCACCGCCAGACTGTGCTACTACTGTCCAGCATGTATAATAACAACTAAACATACAAGATATAATAAACACAAGGTATACATAGGTAGAAATGTTATAATACATCAATAAGTAGTATAGTATAAAGTGTATCAAGTGTGTACAGTGTGTGAAGTGTATTGTGTGTTGTATCATACCTGGATGTTCCTCTTCAGCAGCGTACTGGTCAGGGTCTTGAGGGAGATGCGATACCTGCGCGGGAGGCCAGACAGTCGCCTGAGTAAGCAGTTGGTGCTGGTGTCCCTGACCATGTGACATGGAGGGGCCATGCCCAGAGCCCTGAAGTCATTGTCGATGGAGTGACCCACCACCAGTTTGCCCTCCAGTATCCTCAGGATCTACAGCAAATGGAGATTAGGACATTAAAACACTACAGTTACAATATGAAATACACACAATCATATTATATATTACCATCTTTTGACATAATTCAAACTGATCAAAACGTATGGTATGGCAACAGTTAGGGGACAAATTCTATTAACCCATTAAACCGGGAAAGCATCTGTGTCATTCTTTGGCTATACAAAAATGGCAGATATACAAGCTCACAGCGCGTCACTTCGTGCAGCACTGCGAGCTTCTACATCGGCTATGTTTGAACATTTTAGAAAAATGTTGAAAGTGTGAGAACTACTGATTTAAAAGGCATTCGTAGAATCGGCCTCAGGTCTTAGTACAAAGGCTGCTCCCAGTTGAGAGTTCAGCCTAGCCTTGGTACAAGACTGTCATGACCGATGACCGTCCTGATCCAAGGCTAGAGTTAAGCCCAGGTCTCACACTCACCTCCTCCCTGGCCTCAGTGAAAGGCACGGCATCCTGCAGGTGATGCCTCTGGATTCCGCTCCACCGCGTCCTGTAGTCCACGACGCGCTGACAGGGACGGACATACTTGTCATAGAGAACGTGACCTTGGTAATCCACTATGCTGCAGCGGGCCAGCTCGTTGCAGTGCGCCCCAGGGCCAGTGCCGACCATCTCACAGTCCATGGCCACCACCGCCACGGGGCAGACGCAGGGCGAGGTGCGCCCGCTGGCGGGGGGGCTGGCCTCGGATACAAAGCCACTGTCCACCTCCCATTTGTCCCTGACAGTGACAGATGATGATGTGCACAGCATGTGCTGCTGGTCAGCTGCTGTCCTTATTATCATGTCTTCAGAGTTTAGAGTGTCTTCTGTGTGACTTGTTGAACAAAGCTTTACTCTTTTGACTGTTTCGTTAGTGTTCAGTGATTGTTGTTTGTGCTGCACGTCTTTACTTTTCCTCTTCAGGCCGCTGGCCATTTTGTTTTTCTGGTGGTCTCGTTTTCGTCTTGTTTTGGTGGTCTCCGCAAGCCGAAGCATCATGGCTTTACGACATAAAGCCCTGTAATTGTAATTGTTGTTGAGGAGCCCCCACGATGAGCTGTGACACGAACTACTCCCGTTTAAAGAGTGTGCCATCGGCCAGTCTGTCTCTCGAACATACCTGTGAGGAACACAACCAAATGAGCGGACAATACTAATATCAGAAACACAGCCCTGAATCATTATAATATGTAAAAACAAAATCTAGAATTTGCCACATAGTCCATGAGCCAGACAAGATTTCATTATCGAAAGAGTGGGCAAAACCATACCTATATTAAATTGTTCATAGGGTCAATACGAGTAAATAAATATATGATAACCTCTCCACAGGAGCAGCTTTTTCATGGTTATCACACATTTTGTTATTTTCCCCATACGTACATGACAGGTGAAAAAAATGACAAAATTTAAAAAAGAGTTATCATAATGAAACTTCCTGAGTTGATTACTTACATGAAGACAATGATTTATCGTATTACAAGTTTTCTGAAATTGTATATTTCCAGTAATTGTAACTTTCCAGAATCAACATTGGAACATTGGACAAAGCCAGAGTGAACATTCTTATTTCATTTTGTTAAGATGTTGGAGTCAAAGGTTTTTAACGAGGGAATATTCAATATCTGGCACAATTTTGGGGCTCTGGCTCATGGACTAAATGCCTAATTTGCATATTTAAATATACAATTTCAGAAAACTTGTAATACGATAAATCATTGTCTTCATGCAAGTAATCAACTCAGGAAGTTTCATTATAACTCTTTTTAAAATGTTGTCATTTTTTCACCTGTCATGTACGTATGGGGAAAATAACAAAATGTGTGATAACTATGAAAATGCTGCTCCTGTGGAAAGGTTATCATATATTTATTTACTCGTATTGACTCTATGAACAATTTAATATAGGTTTGGTTTTGCCCACTCTTTCGATAATCATTGCTCAATTTTGGGGCTCTGGCTCATGGACTAACAGACAAGGACAAGTCTTGCCACGGACACTGTGTATGGACATAGTTATGACCCCTGAACAAAACATAACACCAGGGGTGTTGGTAGTGTGGTAATGTGAGCCTAGTTAGCCGTAAGCAACTCTAGATCCTATTTTTAATATCTGGAATCTAGAGTTGCAAATCCCAACCCTTGACAGCCCAAACATCCAAACAGAAATGTCCGATCTGATTGTAGCCCCAGCCCCCATTTGGAACCTCTAATGTGATTGCATTAAACGACGTTATACTCACCAACATTGCAGCTGTACGGAAAGCTTGAATTATCCTGTTTCTATCTGTCAAGTTTTTGTTTCATAAAATTCCACCTTAAAGACATCATGTAATAAGCTACTTTCTGTCAATACATTCCATGCAGGTGATTATTTTTTTTAAGTGTTGGAGTTTGGAAGCGCTCGTTTTCAATAACGTGACGTCCTGCTGCCTCCTGTATTACGAGACATTTCTAAACAGGTGGTACGCAGGACCATTTAAAAAGATATGCCAGGGACCCCCAAAGAGACGAGAGATTTTTTTAATGGAAGTACAGCAGTGATTTTCAAACATTTAAAATTTGAAGGACCCCCCCCCCCCCCCAATTGATACCATTTCATTAGTGTTCATTTAACTCTGAGAGTGTACAAATGGAACCAAATGGACCCGTCAGGGTCCATTTGGTTCTATTTGTACACTGTCTGAGTTACAGACACATAAGGGTCCATTTTGTTCCTATTCCTGACTATCAGTCATTTAGTTGGGGACCCCCTGGGAGGAACCACCTTCCAAACTCCAAAACAATTATCACCTGCACGGAATGTATTGACAGAAAGTAGCTCATAACATGTCTTTGGTTGATTTTTTTTATCCCAAAAAAACTTGCCAGATAGATAAATTCAAGCTTTCCGTACAGCTGCAATGTTAGGGAGTTTAACGTTCGTTTAATACAATCAGATAGGACTTTTCTGTTTAAATGTATGGGCTGTCAAGGGTTGATATTGCAACTACATTCCAGATATTAAAAATAGGATCCAAGAGTTGCTTGCGGCTGGTTAGCCGTTAGCTAATAAGCAATCCGAGGGACACTGCCACGACATCACAGCACTACAGAGAGCCATAACAATACATAACAGTGTTTATGACAGCCTCTTACAAGTCAACTGACATTCCAATTAAAGTTGACCCGTTTCAACAACATTCTAACGATATAAACATAATAACACGTATAAAACATTGGGTTTTACGAACCTTTCTCTGACAACACGTGTTGTGACAGCTGAACGTGCCTGGACATGTTCCAGAGTGTTGCCAGATTTTATGAGAGAAATAAGCAACCAGGTCTAGGAAAACAAGCCCAAAAGAAGCGACCACGCCACACGAGCACAGCAGATCTACAAGCTCACAACGCGTGGAAATGCGACGTTGTGAGCTTGTAGATCTGCTGTTTAAAAATAATAATATTGAAATAAAATGTGGAAGATTTGGAAGATTTTTTTAACATTCTAGTAACAACACAAATCTGGTACGGGGCTCCATATGGCACAAAACATTTTCAGATATACATATTAATTTGGGGTCCTTGACATGAGAATATTTGAGAACCACCGGTTTAAAATAAATAATTTAAAATGTTTTGGAAACAAGCCCAAATAAGCAACTACACTTTAGAAAGAAGCCCAATAAAACTATTAACGAGCAACTTTACAGAAAAACAAGTCCAAAGATGCTTATAATAAGAAGACATGGCAACACTGACAAGTTCCCCGTTCTACAATGTGATTGGTGGATTCTCTTCTTCGAGTAACCCCCAGCATTCATCAAACGTCACATCTGGTCGTGGCTGCCACCGGGCGACGTGCAGCTGCTACTGCATCCTCTCCATTGATTGTGCTCTATCCTCTCGCTTTGTGCTCACATTGGTCTAACCACTTGAACCCGGCCGGAGTCCCTCAGGGCTCAATACTAGTAGCCTCAATCTATTTTATTTTCCTTCGCGTTTACAATGCTAGTAACTTTTTTGTTATTGTGGGGATTGGGGAATAGCCGATCGACAAGCTCACAATGCGACACAACGCATCGCGTTGTGAGCTTGTTGATCTGCAATTCTGCAATGCTGGTTATTAACCTTTTTAAACCACATAAATCATAGCATCCCTATTATGGGCATGTCATAATAGGCTTTCCTGGGGGGACCCTGGTCAAGGTTTAACTTCAGTCAATAAGAGACAATAGGAAAGGGAAGGGGACAGGTGATTTTAAAGCATTTGAAACATGTAAAATGTACATATGTGCAGGCGATTCTGTTCTGATACCAAGAAGATGGTCCCAAAATTTGATATTCAAAACGAATATATCCGAAGATAGACAAACATGCACTGCGAATATGTGACACAAAGCACAACATTAGCAACTGTGATACCATCATCCCAGAGAAAGTTGTTTGTTACATAAACATACTTCCGGCATTCTCACTCACAATAGTGAATTTCAAAACCTGTCATTTCTGTACAGAAACAACCCGCCTATGTAGGCCTATTTTAGACGGCACCCATTATTAAAAAAACTCTGCGTAAACTAATTTTCTTCCATGGTATTAAGTAAAATATTCACCATAATACCTTATGTGATACTCTACTATAGGCAGACGCTTGTTTTTGGCCTTGAACCTGTCTTTTTGACTTTTTATTTATTTAAGGGGCAGCCTCACTCTAGTTACCTTTTCCACCAACCAAAATAAACTACACAACACGGCAGGCTAACACGATTATTGCTAAAATAATAATCCCAATTATTCATCTTAACAATATACTCTCATCTGTGTAAATGTAGCTACACATTTATTTTCTAAATGGAAATCTTTCTTAATGACTGTTGCTCATTTCTGTGCATCAGTGACACACAATTGTACCAATAGTATGTAGAATAGTATGTAGAGGCCATAGAATTGTGGATAAATTAGTAAAACAATGACAAAACAAGTTCCACCAACCAACCGTTTCCAACATGTCATCCCAGCAAAAAAGGTACAAAAGGATAGTTAAATTAGATGCTGTGGATTGTTAAGCATCTTACATCCACAGCAGGTTCATTGAACCCATTTCTTGATATTTTAAATGTGAAGCTATCAGACGATGCACTCTACTCGTCTTGGTCCAGGCACAGAAGCACACTGATCGCGATTAGATGACAATTCCAGAAGGAAACAAACGAGTAAAAAAAAAGAAGATTGTTTTCATCTATGGTCCTTAAGCTAAGTCAGTACTCTTTCCACATTTGGCTTTGTGTTTTATAACCCTTCAATTCTTATGAAAATGTACATTTCGGAAACTTTGTTTCTTGATGTCATTGCTCGACTAATATGTCATACTGTATATGACATGCATATGAAATGACAGATTTTCCACTGAACATGTCACAAGATACATTGTTCAGTTTATATAAATGACCCAGATTATAATCAACAGTTCTAACTTCTATATGAAGCTGTAAAAATCACTTCAACCAAATCAATTGATTTTAGTTTTTAGTTGTGGGCCTTTAATTTCACGATCCTTCCAAATGTACAAAAAGAAAAAGAAAAAAAAAGAAAATCAGAAAAAAGTCGTGGTACAAAATAAACAAAACAAAAAAAAGCATTTCACCACAACCACCACCACCCCTCGTCCAGAAGACCAACAGACAAAACATAAAGAGCCATAGATGATTGGAAATTGGTCTCAAACCAAAGTGCTTCAGTCTGAGGTGTAGCAGTAAACAGACCAGGAGCAGTAGACAGAGCAGGGGAAATAATCTCTAACCTTTTCCTCAAAAAATGGTCCCTCTTCCCTAACATTTGTTTTACTTGTTTTGTTTTTGTAATCAGGCAGGCCCTGGCCACCACCCCTCAACCTTCCACAGTAATAATCCCAGAGCAGCGAGGACCCAACAGAGGGGAATAGGGGAGGGGGGTCAAGTGCCCGGGTGTTGTGACCCCGCTTTCAGAGCATTCAATAGTTCACTAAGAAACTGGAATATAATTTAGTTCCTTCTCTCTCGCTTTCGGTTCCCCAGATTTCCACAAGAGGGAACGTCAAGTTTTCATTTGGGGGAAGTTTGCCGTTTTATAGCTCCTCCGTCTTCTTCTTCTTTGGCTCGTCCTCTGAGACCACAGCGGCAGCCTCCTTCTTCAGGTAGGCGAGGAAATCGCTGACCTCGCGACCTCCCTGAAATGGGATGGAAGGGATAAGGATGGTTTAGTTAACAGCTGTACTGCAGCATAGGGCGGATGAAGTCCTGAGATTATAAACTTAAAAAAGGGTGCAAGTGATGCTTTTGTTAAAATAATAATGTTGTTAAAAAGTTTACTCTATATCCCAATAGTAATCATTCCCATAGTGTTCAGTAACAGTGCTCTCATCGCTCAAGCTCTTTAGTAAACAGAAAACATTTTCTTAGTAGGGGTACTAGTAGGGGATTTTATCCAATCAGGAGAGAGAACCCCACAAAGATGTGTTTCAGTTTCCAAACATGCATAAAAGACACATTTATTCAGCCATGTGTCAAACTTGGTGTGCACATTGCCACCTTGTGGAACACAGATGACATTTTTACTGTTCAAGTGATCAAAGCCGGCAGGCCTGGCTGAGAGCAACTGAAGTTCAAATGCTGCTTAAAAAAGGGATAGTTCACCCCCAAAATGATTTTTTTCCTATCAATTAGTCACCCCCCCCCTAGACTTGGGATATTTTTTTGTTTTTGTCGCATTCCTAAGCCAATAATTTGATGACCGGCAGCGGTTCCAGTAGGAGACACAAAGAGTCTCCTTTGTATCTCCTACCGGAACCGCTGCCTACCGGTCCGCTGGCACAAAAAAGATCCATGGGGTGACTAATCGATTTTCTTTATGTGTCAAGCAACTGGCCAGGATTCTTAGACATGTGTGCACTTCCTCCTGCTTAGTAGATTCAATTGCTCTATTTTATGAACCCTCAGTTTGAGACTCACCTCGTATTTCTTCGGACTCAGTTTCTGTCCAGCAGGAGAGAAATAGATTGTGGGGAATCTGTAAAGAAATATAACAGACATGTTAGGAGGTTCTTAAAGATGAACACAGAGGCCAGCGCCGTCCGCTATGATCTATAGAGGCACTATTATTAGTTGAGCCGCTAATCAGAATGAACAGATAGCGCCTTCTAAACCAAAATGAACAATCCTAAATATAGCTGCTGGCAGATTCCGTGTTTCTGCACGGATCTGCCAGTTTTCTCAGATGAATGACAACAGAAAGACCTCGGAGGGAAATTGCAAGACAAAAGCCCCTTTATAATCAAATAACCTAATCAGACAGTGTGTATGTGTTAGACTTGACTTGGCTGTTAAAACGATGTGTGAAACGGTTCATTTCCTGTATTTAGCACTTGCATGCAAACAAACCATTGCCTGATAATCTCCAAAAAGAACCCAACTTCACTTAGCTCTACAGTGTTTCCCCTAGGATAAAGTTGTAGCAGCGATGGTGAATATTTGTTTTATTTACTTATTTTGAGCACACACATTTTTTAAATTGTGCTCAAAATGTATTTCACACTCAAACACTAAGGCTTAAGTATATACAGTACGTTTGTGCACAGTAATGAGCAGGAATATCAGTCTAGTTTACATATGACGATTTAGGAAAATATGCTTTTATTAGAGGCATTTATTATGCCTTTATAGTTTGCAATATCATTAAGATGCAACTTGTGTTTATTTCACAGATGTTTCCTTGCATAGTCCAACCAAATGATTACGTTTGATGTAACGTTAAGTTTAATTTATACTTCATTGCGTAACGCTTTTCTTCAAACATTTAACAAATAGAACTCACCCTCTGACTTCATACGGGGAAGGCACATCGTTGGCTGTTGCGTCCATCTTGGCGATGACAATGTTGGGATTGTCGCTGGCCAGCTGAGGAGTAAACGGCACAACATAAGTTGGTCTTTAAATCTAATCTAGACCAGTAGGTCAGACCCATTTTCATGAGTCTTTTATATCAAAATTTTTTTTTTTTAACAGAATAAGGTTTAGGGGTGTTGAGCAAGGCATTAACACTATCAGGGTTAGGAGATCATCTCCCAGTGTTGAGCATGGCATCAACACTAAGGTTGGGGGATTGACACCCACTGGGGCAACCCATGGTAAAAATGACAGCATTTTTCAACCTATTTAGCATTAGATAAATACTATTATAATTTTACACAACAAAAACTTTAAAATAATATGGCAACCACAAAATTAATTCATGGCTATATTTCTTGCTAGTGTTTGCTAGTGGCCTGAATACTATTCTGTGTTACAGTTTGTTGTTTTTATGGCTTCAGCATTTTATGACATTTATTTTGTACTTCATGGATGCATGTCTTTCTAATAATACCATACACCTGAAATAATTGTCAGTGCTCACTGCTTACAATGTATACACACTTACTCACTCATAAATCATAGGTAAAGTAGGTGAGTATCAGTTGATTGATTGGATATTTTAACATAATTGATTGGATACTTTATTAACATGATTATTAACAGACTAGTACAGTCAAAGGTTGCGCTAAAAAGCCCCAGGGGCTTGTTTCCATTGTGGTCCATCATGTTACCTTCTCTCCCAATTCTTTGTATTTGGGCTCCAGGCTCTTGCAGTGGCCACACCAGGGGGCGTAGAACTCAATCAAGACATCTTTGCTGTCATCGTTTACGATGGAGTCGAAGTTCTCAGCCACCAGAGTCTGGACACAGGAGAACCAACAAAGCAAAGGAACTTGATTTTGGTTTAATAGAAAACGTACAAAAAAGGAAGACTATTATCTAAAAATCAAGGGGAGTTTTGTCTACAGACGCAGAAGAGGTCAATTTTAAACCATCCGATGTCCATGTCAGTTATACACAATACGGCATTTAGCAGACTCTTATCTAGAGTGGCTTACAGTGCAGCACAACAACAAGAAAACAGAATAAGAAATCTTGGAATGAGAGCGCTAAGAGAACAAGTATGTGCTTCAAAGTAAGTAGGATTAGTTAAATGGTAATCAGCTGGACACCGTTCCTCATCCTCACCTTGACTGGTCCATCGTTGTTCTCTGGGATTGGCTCAGACTTCAGATAACGTTTCAGATTACCATCAAAATAGTCCTGAAGGAATCGCTCCAGGGCCTTTCCATCACGACTGAGAAAACAAACAGCAACATTAACCACATTGAACACACTGGAGAACAAACATCTAGCATCTATGCTTAAAAGTAATTCCTTTTCATTTTTGTTCATGAAATAGTATAACAGGCTTACAATTACCGGTATTAACTGCCAAGAGACCTTGGTTTTCATTTACATCGGCATGTACATAACAGGTTAATATCTTGAGTGTACAAATTCAACCCACTTTGTCAAAGTAACATTTTCATTCAGAATTTCCAAATATTGTTAACATCTTTTAACTGGCATACTTTTTATTAAGCATGTAAAAAACCCAAAGCAGAGTTTGGCAGTATATAAAAAAAACAAGACCTCACAACTAATGCAAAGCAAATGCTTCTCATGGCACAATTACGTCATGCCCAACTACCTGAAGGCAACGGTATAAATGTATACAGTGAATTGAAACAGACGAATCGGATTGAAATCAGAACATCATACTAGCCACAGTCAGGCATAAGGATCACTCACGTGAACTCCTCTGTCATGACGTATTTGTCTCCCTTGGCTGTACGGAGTCCGACCACAGGCACCTCTCCCGTGCTTCCATCCAGGCCCAGTTCTGACACGTCGTGGCTGAACAAGTTCTTATTGGCCACGGCAAAGCCCATCTTCTTTCCCTGGTCCAGGAAACCTTTGGCAACCTTCATCACCCTGTGGGGGGAAAAGTTAATTAGATTCTGAGTAAAGTTTTGCAGTAAGTTTACAGACAGAACAACTTAGTTTTTTTCCCAATCCTTTAATCCTTTTTTAGTTGGCATTTAGTTACACACACACACAAGCTACTAGATCACCAACATTTACCACAAACCAGTGCAAGACAGACAAGCCGTGTTCCTGTGAACCTAAAAAGATCATCTAAGAGGAAGGTTCCAGGCCCAGAAAACACAAACGGCAATGAGGAACTGATGTTTTTTGTGTTGTTTTTTTCTAGATTAAAAAAAGGGTTTTGTATTTTGTGCTTTTAAGAGATATTTGAAGAAAAGTATAATATTATAATAATTTCATAACCCCTTATGCCATAATGTCCTACATGCACGCTTGAGAACTGGTGGTCATTGGCCCCAAGGCTATCCATACTGCCCAATAACAGCTTCCTTGAGGCCGACTTGTCAACCTTTGCACATATATTTTTCTACATCTACCAATGTCACTGTTATATAAAGGCTTGTAAATATCCCGCCAAAAAACTTCAGACTAGACAGTAAATAAATAAGTAAATATCCCGCCAAAAAACTTCAGACTAGACAGTTTCCTACCTGTTCCTCCAGTAGTTGGAACCCTTGGGGTTCTTGTCGTAATCCACATCATAGTAGGCCACCAGCAGGTCCTTCCCTTTCAGCTGGTCCTTGTTGTCATCTGTCATGTGGGGGCACATGCCGAAGCTGAAGAAGAGTGAGAGAACCATAAACCAACAGATCTCCAAAAGGTAAGCCTATTCAGGTGATGACTCTAGAAACTTCATGGATTAGATACAGTATTCACCTCATGGCTGACATTCCCTATGATCTACCCTGCAACACTAGGACCCACCAGGCACGCAAGCATAAGCGCACAGACACCGATTTTCTTCCTATCCATGTTAATGAATGCAGCCGTTCTCACTGGCCATGCACGGACACTCCACTCGCGCTCTGGGCAGAAAACAAGTTTTTCCGTTTGCATTCTCATTGAAATGCATTGACCAGACTTCCGCTGTGGCCAGGTTTGGCAAGTTACAGTTGCACGCAAACCTGCACGCACTATAAAAGCGTGTGAGCTGCACTTTGTAGGTTCACAGTGCACTACTGAATAATGAGATGCATCAAGAACGGCCTATATTTAAAAAAAATAAAAAAAATACACGTGGACATCAGCAGTGGACAAAGAAGCTGATGTGATAGTGATATTGAAGTTTAAGTGGAGAGCGCTGTGTGGCATTTCACACGGAAGCAGGAAACAGGAAGTTGTACGCTTGTGGCATTTACTCATACACTTGTGGCATTTACTCATACAGTCACACTAAAACACAAGTTCAGATAAATGGAGAATTGTCAATTTTTTTGACAAATGTTAATTATTCGTTTTATTATAATAGTCAACGCCAAATGACTAAACCGTTTTCCGTAACAAAGAGCATAAACTAGTAGGTCTACACAAGGTAGGCCTAATAGTTTCTATTCTCTCCCACAGACACAAGTGTCTTGGCAAGTCTACATTGAGTCATGGTGCAGGTTACACCTGGGTGTAATATTCCATAGTTGACCTAGAAATGTTCTACACTGGAATCAACCAACTCCCAATCCAGAGGATCAAAAAGACCACAAGATTCAGCAGGCCAAAGTCAAAACAAAATGTGGTATTTTTTGTGGCGCATGTGCATGTCCATTTACACTTTAAATAAGACGTTAATCTGATCCTGGAGATGTTAGTGGGCATGTGTTCTCTAGTGGTGGTAGTGTTGTTGCTGGAGGAGCAGGAGTAACTCTGCTGCCTAGCAGAGCAGGGTCTGAAGAACTCACATGTTGTCCTGAATGAACTTCTTGACCTTGTTGCTGGTGAACTTCTCCTCGGTGAATGCCACTGTGCCGTCCTCAAACTTGTTGCTGAGACGTGGTGGGCGGAACAGGATCACTCCCCTGGAACAACAGTCACAGTTAAAAGTTCTACTCAGCTAAAGGGCATTCTCAGTCCAGCTCTGTAAACCACCACCAGTTTCACACACACATAATGTAACGGTTAAGTAACCTGCTGTGTTCACACAATGAACACCACAATGGCAAGACAGCACAGTATTTCCCTGAGCTTATAGTGGAAGATGGTTACTTTAATGAAATGTACTTCTTTCCTAAAACTCCTAGTTACAGTTCTCTACCTGCAATATTCTATGTATTACAACTGGAGCATTTTCACCAGTCACAACGGTAATACACACACTTCAATCTATGCCAGGGATAGAACCAGCAAGCTTTGAGTCAATGGTTGGACTGCATACATCAAACACAACCTGCCATCCCAGAGGCATCAGTGACTCTTCCAAGTCACATCAATTTCTGAGGTTTAATCTCTTGGTATTTGTACACGTGAGATGAAAATACTTTGGCCTAGTTTACTGAGTAAAACCCTTTTTCCCCATTCTCAAGAGTTGTATTTTGCTTCTTAAAATCTCCTCCCACCAGATATTGATGTCTTTACTAGGATTGAAAATGATGGTTAGAGTTCATTGTGATTAGTGCCGAATATCACTCAAGTATCTGGAAATCAGGCCATGTTCCAATGGATGAATTTTCAAGAACAAATCATAATAATATGGACAAACAGTCCAAACCAACATCACATATGTTGCTACTGAACAACAGTTGTTTCAGACTCTCCTAATTAGTAATGCTGGGTGATGAAATTTACAAGTAGCACCTGAAACTGAGCATAAGGAACCAAAATGGTAGCTTACTCTGAGTGTTTCAGAATGAGAGACTCCAGGTTGCTGTGGGCGAAACGGTTAGACTCTCTCAAAGCACTGGCTGCCTTCAGGAACTCAACCTGGGATTCGCTTCCACTGTCAGCAAAGAGACCTGGGAAAAAGGAAAGAAAAGTACTAATGGATTCCACTTATACCTTTGTTTACCACTGTCATGTGAGATTTATTAATACAACATAATCCTGTAAGGATAGTAGTCAACTGGATGGTGGTATATACCAAATTATTATCCAACTAGATGTTTAGAAATGAACCTACAGGTCGTTTACATTCCAAAGTCTCTAATAGAGTAGCCTCGGAAACCCAGGCTTTTTTTTTTGTTACAAAAGAAAAAAAGCCTGGGGGAGCGATGCAGGAACGATGGTCTTGGACCTTGTTATCTCCTAACCAATCAGAGTGCAGAGGGGCGTCGCTCTAAATTAGGTGACGTCAGCGTGCTCCCTGCACAGGCCGAGGGGGGGAGGGGAGGGGAGGCGGGGACATAGATTGGTGAAGCAATCGGAAGCCACGCACAAATCCAGGCGGCTGTGTTTGGGTCCGCCCTTCAAGACCATGGATTGAGCTCGTAGCCTCAGGCTACTAATAGAGTGGACAGTCTGACCTACCAATGAGGGTTAATTCGTTAGAAAATAGTATGGTTATCCATGATCTGTAAATAAACTTTTTTAATTGGTAGACAAATTCCCCAGTGACCTTGACTCATATTTCATCTGAGCCAGTGAGCAAGGCAGTTTAAACTATAATGGTTCACATAACCACACATCCTCCATCCTTTAATAAAAAAATGTTTACCAAATCAGACATACCAATAACACTGGCATCATGGTCTGCAATGTACTTCTCAAAATCTGCTTCAGTCTTGAGTTCCACTGAAGATGGGCCAGCCTGCTTCTTAAGGTGGCTGACAATACCATCTGAGAGAGGGTGCGGGTGGGGTAGGACGTGAAAAAGAAACAGATACCGAGATAACGAAAGGAGGAGGAAGAAAGCGAGAAAAGATAAAGAAGTTCTGATTATTCCCAGACATAAAATGGACATTAGAGGTAGTATGGTATATACAGATGTGAAGATGACCTACTGGTCTTCTCATAGAGGCTTTGATCAAAAAATAATTTCACAACCAAATACCTGCAGTTCTGGGGCCATCATAGGCACCAGAGTCCTCCCCATCCCTGAAGATCTTCAGAGTCGGGTAGCCGCTAACTCCATATTTGCTGCAGACATTGTTGCTGGTTGTACAGTCAACCTAAGGACAAATAAAATACACTCCTGTTCAAGTCACTCTATTCATTTTACATAATTAAGCTGATGCCAATAATGGCACTGAACATGCAAGCTGCTATGAAGTGGCTGCTTGTCGTGATTGTCGTAAACTTTGTAATTCTCTTCAATAACAATGTAAAAGCATCTTGTGCTAAAGACTGACTATGAATGCTGCCCAAGTTTGAGTTTGAGTCTGGGGTTCTGTAACTTAACTTTATCATTGTGTGCTACCCAACAGCTGAGTGAGCTGGCAGGAGTTTAATGTCTTTGCTCAAAAGCACATCGACAAGATTCATGGCTAGTGGATGTTGAACTGTGACTGTCCTGCTTTACAACACAGGTAGTGGTCCTTGGCAACTCCATCTCCCATATGTATTCTCGCTGCTCAAACAAGTGTGGTAATATGTACTGTGTAACTTTTTAGGCTGTTATGTCTGATTCATGACAAATTCTTGTACATGTATGAAGTGGTTATGGTTTATCTAAGGAAGGGGTGTTGCAGTTCAAATGAGAGTATTTGATTAGAGTTTTAGTTTGTGGTTCCCATTAGGTTTGTAACTGTAAGAGGATTTGAATGGTGTTCAAAACCAACTATGAATGTGTCAAGAGAGTGATGCAATACCTTGGCCAATGAGACCATGCCTTTCAGCCTGGTGGCGGCTGTCTCGTACTCTGGTGCTAGTCGTTTACAATGGCCACACCTGATGACAGAGGCAGAGATAATATATATAGACTGTTAGAGAGAGGATATATCAGTATCCATCAAACAAAAGCACTGTGTTTGGTTTTGGTTTTGTTTTTGTTGGAAATCTATTCAGGCATTGACTGTGGGAAGGGGGGGGGGCAGTGACTTAGCAATGTGGAATCTGATCTCTGCACTAAGTATCAAATGGATAAGGACAATGAATGGACTCAAGTTGGACCAAGTTTAAAGGAAAGCAAGATCATTGTTTTTAAAAAGCACAAGGATAAATCTTCAACTTATTCATGCAGTGAACCTGTATGAAGAGCAAACATTTTAAGCCTCAAATCAATCTCAGTTTTCGGAGAATCCTGTTCAATCAAGTTCGGCTGCACTGTGGAGACATGTAACTGTTTACAGTGAACCAATCGGAGGAGGCCACCAAAACACCCCTGGCCAATCAGGACGTTACAACAGTATAAGGCCACGCCCCCAACTTCCTTAGTAACCCCCGGGCCCGTTCATTCTCACGAGACTTCACAGCTGACCTGATTGAGTTACACTAATTAATGAAACTTAATTCAATGAAACACTTTCTATTTCTGAAACTATTGAATTATCTCTACATTTTCGAACTTGCGGTGGGGTTGCTTTTTAAACAAGCAACCCCACCGTCAACCCTTCTCCTCACCACTGACAGTTAACATGCTAAATCACTAGCCTCTCTCCAGTCTAGAACATCCTTAACAAACTGTGATACTAAAGGCCTCATAATACACATTCCTGCAGTTAAAGCCATTGACTGTACACTTCCAGTGGAGATTGTACAGACAACGTTAGTCACCTGTAAAGAATTAAAGATGAGCGCACTGCTGCAGTGCAGACACTTAAACACAGCATCCAACAAGGGAACGTTCGTTATAGCCACTTAGTCAGGTTAATATTTACGTCGAGCAATAAAGTACACGTCAACTTCTCAAACGTTAGAGAGAGCGGTGGTTATTATGGATAATATGGACTCTTAACTCTATAATAAACCTTAAACTTAACTTACCAAGGAGCGAAGAACTATTAGCCTAGGTTACAAACGTAACCCCGCTTATTTGATTGTTACGAGTGAGACATATAGCTCAAAATAATCAAACTGTTACGTTTGTAACCTATGGTTATGGACTCTTAACTCTATAAAAACCTTAATAATTGAACTTACCAAGGAGCGAAGAACTCCACCAGGATGAGATCGTGATCTCCGATCCTGCTGTCAAAATCATCGTCCGTGAGATCGAGCACGTCGCTGGCCAGTGTGAACCCGGCGAGCAGAGCGAAAAGCAGCCACTTCAACATGTTCACTCAGCTCCTCGGTGCTGTGGAACTAAAACGGGGGGGAAAACACAGCTAATTCTTGCAAACTGTGTCGCTTTGCTGCAGCTCCCTTTCGTGAAGGAGATAAAGAAAGGCCAACGTTGACTTGTGTGTCGTAAAGGCCAGGAACAGGAGGAGGAGGAGGACGCACTTACGACTAGTGGCAAAGAGAAAGGCTCGATTGAGGCACTGTTGCCAGGAATTGAGAGAGAAATAAGCAAGTCGGTCTAGGAAAACAAGGCCACTAGTCTACGATCTACAAGCTGTGAGCTTGTAGATCTGCTATTTTCAAAAAGAAAAGAAACAAATGGTCTTGGCGAAAAAAGAGAGGTAATTTTGGAACATTTTAACAACATGAATCTTGTATGGGGGTCCCTGGCGGCTGGCACAACATATTTTCAGACAGGGGTCCGCAGAAAAATACAATACATATTAATTTGGGGGTCCTTGACATGAAAATGTTTAAGAACCACTGGTTTCAACAACATTAGGAAACAAGACCCAATAAGCAACTACACTTTAGAAACAAGCCCCCCCAAAAACGCAACCCGCAACTACCAACATTTAACAAGCAACTTTGCAGAAAGATAAGCCCAAAGTCGCTTATAATAAGCGGACATGGCAACACTGGTCGATGGAGGCGGCGGGGAGGATGTTCACTCACCACACTGTGGCATCTCACTATTGGAGTTTGAAACGCGTCATCCTTCCCTCGTCGGCCAATGAGAGGCGGGCAACACACGGCTTCCTGGCTTCGGGGCCAATCACCGTGCGGGGAACATTTTATGGGCGTAACCTCTTAGCTAGATACACGGTGGAAACGGAAATTGTACTTTCTTTCATTGCGTTTTATCGTTCAGACTCAGAGATATTTAAGGAATTTTTGCGGCTTTTGTGTATTAACAACTTTCAACCTGGCGTCCCTGTTTTGGGCATAGGTGATTTTTTTCTTTCATGTTTCATTTCAAACATTTTAGAAAATAGCAGATCTACAAGCTCAACACATCATACATGGTGATGCTGTGAGCTTGTAGATTGCTACAACGCCGCCATACGATTAATTAGAAAATATGGCTTAATGTGGGTTAGGACAGGTTGTGCAGACTGCAGAGGCCTATATTTCTGTTTCATATAGCAGTGGTTCTCAAACATTTTAATGTCAAGGTCCCTCAAATTAATCAGGCAGCGGCCTACTCGGGGCCATGCCCAGCTCCACATGCATCGCATTTTGCTTTGCGTTGGTGCTTTCATTTGCTTCCTTTACTATGACCACTCACCACAACTCACACTTACTCTCTGTTCCATTTCCATTTGGGTGGGTGTGGTATCAGTTTAATGCCTCTAATACACGACATGGGCAAATCAGAGAAGACAATGCATACACCCTGAACAAACACAAAGATTCAGTGTGCAGGCAGAATCTGTGCAGTGTGCGTCCTACGTATTGACCTGCGCATTGGCACAGGTCAAGTTTGAGGCGTTCAGTCGGACGCCGCCGGAGTTATGCCCAGGACACACAGGTTTCGTGAATTAATAGAAGGATTTTGTGGTGGACCCTGGTTTGAAAATATTTTGTGAGATGATTTGTCAAGATTTACTCTGATAAACATAATCACAGTAGCCTACATATATACCCCATATACAGTAAATATAAGCTCAGTACTAAATACTATAGCCTACTCAGTATACTGATATAATATAATATAAGTAGCCTACACATACTCTGATAAATATCATAACAGAGCATACTTTGACAAACATAATCACAGTAGGCTACACATACTCTGACAATCACAGTACTGGCAAACATTGACAGCACACTGTAAACCAGTCGCCAGAGGCAGCACAGCAGTTAAGATACCATTGCAGTGCAACTTGGGCAAGTACTGTGGATATAGCAGGGTAAAGACATCACATACAAAAGATTAAAGAAACACCAACAATAATGAACAATAGTAGGCCTATTACAAAAGAAAACACCCTCAACAAAGCTTGTATTATGCCGGACAAAAGAAATAAGAATACACACATTAACCATGTCAGATAGTGTCCTTACAGACAATTTGCTGTTACTAAATTGCTAATCTCTCAAGAACAGATTCTGCTACAAACAGCAGAGGTCGCTGTTTTTCCTTTTCAGTTGGCTATGGGTTACCAGATTGCTAAATTGCTAACTAACTAAACTTCTAATTAGACTATCGAACGAGCAGAGCGACCACCGTGTGCCTCATAATGAATCTTCAAGGCTACCGGCACAAAAGACAGTCTAAGTCTATTGTATTTCCCCTTGGGGTAGATTCATCTTATCATTTCTCCTCCTGCTCAATCACCCCACAATCTCCATGTGAAGGGGGTATGAGTGGTTGTCCATGATAGTGTCCAACTTCCTCGCTATACGCACCTTCGCCGCCACCCCGCCAATAGCCCCAATGACGGAGCCAGCCTTCCTGACCAGACTGTTCAGTTTGCTCGTCTCCCCAACATTAATGTGACCCCCCAGCAGGAAATCGCAAAGAAGAGGACACTAGCCATTACAGACTGATAGAACATCTGCATCTACAGCATCCTGTTACACACCCTGAAGGACCTGAGCCTCCTCAGAAAGAACAGTGTACAACTGGCCCTTGCTGTAGAGGGCATCAGAGTTGTCAGTTCAGTCCAGTTGCTTGTTCAGGTACACTCCCAGGAACTTGCAGTTGCCCACGATCTCCACCACCTCCCCATGCCATGTATGACGCTGTGCACCGGTGGTACTCTCATGCTCTTGCAGTAGTCCACAACCATTTCCTTGGTCTTGCCAACATTCTGGAGGTGACATTTCTTCGAATTGAAGCGGAAGTCGTAGGTATAGAGTAGATGTGCCTGTTGGACTCGCTTGAGTTAGATGTGTGTGTGTATTTTATTTTATCTTGTTACAAACCCCCATGCTCTTTTATCCACCTCGATACTCCTCACCACTCATTCTGCACATTTTCAACCTCTCCCTGCTTTTACAGCACACTTATCTTTCTACAGTACATAATACCCTCACAAATCACCAACCCTAACATACAATATACCATATGCATGGTGTGTGTGTTTATCTGCCTCAGACACATGCATCTGTCTGCTTTGTAAAATGTCCTTAATTGCTACATGGACTATAAAAAACACAGTCTATAAGCTCCTACGATCAGTTAGTCATCCAGATAAGATTCACATACAGCAGCCATGTGAGTCATCTTGATAAAAAAAACCTCTTTGAGAGAGGTAGATCATTTTTTAATTAAGTTAATGTGCCTACGTTTGTGTGCCTGTAACATACATCCATCCTGCTTGTTACCTTGACAACATGCTTTCGGGAGGATTATGTACTAGCACAGGGGTCATCGCCATGCTGGCTTGTAGTGGACATTATTTTTTTTCCATGGACATATAAAATGAGTAGAAAAACATAAAGAGCTAGCCCTAAATGACCATTACAGGTCTGTAACTGAGAGTGTACAAATGGAACCAAATGGACCATACACTCTCAGAGTTATGGGGTCCTTGAAAATAAAACGTTTGAGAACCGCTGTCCTAGTGGACTCCTAATGTGCCATGTGTCATAGCAAATCAGGGTCAGTAATTGGGTCTTATGATCAAAATAAGAACATTATAATGGTGTGTAAAAACTAAATCTAGAATTTCCCACGGACAAGGCCAAGTCTTGCCACGGACACATTTGTCCGTGTACGGACATATTGATGACCCCCGTGACTAGCATAATTGGCTATCTCATCTTTGTGACTGGGAGGAGGCCTGAATGGGTATGATCTTACATACTGTGTCTGTGTTGTCTATGAAGGCTAATAGGGATATAAGATCATAAAGATATTTCATGTTGTAAAGTAAACCCAAGTTAAAGTCACAGGTTAAAATGACATAGAGACAGTGATGTATAATACAAGTCCGCTTTCTTTTCTGGTACATCCCACTGAAAACAATTTCACAAATAGAGGAAAGTTTGTAGCCTGACACTCAGCCTGAATTTTCATTTCATTTCACTGAACATATTTTTTTAATGGGCGTGGCTAGCGATTCAGGGGCTGGAGCCAGGCTAGAAAGTTTATGCTCGTGTCCATTGATAGTGTATAATAAATAGTATTTGGGCATATCTGTCATTGGACTCACTTGTGCTCTCTCCTGGCCCAAGTATACTGAATCCTGACAAAACATTCTTACCTGTGCCCCTTGCTTTTGTACTGTCAGTGAAACAATACACAAAAGTTTCCCTTTAAAAGTTGCATACTTGGCTGTATATAAAATAATGCAAATTATTAGTATTGAAAAATAGGTCTTTAAGGAGACGGAAGCGGAACCTTCCAGGGTGTGATAGTCTATGCTTTTGTTGACAGATGTCAACACTGTTTACACAGGAAAGGTCAACAGAGTACACTCTCTCTTTTTGCACCAATATTATGCCTCACATATAAACCAGTTGCACACAGTGTTCCGGGTAACACATAAGCAATGCATTATGTAATAATAATATTACTGTCATAAGTAAAATAGACTACTATATTACTTTTACAATATCAATACAGTATTGTCAATAAGTTTCTCTACCATTCACTATTTAGACTACTGAGTTGTTTAATATCAATTGTAATATTGTGTGTGTTAAAGTTAACCACGTGAACCCTATAGCTTCCCTATTTCACCAATTCCAACCATAAGAGATCTTGTCAAAAGAGAAATTGAGACTGCTAATCCACTGAGCTCTGCTCACCTGCGTTTGTTGAAAGAATGGTAAGCTACTATATGGTAGGGGGAAAATCTAGAAAATTAGAGCATTGTATAATAATTCCTCTTTATTCATCAATCATCATTAATCAAAATGTCCCCCTTAAATCCATCATTTTGATTTAGACAATGATCAGCCCTACTGAGTGTCTTGTCTAAGTCTAATGTACATGTGGTATGGTTTGGGGCTGATGACGCTTCCAAACACAGGGGTGTAGTCTGGCTGTCCGGCATCCTCAGGCCAGATGAACTGGAACCTCCTTAACAGAGTCACCATGATCAAGAAGAGCTCCATACGAGCCAGACCCTCTCCCAGGCATATGCGGGGACCTGTGGTATGAAAGAGCAACATGAAGTATTTTCTGTTTTGTATTTTCTCTAACCTGACAATATTCTTTACTCCGGGGTGCATAAGAGGTCAGTCTCTAGAACAGTGTTTGTAGGTCCCCTAAAATCTTGACCAAATATCTATGTATGTTGTACCCCAAGTAAAGTAGACCAATCACAGCAAACACAGCTCAGCTGACATTGCTACAACAATTATTCCCCACAATGTCATCAATGTGATGTCAGTCTTGGCACACGGCTCCAGAGTAATAATACTACATATTGATATAGCGCTTTTTGAGAACTCAAAATAAAAACCACTTCATTAGGAAAAGCTAGTTAAAAAAGTTATTATACCCCAGCTTGTTTTTGTCATGGTACAGTAATATTATCTTTTTTTCACAAGAATCTTTTCACAAACAGCTGAACCACCTGCAGAGAAGGGCATGAAGGCTTCTGGCTTAAAAAACTCTCCCTGGTCATTCAGGAAGTTTTCAGGGTTGAATTCATGAGGGAATTTCCATTGTCCCTTCTCAAACAGCACTGAACTCAGGTTCGGTATGATCACAGTTCCCTGTGAAAAGAGGAACTAAACATTAGATTCTGTGCAAATTTGATAATACACAAGCAAAGTCACACCAAACATTCCTCCACTGCTCCCTACCCAGCCCATTTGACCAGGCACAGGCCCACCTAGTATACATATGTGTGTACATGAAACACTATTCAGATTGTGAAACACTTTGCACAACAAGCCTAACGTTTTGTGCAGTACTGTATATTCCCTTCCACAAGTGGTTCTTAAACAGTGTGCAGGGAGCGCATACCTCGGCCAAATTGTCAAGATTGACCATATCCACCTAAGATATGAGTGATGTCCTTGCCCTTGATTGTGACTTGGAGCGTCAAGATTTTCAAACGAAAAGTGAATCGTGTCTTCGGGGCAATATACCAATCATTCCCACCAAGTTTCATGAATATCTCCCCATTCGTTCACTAATTTGACAAAAGACAACCCGTTCAAGATTTTCCATCCGTTACAATTGATTTGCTAACAGACAAACAAACAAACAATCGTAATGGGACAAACATAAACCCTGACAAACTTTGTTGGCGTAGGTGATTATATCTGTGCCCTTCAAATAATGTCACACGTTCCAAAGCAGAAGAATCTCAAACAAATCAAAAGCTGATGGTCCTACCACAGATGCACAGATCAGACACTGCTCCAGGTCACTGGGCTAAGCATAGTTTTTTGGAATGGACCTGGTACAGGTATCCCCTAAATGGCATATTGTTCCAGTGACATTCTCATTTTAAGTATTTATGAAGTGAGTATTGTACATGTACTGTAGCTGAAGCTCTTTGAGGAGAAGACAACAACCTCACCATGTGCTCTACTCCTTGCCTAAATAAGGAGCATCGTATATTTTCTTTTTATTACAAAATGTCATCGCTGCTGACTTAATTCTGTGCCAATTCTTTTTTTGTGTCACAATGAGAAAACAAAATAGAATAAAGATTTTAATAATTTGCTTCATGTCCATTATGCTTCATGTCCATGGTTTCCATGTGTCATTGAAAAACAATTCATGCTGAGTTGTTGTGTTGATAGTTTTTCGCAACAAACTGCCTCATGTTGTTTTTGTTTATACCTGTACTGTATGTTCAGTTTCAGCTAAAATGGTTAATTCGAAAACTCACAACTATACAGGTTTCATCAAGGCATACTTAATATTAATGGATGAAATACTATAAAACCATTCAGTGGGATAAGAAGCCGTGTTTCTAATCACTGACTTCCATGATAAAGATGACAATTAAGATTTACTAGTCCAGTCCCCAGTGGTTCTCAACCACTGGGTGGTTGTGGCTCCGTCTGTCCCTCAGGACGGTGGGACAGACGGACGGATGGAGGGACTGATAGATTAATAAACACTGCATCATAGGTGTCACAGAAGAGATTACCATGATACTTTAATTTCCCTCTCCATCAGTTCTCCTTCTTTGATATGAATGCTGTGTTGTCTCTTACCCTGGGTATGGAGTATCCCTTGAGCTCTGTGTCTTTAGTGGTGCAGTGGAAGACACTGAGAGGAACCGTGTTAGCTATCCGGAAGATCTCATGGGCCACAGCCTGCATGGACAGAGACCAATCACTACAGGAGTATACAAGAAAAGTGTGCTCCTCGGAGCGCAAATCCCCCACAGGCCGGGTTGCCTACCCGGGGCTGTGTTGTGACCTGTTAGAGCTGCAGGGAAAGAGCTCTTCCTAAGCCTTGAGCCCCTCCTTGACATACACTAGTGATGACCCCTGTCAGAGTAGAAGGCTCAGAGGACCTTATTATTAGTATTAGTTCTTGTATTCAATGACATAACTACACCTGTACATAGGGCATCTGGTGCCTGTCTTCAAAAGTTGGCTGATCCTTCCCTTCAAGCACACGGTCTATCTCCTGCTGACAGCGTTCTGAGAGAGAAAGAGTCAGAGAAACTAAATTACCAGCAAAATGACCAGAAGTGTACCACTTATTGCCCTATTTGAAAAAGAACAAAACATTGACGATCTACAACTGCAACGCATCACATCGCTACTAGTTGTAGAGCTTCACTGCTATTCTTTTTTCTTTTTTTTAACGTCTGCACATTTTTGAAAATGTGAAATTGTCCTAAATAGGGACAACAGGGTTAAAGTGGTTAACGTATGTAGTCTACGTATCTCATACTATAGAAATGACTTGCAATTGAGCAGGGAGAATTGGTTAAATTATTCCACAGTAGATACCCTGTATCTGTGGGTAGTTCATAAGGTAGAGGAAGCCAGTGAGCAGGGTGTTGGAGGTGGTGTCAGTCCCAGCAAACTGGAGATCCATAACATAGGCGATAAGCTGATCTTCAGAAAATGACGACTCGTCATTAGCTCCACTCTTGGCAGACGATTGAGAGAAGAAAAAAAGAGGGTAAACATGAATTCAATACATTTCTCAATTTCATCTTTATAACTAGTTTAATAGTATAAATAGCTACTGTTCACCGGACATTTTCACTCACACACACACACACACACACACACACACACACACACACACACACACACACACACACACACACACACACACCTTTTCCAGTTCATCCAGGTAGCAGTCCAGTAAGTCTCGTGGTTTTCCAGGCACCCTGGTCTTCTTGTGCTCAACCACTAGCTCCATGAGTTTAATGTGCCCAGCCTGAACAGATTGGGGGTTTTCAATGTTTATGTTGTGACAATAATTTACTTTTTTTCTCATCAAAGATTGCCTTTTGGTGTATACAAGAATTTCTGGGGCATAGACACATTTTACAGGCTCATACATACCCTAATCAGCTTGAAGGATTTCTGGAAAGGTAGTGGCAGGCAACGCACAATGGGAACAGAGTCATAAAGCTGTAGGGACAGAGGAGCCTCATGTTTGCATGCAGCACCTCAATGATACAAGATAGACATAAATATCTAATCTTCCAAGAATCACCACCCATTATGAAATAATATAAGATATGCTACCCATCGTCAATAAACCCAGATAGCATCCCTATTCTGGGCATATCAATATAGGTGAACATTGGTACGCGTTGGCTATTTTT
This sequence comes from Gymnoscopelus braueri, assembly GCF_963280865.1. Classification (NCBI taxonomy): domain Eukaryota; kingdom Metazoa; phylum Chordata; class Actinopteri; order Myctophiformes; family Myctophidae; genus Gymnoscopelus; species Gymnoscopelus braueri. The sequence goes on from NC_137610.1 coordinate 30,244,869, forward strand.
GTTACTTGACACCCAATGAACTATAAGACTATTCTGATGGTTTCTTTGCAGGTCATTTGGATTAGCTCTTTAGCAGTATCTATTAATTAGAATCAGAAGAATCAGCTTTATTGTCGCATAACAGGTTTACTCCTTGCATTATGTCAAAGTGTCCTTTACCTTTATCAAGACACTGAACCACTTTTTGTTTTGAAACAAAAACAAACACCTGGGTGCCGAGGCTACTGAACCTCTAACTGCTTGCAACGAGCAGGTTGGTGCCTTGCATGGCTGCCTCCGCCATTGGTGTTTGAGTGGTTGAATATCATGGATATATTATAAAGCTAAATAAAGTCAATTTACCCACCATAGCCCAAGGTCCATTTATAATCTTAGAGACTTCTCTAAAAATGCCAACAAACAGCTTGATGAACTCGTCGTCATAGTTGTGGCGTGTCCCAAACAGAACTAGGCAGATGATGTTATTGGCAGCATTATGGAACAATGTGTGAGGATTCATAGTTTTACCTGTAAAATAAATAATCCTGATTAATTATATGGTTAAGACCAAGTGGCTTCACTGGAGATTACGTTTTCTTTTCTCCATATAGGAAAATGTCAACAACAGAGGGAAATGTGCATATCTGGAGCCAAACTGAATATTTAAATTTCATAAATTTATATTGAGGGTCTTTCTTTGTAATGGCTGTTCCTTCTCTATCTTACCAATGCTGCTGTCCAATAGCTCCACCATATGTTTTATCTCTCCCAAAATCCTGTCCTCCATGGACTGTTTCCCTAAACCAAAGTTCCTTAATGTCATTAGAGCAAAGCGGCGGTGCTCCCTCCAGCCATTATTGTAGTCTGCTAGGACCACTCCTGGAGCTAATTTAAGTAAGGCACAAGTTAGAAGTTAATTAAATGATTTGTTTAGAGAGAACCACTATTGTTTGTGCAGAATGATTAACTAGAAAAGGGACAGACCAGATGGACTATCCAGGGCTGGGTAAGTTAGTTGGAGCTGTCAGGACCTGAGTAACCTGCGATGGGAAATAGCGTTCTCTATCGTATCGAGACTATCTCTCCACCCAACATATTTCATATGTTGGGTGGAGAGATAGTCTCTCTTCACGAATGTTCTGTTCAACTTTTTTGCATTTGTGGCAGAAGTGAAAGTGCTTTTGGATGTGTGCTCTATAGAAGCCCCAATGTAATGTGATTCAAATTTAGGGTAGATTCATTGTATGTTTGTAAATAAATAGAACTCTCCCACAAATTTTGGAAGCCAATTACAGACAAACGGTATGAAATATCAAAAAGCTGTTTGACGGAGCAACAACTGCAGCTAAGATGGCAGTCAAAAAGCAATAGCCAATCAGTTACTTTGACATGTGCCTTTGGAGGGTTTCAACCCTTTCAACCATTTACCCTGGAATGAGCCGTTTCAGTTCAGAAGCACATGCATGTCATTATAAAGTATCTAAAATTACAGTATCACAACATTTGCATTTTACCTTTCTGTTGTATTATATGATTCATCATCAGTTCTTTGGGTCGTCCAGCAAAGTCAGCAGCCTTTGTGATCAGGGCCTCCTTTATGGCCTGGAGCCCATTTACGACGACTACTGGTATGGGGCCAATGAACAGACTGTAGACATCACCATAGCGCTCGGCCAACTGGGAGAACAGTGACACTGGCAGTTATAGTGAAAGTGAAAGTAGAATAACTAGTCACTATCATTAATGTTTTGTTCATTTTGCAAGTGGCCTACAATATATGTGCAATGCAATACAATTCAGTAAACTTTAAAAGAAATGTTTAATGTAGAGAAAAATGTGTATCTGACAATATCAGCCCATATGTGTTGTCTGTAGTGTTTTGTATTAATTAGCTGTCACTACCTTCCCCAGATCTTCAAGAGGATTCGCCATAGTGATTTGCAGCAGGTTTCCAAAGATGGGGAAGGGTCTGGGGCCTGGAGGGAAGTTTTTATCCCTGCGTATCCATACAAGAAAGAAAACGAGGCAAAAGGCCAACGATAAGAGAATAAATGATCCAAACATCATTGACCATCTACTTGTAAGAGGTTTCTTTACGCACTACCAGTCACAGCAGTGTCTCTCATCTAGTTTAGCAAACAAACAGTTACAGTCATGGCATTGACAGGGTCATGTGGCACTGACTGTGGCAGATTGGTCTTTGGCCTGTGTTGGTCGGCTGTCACTCATTTACCAGAATCTGGTTCATCTGCTTTCCTTGATTGACCCCTTTCACAGAGATATTTATACAGCTGAATGTAACACTAATTGTGGGTGTGTTTCATTGTGTAGCAAAGGCGCAACCCACACTAGTCCTTTAGAGGTGCCACCGGCCAACACACAGACACAAAAAAACACAAAAAATAATTGTGTTCTCTTGTCCTGAATAAAATTGGCATAGACAGCTACGAATGACTCTTAGATGTTTTTTTTGTGTGCCAAGAATGGACAGCTTCTGTAGTTAATTTCATGCAGAAACACCTAAATGAAACACACACACACACACACACACACACACACACACACACACACACACACACACATACACACACACACACACACACACACACACACACACACACACACACAATTAAATGTCTGCTGTGAAAAGGGTCATACCTCAAACATTGGTACCTATTTATTTTTAAGGCAATTGATGGGACTTTGCCATTATATATTAATTCATTGATAGAATGGAATCCTGGAGCGCATGGGACACGCTCAAATGACTGGCTGACGCTGAAAGTCCCTAGGGTAAGGACTGAACTTGGGAAAACAGCCTTTTGCGTTAGTGCCCCAACTACGTGGAATGACCTGCAGCTGAAATTTAAGATCAGTTCGCCCATAACATATGGTCAATTTAAATCTTTGATTGCAGATCTACCCACAAATGTCTGTAACTGTTTTTAATTTTGTTTTTGTTCTAAATGTCATTGATATGAATATTGATGTTGTTGTATTGATGTTGTACTATGCTGTATCTCGACGACACTGCAAATGAGGGCAACCTCAATGTCTTTCGAGAATAAATAAAGGTTTGAAATGAAATGAAATGAAATACCTAATTTGTGGCACGATTACCAGGCCAGGGCTCTCCTCCAGAGGAAATCTGGGACTAATTACAGTCTTGGTGTCATGGTCCCTGCCAGTGTCCTGTGTGTGCCTATGGGTGTGTCTGTCTGTCTGTGTTTGGGCATGTGTGGGCGTAGGCTTCCTGGCTTCCCAGATTGACGCACCTGGCTCTGGTCATCTCATCTCACTCACCTGTCTCCCATCTGCTCATCAACCTACACTCTATAAAATCCCTGGTCTTTTATCGGCATTCTGCCAGATCGTTTTCTCAGTCTCCGTGCGGTAATGCTTCTAGCCAGTTATTTCTGTGTATTTTGAGGGCATTCTAGCTTCCTAGCATTCTAGCACTCTAGCTCTACTGAGTCCTTGTTTTTGCTCCCAGGGTTTTTGTTTTTTTTACTCACTCCTGTTTTCCTCTTCTTCAGTTGCCTGCCTGCTTGCCTGCCTACCTGCTCACCTGTTGCCTTCACCTCAGCCTGCTATACCAACTTCACTCCAGACGACAACACCTTCCTCTTTTGTTCAATAAAGACCCTTGGACTATCTTTAAGTGTCGTGTCTGCATTTGGGTCTGCCAGTTTTGTAAATCGTGACACTTGGTGCATAGCAGTAATACAATGTTTCACAATGGCTGCTACACCTGTTCCTTAGTGGTTGCATCTGTATCAAGTAGATACAGTAGAGAAGAGACATATCCTCTGGGTAAGAAATAACTTTAATCTCATTATACAATATACAGTAGTATAAATGAGTACAAAACACACACATTATCGATAAGATGGTGTAAAAACTCTTGAATTCAAATACCATAAAAGTCAATTAGACCTTTTAATCCGGACAAAGTTGAGTCATAAATAAGGTTATTGCACTATTAGCAATACAAACCTTAATCATGATTTAAATCATGAATACATAGTTACAAAATCACTACTTGTACATCTGTTTGTTTCATTATATCTGCTACTCAGATTGTTTCTCCAATGTTACATAAATTGTACTTTAGGAATTCAGAAATGCTACCATATTGAACATTACATATCACTGTATCTGACGCACGCAGGCACGCAAGCAAGCACACAGGCACGCAAATAAGAGCATTGTATAATAATTCCCCTTTATTCATCAATCATCATTGATCAAAATGTCCCCCATGAATCCATCATTTTGATTTAGACAATGATCAGACCTACTGAGAGTCTTGCCTAAGTCTGATATACATGTGGTATGGTTTGGGGCTGATGACGATTCCATACACAGGGGTGTAGTCTGGCTGTCCTGCATCCTCAGGCCAGATGAACTGGAACCTCCTTAACAGAGTCACCATAATCAAGAAGAGCTCCATACGAGCCAGACCCTCTCCCAGGCACATGCGGGGACCTGTGGTATGAAAAAGCAGAAAAGATAATTATATAACGTTTTTTTGGATTTTCTCTAACTTGACAATATTTCTACTCCGTGGTGCAGAAGAGGTCAGTCTCTAGAACAGTGTTTGTAGGTCCCCTATATATCTAAATATCTATGCATGTCCCCCAAGGAAAGTAGACCAATCAAGTACTCAAAATAAAAACACTATTAGGAAAAAAATGTTAAAAGGCCTCCAAACACGGACTGCACGGGGGAGATACGCTGCTATTAGACCCCAGCTTGTTTTAGTATTTTCTCTAACAATATAACAATAAATAGGTAATAAATATATTTGTCACTATTTTACAAGAATCTTTTCACAAACAGCTGAACCACCTGCAGAGAAGGGCATGAAGGCTTCTGGCTTAACAAACTCTCCCTGGTCATTCAGGAAGTTTTCAGGGTTGAATTCATGAGGGAATTTCCATTGTCCCTTCTCAAACAGCACTGAGGTCAGGTTCGGTATGATCACAGTTCCCTGTGAAAAAAGAGGAACCAACATTAGATTCTGTCCAAATGTGATAATACACAAGCAAAGACACACCAAACATTCCTCCAGTGCCCACCTAGTATAGCTGTGAGTGCATGAAAGCATGAATGTTATCAAACACAAAATTCCATGTGAGAAACAATATATTCAGAGCTGTGTCTTTTTTTAAAGAAATGTTACATGCAAGAATGAGTGCTTGTGCATTAAAAAAAAAGAGTAGAGTGCATACCTCAGCCAAATTGTCAAGATATGAAGATATGAGTGATGTCCTTGCCCTTGATTGTGACTTTGAGCGTCAACATTTTCAACCGAAAAGTGAATACCGGTAATGTCTTTGGGGCAGCATACCAACCATTTCCCACCTAGTTTCATGAATATCTCCACATTCGTTTACTAATTTGATCTTTGACATGTTTAACCCAAAAGACAATCCGTTCAAGATATTTTTGCCAAGAATCTTATCTTTACCTTTATTGTAATCTCTCAAGAACAGATTCTGCTCTGCGTAGTCAAAAACAGCAGAGGGCGATGTTTTTCCTTTTCATTTGGCGTTGGGTTCCCAGATTGCCTTTATTGTGACCTTGAACTTGGACCGTTTCCACTCAAAAGTATCAGACACTGCTCCAGGTCACTGGGATAATGATAGTTTTTTTAAGTGGACCTGGCTGGTACAGGTATCCCCAAAATGGTATATTGTTCCAGTGACATTCTCATTTTAAGTATTTATGAAGTGAGTATTGTAGCTGAAGCTCTTGAGGAGAAGACAAACTCACCATGTGCCTTGCCTAAATAGGGAGCATTGGATATTTTCTTTTTATAACAAAATGTCATCGCTGCTGATTTAATTCTGTGACAATTGTCTTTGTGTCACAATGAGAAAACAGAATGGAATATACATTTTAATTTCCATGATGTTTCTCATGATGTGTTGTGTTGATAGTTTTTCTCAGCAAACTGCCTCATGTTGTTTTTGTTTATATTTGTACTGTATGTTCAGTTACATCATGTATGTTCAGCTAAAAGAGTTCTAGAAAATGCACAACTTTACAGTTTTCATCAAGTATATAATATTAATGCAGGAAATACTATAAAAAACATTCAGTGGGACAAGAAGCAGTTTTTCAATCACTGACTTCCATGATAAAGATGACAATTAAGATTTATTAGTTCAGTGGTTCTCAACCACAGGATAGTTGTGGCTCCATCTGTCCTTCAGGACAGAGGGACAGATGGATGGACAGACAGACAGACAGACAGACTGACAGATTAAAAAACACTGCATCATAGCCTTGGTGTCCCAAAGGAGATTACCATCATACTCCATCAGTTCTCATTCTTTGATATGAATGCTGCGTTGTCTCTTACCCTGGGTATGGAGTATCCCTTGAGCTCTGTGTCTTTAGTGGTGCAGTGGAAGACACTGAGAGGAACCGTGTTAGCTATCCGGAAGATCTCATGGGCCACAGCCTGCATGGACAGAGACCAATCACTACAGTACTAGAAAATTATGCTCCTCAGAGCGCAAATCCCCCCAGGCTGGGTTGCCTACCCAGGGCTGTGTTGCGACGTGTTATAGCACCACCATGAGGCACTTATCTGCCCACTAAATGTAGAGATATTTACAGCATGTGTTTCCAGTGCTATTGTAAAACATTTAAAGGCATCAAGAGAATCAAGAGGGGGTTACACTATTTGTCACTCACTCATACAGGTGCAAGCAGTGAAATGTTGGTGTACTGTGCAACAACAGCAATATGCTACAAACAGTATACAACAAGATAAGAATGCTGGACTGTAATGAAAATAAAAAGCTAAAATAAACAAACAACATAAGAGGTTAAGAACAGTTTAAGACACATGCTATGTGCGGAATTGGGGGCTGTGGTGGTGTGGGGGGTACATTAAGTACATTAAGTACACTATACACTATGTATAGCTGTGCAAGTGAAGACAAAACTGATATTATTATTGGTTATTGTATTCAATGAAATAACTGGACCTGCACATAGGGCATCTGGTGCCTGTCTTCAAAAGTGGCCTGGTCTTTCCCCTCAAGCACACGGTCTATCTCCTGCTGACAGCGTTCTGAGAGAAAGAAAGATAGTCCGAGAAACAAAATTACCAGCTGAATGACGAGAATTTTACCACTTAATCCCCATTTCAAAAAGAACAAAAAAAAAATCGACGATCTACAACCTCAACGCATCACATCACTACGTGTTGTAGAGCTTCACAACTATTATTTTCTTTTTAAATTATTTTTCAAAAGTTTGCAAATTTTTTAAAATGTGAAAATTGTCCTAAATAGGGACAACAGGGTTAAAGTGGTTAACAACATATACGTATCTCATACTATACTAATGAGGCAATTGAACAGGGAGAATTGGTTAAATTATTCTACAATAGGGGGACTGGACTGGTGTAGGGCTGGTGTAGCGCCCAGGATCACTTAGGAAATTGGCACCAGGTGAAAAAAAATGGGTTACAAAAATCGCGGGATTTAAAAAAAACAAAAACAATTATTCTACAATAGATACCCTGTATCTGTGGGTAGTTCATAAGGTAGAGGAAGCCAGTGAGCAGGGTGTTGGAGGTGGTGTCAGTCCCAGCAAACTGGAGATCCATAACATAGGCGATAAGCTGATCTTCAGAAAATGACGAGTCATTAGTTCCACTCTTAGCAGATGATTGAGAGAAGAAAAAAAAGAGGGTAAACATTAATTCAATACATTTCTCATTTTCATCTTACCCCATTAACTAGTTTGAATAGCTACTGTTCACCGGAAATTTTCACAGGATTCAAAGTTACCCTCAAAACACACACACACACACACACACACCTTTTCCAGTTCATCCAGGTAGCAGTCCAGTAAGTCTCGTGGTTTTCCAGGGACTCTGGTGTTCTTGTGCTCAACCACTAGCTCCATGAGTTTAAGGTGCCCAGCCTGAACAGGATATTTATTTTAAAATATTATCCATCTATCTATAGTCTACTGCAAATATAATGTCTGTTGGTTTCCTCACAATTCTATTACAATTCATATTTTAAGAATGGGGATGTTTTCAAGTTTTATGTTGTGAGTTGTGACAATAATACTTTTTTCTCATCAAAGATTGCCTTTTGGTGCATACAAGAATTTCTAGGGCATAGACATATTTTACAGGCTCATACTTACCCTCATCAGCTTGAAGGATTTCTGGAAAGGTAGTGGCAGGCAACGCACAATGGGAACAGAGTCATAAAGCTGTAGGGACAGAGCAGCCTCATGTTTGCATGCAGCAGCTCATTGATACAAGATGGACATAAATATCTAATCTGCCAGGAATCACCACCCTTTATAAAATAATATGAATATTGTACCTATTGTGAATAAACCCAGATAGCATCCCTATTCTGGGCATGTCAATATAGGTGAACGTTCAGCAAAAATAGACACATTCTAAAGAAAAAATTGCAGATCTACAAGCTCACGTGTTGTGTTGCCACACGTTGAGCTTGTAGATTGGCTATTTGTGTTACTTGACACACAATGAAGTATAGTGGTTAAGACTATTCTGATGGTTTCTTTGCAGGTCATTTGGATCAGCAGCACTTTGGGCAGTATCTGTTAATTAGAATCAGAATCTTTATTGTCACATCACAGGTTTACTCCTGGCATTATGTCGAAGTATCCTTTAGCAAGACACTGAACCCCTGTTTGATTTGAAACAAAAACAAACACCTGGGTACCGAGGCTACTGAACCTCTAACTGCTTGCAACGAGCAGGTTGGTGCCTTGCATGGCTGCCTCCGCCATTAGTGTTTGAATGGTTGAATATCATGGATATATTGTAAAGCTATATAAAGTCAATTTACCCACCATAGCCCAAGGTCCATTTATAATCTTAGAGACTTCTTTAAAAATGCCAAGAAACAGCTTGATGAACTCGTCGTCATAGGTGTGGCGTGTCCCAAACAGAACTAGGCAGATGATGTTGTTGGCAGCATTATGGAACAATATGTGAGGATTCATAGTTTTACCTGTATAACAAATAATCTTGATTAATTATATGGTTTGAAGCCACTTGGTCTAAACTTTAGACCAAGTGGCTTCACTGGAGATTACTACAAGTTAAAATTTCTCCATATAGGACAATTTCAACAACAGAGGGAAATGTGCAAATCTGGAGCCGAACAGATTATTAAAATTCCATAAAAATGTTATCCCTGTTAGGGCTTATATTGAGCGTCTTTCTTTCTAATGGCTGTTCTCTATCTTACCAATGCTGCTGTCCAATAGCTCCACCATATGTTTGATCTCTCCCAAAATCCTGTCCTCCATGGACTGTTTCCCTAAACCAAAGTTCCTTAGTGTCATTAGAGCAAAACGGCGGTGCTCCCTCCAGCCATGATTGTAGTCTGCTAGAATCACTCCTGGAGCTAATTTAAGAAAGGCGCAGGTCAGTTCATTAAATTATTTGTTAAGATAGAACCAGTGTTGTTTGTGCAGAATGATCAACTAAGGGACAGGCCAGTTGGCCTATCCAGGGCTGGGTAAGTAATGAGTTGGAGCTGTCAGGACCTGAGTAACCTGCGATGGGAAATAGCGTTCTCTATCGTATCGAGACTATCTCTCCACCCAACATATTTCATATGTTGGGTGGAGAGATAGTCTCTCTTCGTTCTGTTCAACGTTTTGCATTTGTAGCAGAAGTGAAAGTGCTTTTCGATGTGTGCTCTATAGAAGCCCCAATGTAATGTGATTCCAATTTAGGGTAGATTCATTGTATGTTGTGTTGTTTTCTTTGTAAATAAATAGGACTCTCCCACAAATTTTGGAAGCCAATTACAGACAAACGGTATGAAATGTCAAAAAGCTGTTTTATGGAGCAACAACTGCAGCTAAGATGGCAGTCAAAAGCAATAGCCAATCAGTTACTTTGACACGTGCCCTTTGGAGGGTTTCAACCCTTTCAACCATTTACCCTGGAATGAGCCATTTCAGTTCAGAAGCACTTACATGTCATTATAAAGTATCTAAAATTACAGTATCACAACATTTGCATTTTACCTTTCTGTTGTATTATATGATTCATCATCAGTTCTTTGGGTCGTCCAGCAAAGTCAGCAGCCTTTGTGACCAGGGCCTCCTTTATGGCCTGGAGCCCATTTACGACGACTACTGGTATGGGGCCAATGAACAGACTGTAGACATCACCATAGCGCTCGGCCAACTGGGAGAACAGTGTCACTGGCAGTTATAGTGAAAGTGGAATAACTAGTCTCTATCGTTAATGTTTTGTTCATTTTGCAAGTGGCCTACAGTAATAATATATGTGCAATGCAATTCAATGCCAAAACCTGGAAAATACACTCAAACTGAAAATTAGCTGTACTCAGAGAGGTCAACCATACAAGTCATTTATAATCCCAATTCCAGAATGATAGCTACCATATTGGCATTCATCTTACCCGAGTCCTGTTCTGCTGTACTTGAAATCGATGATGAAAAGGTTTCAGTTAGTTATATTTTTTTGTAAAGCCTTGTTTTTATGTTTTATTTCAATTTCTTTAGTTCGATAGTTTTAGTTCACCTGCTACTGATAGCCATGAACAGCATCAGATACAGCAATGGTGGAAGAAGTAAAAGTATCAATACCACAATGTAGAAATAGTCAGTTACAAGTAGGTTTGGTATTCAAAATGTATTTGAGTAAAAGTACAAAAGTATTGGTGTCAAAGTATACTTAAAGTATCCAAAGGAGAAGTACTCATTACGCAGAATGTCCCATTTCACAAGTTTTCATAAGTATAAAATAAAATGTACAAAACTGAAAATAGCCGATCTACAAGCTCGCAAAGCGACGCGCTGTGATCTTGTAGATCTGCTATTTTCAAATAGCTTAAGTATACAGGGCGGAAGTGGTTAATTTATGTTTTGTAATAATAATCATCATCTACAAAGTAACTCGTAACTAAGGTTTTCAAATAATTGTAGTGGAGTAAAAGTAGTACTGAAAATTGTAAATACTCCAGTAAAGTGAAAATACCTCAAAATTGTTCTCAAGTGCAGTACTTGACTAAATGTTCTTAGTTACTTTCCATCACTGGCCATCAGTAAATGCAAAGCTCATCACTGCCCAATACTGAGGCAATAATCTAACAATGCCGGATAATGTTTAGCTTGGGGTGGGACGACATCTTTTCAGCGTGTTTAAACAGGAATGTCCAAAGGTACCAAGAAATATCAACACCAATTCAATTTCAATAGAATCACAATTGGTTGACGATGTCCAAAAGTCTTCATTCAAGATTAATACATAGGCTATACATAGAAGCAGTGATCTGGACATATGCTTGAAACAATAATTATGCCATATCTGTGTTTTTGATTATTTCTTGGCTACTAATTTTAATTACCACAGAGGTTGGTCAATGCATGGACTATTCAATTCACAGGCCTTTACTACTACTACTACTACTACTAGTGGTTGCATTCAAATGGGAAATGTAACATGTTCTATTTAGAACTTTAAAACAGATGTTTAATGTAGACTTTTTTTTATCTGACACTATCAGCCCATATGTGTTGTCTGTAGTGTTTTGTATAAATTAGCTGTCGCTACCTTCCCCAGATCTTCAAGAGGATTCTCCAGAGTGATTTGCAGCAGGTTTCCAAAGATGGGGAAGGGTCTGGGGCCTGGAGGGAAGTTTTTATCCCTGCGTATCCATACAAGAAAAAAAAAGAGGCAAAAGGCCAGCCATAAGAGAATAAATGATGCAAACATCGTGGCACTGGTGACCATCTACTAGTATGATGTTTCTTTACGTTCTACCAGTCACAGCAGTGTCTCTCATCTAGTTTACCAAACAAACAGTCATGGCATTGGCAGGGTCGTGTGGCACTGACCGTGGCCTGTCTTTGGCCTGTGTTGGTCAGCTGTCACTCATTTACCCGGAATCTGGTTCATCTGCTTTCCTTGATTGACCCCTTTCGCAGAGACATTTATACAGTTGAATGTGATAACATTAATTGTGGGTGTGTTTCATTGTGTAGCAAAGGTGCAACGCACACCAGTCCTTTAGAGGTGCAGGGCTGCAGGCCAACAGTAAAGACAGTAAACACATTGTGTACCAGTATGGACAGCTTCTTTAGAGTTAATTTCGTGCAGAAACACCTAAATGAAACACACACACACACACACACACGCAATTAAATGTCTGCTGTGAAAAGGGTCAATTACCTAATTTGTGGCACGATTACAATCTACTGCCAGGGGCAGTAGATTCAGGGGCTCTCCTCTCAGAGGAATTCTGGGAAATCTGATATGATACAGTTAAGATGAAACTTAACTGCCATTAAAACTTGCATCTTCATTTTCGTTGTGATTCCATGTCAACTAATTACAGTCTTGGTGCATAGCAGTACTACATTGTTACACAATGGCTAATCTCTCAAGAACAGATTCTGCTCTGCGTTGGAATCTGTCGGGGAGGTTCGTCATAACGTGTACGCACTGACCTAAAAGTGGGCGTGCCTTCAGATCAGGAAGCAGGCCGCGCTTTACCCAATCAAATGTAGTGGGCGGGATTCACGTGTCCGTCGATCCTTCCCCACTGGAAAACAACCGAAACTAATTTAACAATAGTGTCCGCGGAGCAGACAAAACCACGGAAAGATATTCACATTTTAACTTGCTCTTTCATCATAGAAACAAGTGGGCTTATAACCAAAACGATCCATGTTCTCTGGGAGAAGTGGTGTTAGTGTTCCGTGTAGAAATATTGTTAGTGGGAATGAAAACATAGTCGCACCACCGGAAGTGAAAGGCTGAAGGCAGACCAAAACCCCGGTTTCCTTGCGCACGGGTGCTCCATTTTGCTCCCCCCAAAGCTAACTGAGATAGTAACAAACAGCAGCGGTCGCTGTTTTTCCTTTTCAGTTGGCTCTGGGTTCCCAGATTGTACAATGGCTGGCTACAGCTGTTCCTTAGTGGTTGCATCTATATCAAGTATGATAATATTACAGAGTGTGAGATACTGTATGCTAAAGAAGAGACATATCCTATGTAAGAAATCATTTTAATCACATTATACAATATACAGTAGTACAATGTAAGAGCACCACAAAACACACACATTATTTATAAGATACATGGTGTTAGAATTCTTGAATTCAAATGCCATAAAAGTCAATTAGACTTTTTCATCCGGACAAAGTTGAGTCAGAAATAAGGTTATTGCACTATTAACAATACAAACCTTAATCATGAGTTCAATCATGAATAACTAGTTACAAAATCACTACTTGTACGGTTTGTTTCATTATATCTGCTACTTAGATTGTTTCTCCAATGTTATATAAATTGTACTTTAGGAATTCAGAAATGCTGCCATATAGAACATTACACACCCAAGCCGGACTACTCATATGCTGAGTTGGCAGTGCTTGGGATTGAACCCATGACCTTGTGGTCCAAAGGCGAGAGCTCTACCGAGTACCGACTGAGCTACCCGGACACAATTTTGCTTAACTTATGTACAAATCTTACAATGGACTGTTCCATTCAGAGACATAAAGAGTAGTGACATATTTTCTCTCCCCATTGTGCTTTCAGATATGAATGCCATTTTTTCAGTCCTCATAGTTCCTCTCTCTTTCTCCTTCCTCTTTCCTACTTTACATCTCTCTGTCGGATCCCCATGCGGTAGGGTTTTGGGGTCAGAGTGACCCCAAACACAGGGGTGTAGTCTGGCTGTCCTGCATCCTCAGGCCAGATGAACTGGAAGTTCCTTAACAGAGTCGCCAAGATCAAGAAGAGCTCCATACGAGCCAGACCCTCTCCCAGGCACATGCGGGGACCTGGTTCATGTAAGGACAATCTGTCAGTAAATGAATGATAGCAAAACAGACACCTTTTGTATGCTTTAGCATATCACATGTTACACATACTACATGTGATATGTAGTACATTTGTAGTACATTTTCTGATTATTTGTACAGTATAAATGATTTATTTTTAAATGACAGCTCTTAATAAAACGTAGTTTAGTCGTAGTTTGAAGCCACACAAACTCATTGGCTATCCGCCAACCCAGATCACTTTCACTTCACTTCCCTTTCACTTAATCCTAATCACTTTTTCTCGCTTGCGTTGCTGTATGTCAGGATGAGGTGTAATGCCCCTCGGTCGTTGCCAAAAATATTTAGAATTTGACCGCATATATAGTGTACACACACACACACACACACACACACACACACACACACACACACACACACACACATACACACAGTCACAGACACACACACACACACACACACACACACACACACACACACACACACACACACACACACACACACACACACACACACACACACACACACACACACACACACACACACACACACACAAAAACATTCAGTATATTTGGACTGTATAATGCTAGGTTCTATTCTACCAAAGTTCAACAACAATTTAAATCGACGTGGATAAAAGCTTGCCCGCTGGTCATCCCTGATGCCCCTGACCATCATACTGTGTCATGGCTGTGCCACCTGTCCAGCAGATGGCACTGTCCCCTCACAATCTGCCCCCTCATCTACTGTATGTCATTGTGTTGATTGTCCATTGGGTCTACTGTGTTGTGTTAGGGAATGTATGTGTTCTTTTTTTTTCTCTTCTGTATGTGTGTCAGTAAACTTGGTTTACTCCTTAACCTGCTCTTTCCTGCACTTGGAGTTGGGCCCTGCTTAAAATCCTCACAACAGGGCTGGGCTCAACAGCTTAGTAGTTCTAATGATAAGCTGTGTGTTTGTTATCCAATTGAACGTGTATTTTATCGTGATAACGGGGCCAAAGTATGTTATGTATCAAACCCCAGATACAGGCTTGATGTGCAGTTAAAGGATCTTAACAATTTCCAAGTTTGGAATGTTAAAGTTGGCAATGACACTTCATGAATGTACTCTTTTCTTTTTTTTTCACATATCCCTGTTTTATAGTAATAGTTTATATAGCATCTAATCTTTATCTTATCTTTTAAATTTGCTATTAACCAACATCAAGGTGAAGGTCAAGGTCAAGGTTCTATACTTTCACAGTATACACTCACGCATATATGGGAGCAAAATATGGGAGCATAGCCTTGGAAGAGTTTCACTGGGTGTTCTCTCACACCCAGATTGGAAACAAGATAAACCACTTTGAAAGAACCAACTCACCTGCAGAAAAGGGCAAGAAGGCATCTGGCTTAACAAACTCTCCCTGGTCATTAAGGAAGTTTTCAGGGTTGAATTCGTTAGGGAATTTCCACTGTCCCTCTTCAGACAGTACGGAGGACAGATTGGGAATGATCATAGTACCCTGGGGGGAAAAACAAAACAAAAACATCAGTAAGATGTTTTATTTATGTTACCGCTTTAAAACCTTTGCTATGCCTCATACCATATGATCACAGATAAACTCGTATCATGAATCTATAATACTATAGAGCTCCAGTCCTCAGTGACATGTTTTTCACCAGCGCAGGTTCCAGAGGTAGAAATCCCATTAATTTCTCCATAGATGTTTACTTTCAGAAAATCCGGTAAATTAGAACCAAGCCAACCACACCCCTGATGAATCTTGACCATAAAACATTTGATTCTGTTCATAAAAAGAATTGTAAAATGCCAAAAAGGCAAAGGTACAAGACTGTGTACATATTTTTAGAATTAAGGAACTACTCCCATGAGCCATTGCGCATACTTTTCCAATGCTTCCAGCCAAAAGGATCGCTTCTTGTTAACTTTAATCATTGTCTTTATGATAGTATTTATATTGTTGATAGTATTGTAAAATATTAGTTGACTGGTGATTTTCAGCGACGATATAGGCTATGATCATGTCTCCGGGTATCGGATCCTGGAAAGGGGGTGGGGGGCATTAGGATTGAGGGGAGTTAAGTATTTCTCCATGACATCGCAAGTGTCTTGCTCAAGGACACTTTGACAGTAACCTCGCGTCACCAGGCTTTCCACCACTTCGACAGTAACACAGGGGGAGCCCAGGATCGAACTCGGGAACCTTCTGATTCCCAAGCTCAACCTCCTGAGCCACTGCCGCCGATAACACCTGTCTCTTCTTACCCTGGGTATGGAGTATCCCATGAGCTCTGTGTCTTTGGTGGTACAGTGGAAGACACTGAGTGGAACAGTGCTAGCTATCCTCTGGACCTCATGGATCGTAGCCTGTATGGACAGAGAACCATTACACACAGCGTCATTGTACTTCTCGGTCTGGGACCTGTGATCATATCAGTCAATCAGAAACAATGATCAATTATGTACCATGACTGTACCATGACGTAGGGCATCTGGTGCCTGTCGTCATAACTGGCATGATCCTTCCCTTCTAACACCTGGTCTATCTGCTGCTGACAGCGTTCTAAGAGAGAGCGTGATATTTTCATAAACTGTGCTGCTGCTATTCATAATAACATGTTAGAACGTAACATGAAGGAGACATTGACAAGACAGAGAATACACAGTAAAATCCTCCGTGTTCATTTATCCATTTGAGGGTATACAAATGTAACCAAATGGGCACGTGTAACCAAAACGTTTGTACTCTCAGAGTTAAATTAACACTGAGGTTTTCACTATGTACAGTAGATGAAATATAAATCCAGGTACAGAGTGAGAAATGAATTTGGATGAACCTCCACAGGCCTAAACCTCAGGACACAATTCACAAAACCGGGAAAGCATCTGTGTCATTTTAGATTTTTGCGTTGGCTATTCAAAAATAGCAGATATACAAGTTCACAGCACGTCACTTCGTGCCGGACTGCAAGCTTGTACATCTGCTACTTTTGAACATTTTTGAAAAATCTTGAAAGTTTGAGAACTACTGATTTAGAGGGCATTTGTAGAATCGGCCTCAGGTCTTAATGGGTTAAAATGATATACACATATCACATATTTTACTTTTGTAAGAGGCGCAGTTACCCACAGCACACGGTTATATTTCTATAAGATCCAGAGTTACACACAGTAACCTCTTACCCAGTACAACCAGGTGGTACAACTGACAAAGTGCAAGGTCAAAGCAAGTGCCATGAACCTTAGTCAACCAACAACAGAGTATGTGATCCAAGAAATGAGTGCCAAGTAAACAAGTATGCAATAGTAATAGTAAACTACTTACCCTGTATTTGTGGATAGGTCATAAGGTAAAGGAAAGCAGTAAGCAGGGTGTTGGAGGTAGTGTCAGTTCCAGCAAAATGCAGATCCAGAACGTAGTTGATCAGCTCCGCCTCTGAAAATGATGAGCCATCATCTTCCCCTCTCTAGACAGAAAACAAAGTGAGGTACGTTTGGTTCAGTATGGAGAATGAGGAGGGCTTACATTTTCAAAATGCATGCTATATTTGAAGGTATACTGTATCAGGGTTTCCTGCAGGAACAAAACTTAAGTCTAGTAGTCTAGGTGCTACTGGAGGGGGGTGCACGTGCCTACGCACGCTGGGGCAGTGCAATACAATATCGATGGGTATATACAGTATACGACTCATTTTATATTTTAAGTGTATAGGCGGCGGGTAATGAAGGCTAGGGTAGGCTAAGCCTTCCCAAATGTTATGCTGGGAAATTCTGGGAATTGTGCAAATTACATGTGTGCAGCATTATTTAGTTTAAAAAAAAAATAACCCTAACCCTATAACCGAAATAAAGTAACCAAAAACCAAAAAGAAACTAACACAATCCGCCCAGAAACCGCATTTTTTCGGCCGACCCCCAGCCTTCCCAATTGTCAAGCTCACCCGCCGCCTATGAGTGTAGTGTAGTATTATGGTTTTCACTATCATTGGTGTAGTAATAGTGTGGCTACACTATTACTACACCAATGACGTGTTTTTTTGGCTATAATTTTTATTGACTCTCAGTATTGCTCTCAGTATTGTCTCTCGGTAGTCTGGCATTGCCAGTCTGTTCTCCAGTGACCCTCTGCACAGCCAGAAAATGGTTAGAATTTGTTACTTCTCCTAGGCCCATGGTTATGGAATACCAACTGAATATTAATTGGTTTGTCAACCAAGTGACAGTACAGTCACATTCCCAATCCCTGATAACATTTTTGTTTGATTTATTTTTGTCTATCCCCTGTTTGCTTGTTTGCAAATTGGATTTAAAATCAGATATGTCAACTGTCTATGTTGGCTAATTATTATCAGTAACTTGTCATGGATAATCAGGTATTTCAATTATGATTTTTTATATACTGCAATCATGTTACTTGTAATTTCTATACATATTTTGTTGTTTACAAATCATGTTCTATTAATGTTTGTAATGTTGTTATACATAGGTAGAGGTCTCATATAAGCCCTTTGGCCTTCTTGCCTCCTCCTGGAACTTATCTTTTTATATTGTGTACTGTTTACATTTTGTGCTAAATAAATCAAATAAAGAAATAAACAAGAAAAAGTGCTCCTCGGAGCACAGGTCTCCGCCAGGTCAGGTAGGTTATTGTGGCCTCCTGGTGGCGCTATAATAGGCCAATGTGAAAAGGGTGGCATTTCTTCCTCGACCTAGTGGGAATGTGCGTGCATTCATGATTTGAGGCATTTTGTTGCAAAAATGTGTTTTGCTAAATTAAACCTGCTGGTGGCGCTATAACAGGGTAAGGTGAAAAGGGTGGCATTTCTTCCTCGGCTTATTAGGAATGTGTGTGCAAATTTTCACAGAAAGCGCACGCTGCGTTCATGATTTGAGACATTTTGTTCAAAACGGACCAATCCTGCAAACTTTGGAAGCCAACCTTAGCCAATCAGGATGGAATATGACAATATGACACACGGACACACGGACACACGGACGGACGGACGGACAGACAGGGGGTAAAACATACTCTCTCGCCATGCCTTTCGGCCTGGCGGAGACAATAAACAGTAAAAGCATGTTTGGTGTTAAGGGTCACAGTAAAAGCATATTTGGCATTAAGGGAGCTTGCAGAGTCGGCAATAACAGAGAGAGGAATGCACAGGGGTATCATTAGTTACGGTTGTTGTGACAAGACCTGCAAGTTTGTGGAGTAATACTATGCGGCTTGGAGGAATGTACCGAAACACACCATAGCTTACTAAGAAACAGTACACAGGCTAATGCCAGTAAACCAATTAGTAAGGTACTTTTGGTGCCAGTAAGGCACGTTAGGATGTTAGATTAATGAGCACATTCTGTCACTGGCAAGTAATGTACGTAATGTACCAAATATGTATACTAATATGTGTAAACAGTATAAAAGGGGACCCCGTTACGATGACTAGGCTCTGCTACTGCACTGCGTGGCTCTCTGTATCCTGCAATCTTCAATAAAGGCTTGAATCCCACTGTACTTTGACTGTGCCTTGACTTGTCTGTCCGTCCCTTCACATTTGGACTCTAAGCCGACAGAGTATGATTGATTGTTTTATTTTCGTGTCCTGCATACAAGGTACTAGGTTAGAGAGTACCTAGAAAATACCCACTACAGTAGTAACAGTGAAAACTAAACATAATCTAAAAAACTGGATATTACATGTCAAACGTTTAGTCTGATGTTTAGTCTCTGTGCCTAGACTGACCTGGTCTGGTAGAATCCCTGTGTATGTATGGCTTCATATATACATATGAAGCCATACATACACTGCAGAAAATAGTTTGTATACGTAAGCAGAAAATAACATAACATATATGTTATAAAATATAGAATAAGTGTAGAGACTCTACAAAATGCCACACTATGGTTACTGCTCCCAGACAGTGGATGAAAGAAACACCACAGAATCTAGTAATGTACAACATCTGTCAAACCATGATGCATTTCCATGCACACTCACCTTATCCAGTTCATCCAGGTAGCAGTCTATGAAGTCTCGCGGTTTCCCAGGGATTCTAGTGTTTTTGTGCTCTGATACCAGACGAGTTGATTGTGCCTGACATTGCTGAGAAAGAGACACAGCATTAATTTGGAGAAATTGTGCCATTCATTTATCCAAGCCACAGTAAAATGTCATGTTTCTTTTTATATCTAATTTGGAGAAGAATGATAAGAGGCTATGATTTTGATCCCCAGGCCCAGTAAACATACCTCAACATTCTTAAAGGCTTTCATGAAGGGGAGTGGAAGGTAACGGATCATGTGACAGGAGTCGTACAACTAGGGAAAGAGACATCATTAATTCAGTTTAACCCACTATAAATGTAATTGTAAATGGAATGTCACATACAAATGTGTCTGTTAAGTGGCCTTAGAGAGCCCTTGTTGTTCTTGGGTTTACTTTATGTCTGACTGCTTTTACATGTCTGCTGAGACATGTAAAAGTGTTCAAACTCTAATAAAGTTTCAGCGGATCTGGATCCTTAGTTAGGTATAGTAAATGTAACTCCAATGTGATGGACAGCTCTCGCAGCCAGGTTTTTCATTTTATTTGCACAGATGTGATTCACCAGTAAAACCTTGGTGCGTATACTGCTTGTTGAGAAACACGAGGTCCAATAGTTATGATTTACAGTACATTTTCCGAGTCATTCACGTCAAAGACGTTTTACACCATGTCACCCACCATGGCCCAGGGTCCATTGGCAATCTTTGCATTCTCAGTGTAGAGGCGAACTATCAGTTTGATGAAGTCATCATTGTAATCGTAGCGTGTTCCAAATAGAACCTGGCAGATGATATTGGAGGCTGCATTATGGAACAATACCTGAGGGGCCATGGTTTTACCTAAAGAGAAAAAAGAGGAGCAAAACACTCTGATGAATCTTTAACAGACAGAGAAATCCAAGTGTGCAGAAACCTTCTGTTAGGTGGAAGGGTCCTCAGGCAGGTGGGAAGGTCCACACTGGCAAACAAATTGTCCCACAACCTGAGGGGATACTTTGCCACAACTCACACCCTTAACCACTTAAACCCTATGTCACTGGCCGGACTCCCCTAGGGGGTCTATACTTGGCCCCTTCCTTTTCTACCTCGACACCAAATCTCTTCACCTAAATATCCGAACTACAAGCTCCCAACACAACGTCTTGTAGATCTGCTATTTTGGCCGAATGTACGCCTATTTGCGACAAACGTTCACATATTATGTCTTTTCCCAGAATAGGGATGCTACGCCTATACGGTTCATGTGGTTAACTCACACCATTTGAGTCTGGCTACTTCATGGGGAAGTGGAATAAGTAGGCAGATAACCAACGTACCAACGTGCTTCTTCAATGGTTCCATGATGTATTCTATCTCTCCCAGAATCCTCTCCTCCATGGACATTTTCCCCAAGCCAAAGTTCCTCAGGGTCATCAGAGCGAAACGACGGTGCTCCCTCCAACTGGGATTGTAGTCCTTCAGAATCACTCCTAATTTATTAGTGTGATGACAGAAAAACTCATTGGAAATGTGTCCAATCAAAATCCCGCCTCAGTGTAATTATTTTCTATTCCATTCTGTTGTCTTACTCAGTCAACACACTGATAAAATAACACTGAAATATAAAGGCCATTTTGTTGTGTTTTTGTTTTTCTCTGTTGTAGAAATGTTCTATACATTATAAGCAAGAGTTCACTGAGTTGCTCAAGCAATAACAATCTCTCATGCTGAGAGAGAGAGAGACAGAATGTGGAAATTAAACTCTGCTGTTTACCAAGGTACTCAAACAATAACACGAACAGGTTAGCTGCATAACGTTCTGTGTGCATCACCTCACAACATCACATCACTGTCTCACCTCTCCCTTCGGTTATATCATTGACCATGAGGTCTTGGGGTCGTCCAGCAAAGTCCACAGCCTTGGTGACCATTGCCTCTTTCATGGCCTGGAGCCCATGGATGATAACTGCTGGTCTAGTGCCAATGAACAGACTGTAGACATTACCATAGGTCTTGGCTAGCTGTAGGAGATGCCACACAATAAGACAGACAGTCAAGGTTGAGTGTTGACCTGACATACCTGTATGCATCTATGCTGATTTATGACAGGGCAAATTCCAATCCACACACAGAAAATATAGTGTCAACTTACAGTATTGTCTATGTTTCTAATATTTAATTAATAATGAATATTGATACATTCAACTCAAAGTAGTGCTACTGTTCACCCATAAAAGGGTCGTACAGTACACTGCACATAAACAACCTTTAAAGATAACAAACTTCCATATCAGTGTTGATATTTAGTTGACATACTGAACATGTGTATTAAATACAGGAAATAAGACAGCCACATGGCAACCACGCTGCGACCCCCCAAAATAATCATATTTGAACTGGGGACCCCGCACCCTGACAAGCACTTGGAATTATAGGACTTGAGGCATATTATAGTCTAGACTCGGTTCCACTGTCCACAGATAATCATTGTGCAAATAGCCGTAAATCGTCTATTTTCCCATATTACAAGGTAATATTTGACAATCTGGTTTGACCATATTTTATGGTATAGTTTGTTTATTATTACTTTTGACGCAGTAATGGTCTTATTATTTATTTATTTATTTTCATTTTAGCGGTACGGTATTAAAAAGGTCTTAAAAGTCCTTAAATTGTCACTTTAGAAATGTGCAGATACCCTGTATACACTTATACTGTAGGCCTATGTTGGTTTGTTTACTCTTGAGTGAGAAAACAATGTTGCACATTAAGCAAATCATTTGGGGACCCCCAAATAATTATTTGACCCATAGTTTTAGAACCACTGGTCTACAGTACACTTTGTCGTAGCACAGGTTGTGACCATTCCTTGTTATAACAATTTAGTCACCAGGAAAGGGTTTACATAAATTAAATGTATCATGCAATAACCATGTTACTAACATGGTGTTACCCCAGTTGGGGAGCAGAGCATCATAGATTATTCTTGGTGCCACTGTACACAGTAAAATCCTCAGTGTCTATTCATCCATGTATAACTGTGAGTGTGCAAATGTAACAATAAGGTTACATTATACACAGTGTAAAAAGTAACCAAATGGATAATACACAGGTTCAGCCCTGGAAAATTCCATACACTGCATGTATTCCATACAGAGAATACCTAAAGCTATAGCCTACCTAATGCAATTTCGTGGAGGAATTGAATGCAGCATTCTAATTTGTAGTGATATGAGTGTAGCCAATCAGCCAATAATTAATTGCTGCGACATAATTGGGGTCAGCTCGTGCCATATGGTATCATATCCATTTGAAATTTCTGGCAGAAAACATTCAGTAAATCATCTCCACTTCTTCACATTTGACCGTCCAGAGACAGAAACAGGCTATGCGTTGCATATGCATCATGGCATTCACAGCAGCACTATTACACACCTAACTTAACAGTGTGATTAAGCCCAAAAAGCAAAAATAGCAGTTCATAGCATACATTTTCCAGCTTCCCCCTTCCTCGGGTCTACATCAGAACATGTGTAAAGTGCCCTTTAAATTAACACTATTCATACAGTCACACACTGTAACATCAGATAGTATTTTTACCCTTTCAAAGTCCTTCATGGGGTTTTCTATGCCAAGTTGCAGAAGGTTGCCCAAGAGGGGCAGAGGAGTGGGTCCGGGCGGGAAGTTCTTGCGCCTTTGAGGTCTGAGGAGGAAGAATAGGAGACCGACACAGAGCCATAGCAGGACGAACGAACCCAACATGGTGAACCGAACACAACACAACACAACAGAACAGAACGGGACTGGACTCTAGTCTGCTCTGCTCTGGCAGCCTGGCTGCCTGACTGTGTGTTCTGTGTTGGACTCAGAGAAGAAGTGTTGCTCAATTCTAAACTCTGCCTATATATCCTTTTAACTCTATGCTATATATCCTGTTGCCAAATCAGCAAGCAAGGATTCTCCTCTCCGCCCACGCAGTCACTCTCTTTCTTTAACAACAAAACACCCCGTCCATCTCTGCTGGCCAAAGCTGACCTCTTTCTGCACACTGCACTGCACTGCACTCCCTGCTGTAGTTGTAAACAACACCACGATTGTTTACTGAGATCGGAGCCATGGGGATCTGGATCTGACACAGTGGCTCCAGGTCCTCAGTGGTGACGCTAGGTTGGACTCAGGTAACACTGCAAAAGAGGGGGGGAGTCACTCACAAGACACATGTTGTTGAAGAGAGGTATGCAAAATACTGCATATCACCTGACACTGACAGTTGATTAAAAATATTTAAATGATTATTAATATAGCCTACATATTTTTTTGTCTCCGCCAGGCCGAAGGCGTGGCAGAGACTATGTTTTAGTTTGCACCCTGTCCATGAGTAGCTAATCATTCTCCGGCACTGTTGGGCTGCTCGCAGCGAAACTGTGCACGCACACTCCCTGGATGCCAGAGCAGAACCTCTACCCCGAATGTTTCAGATCGGCCTGTCATAGCGCCACCAGGAGATTGATTTTCGCAAAACAATTTTTTTGTTATTACACCTACAGATTTTCCCCAAACATCACGAAAATCCGTACACAGTATCATTAAACAAAAGTTTTTATTATTTTATTATTTTCAGGTTCAGTCATTAAAAATGTTTATATAGGTAAATAAGGTCTATATATCTAGATAATATTTCAAATTGAAAGCCCTTCCCAAGTTGTAGCTTAGTCCCAGTTATCAGCCTTCAATGACACCAACCATAGTTCCAAAGAATGAAAAAAATCTCTAACTTTTTTTGAATAGAACATGTCATACAGAGGGGAAAAAAACATTATTCAATCTCTTTCATTCACTTATTTAACCACATGAACCCTAGCATGCCTATTGATGGTCCATTGTGGAACCTTGGGCCGTCAATCTTTACTTTATAGAGTGCAGTCAGAAGACAGGCCTTGATAGCCACAGCGTTGATATACTGAATGGAATAGATAAGAACTTCAGAATTCTCCAGGCGCTCAACCGAATGTTTGTTTGCATGCAGACTTTGATGTGGAGCGAATTGCCTTCGTGATATATCAGGTCGTATTGTTTTAATATCATTAATTTGCTGTTCTTTTATTCACATAGTAAAGAGGGAATCTCCCTTGTTTGTCAATAAAGATGCCTTGCGCATGTAAACAGTAATTTCTGTGTATGTCGTCTATAAACTGGACTTTAGGGTTTTATTGAACCAAGAGTGACAGGTCTGCCACGGCACATCAGCTGGTGACCCCGACCGTGACCCTGTCCAGTCCAGACGACCGCTGGATCCATAAGATCCAAATAACAATTCGCCCATACACTATGTGCTACAATTCTTTGGGGCCCCAGGAAGGGTACACGCGGTGCTATATGTGAATTGTATTATATCAAATTTAGGTCAATTGTTAAAGATAATGTGTAAATATGATTGCATGCATGTGAAGTCACCACTGAACAGCAGATTGAATGACCTTTGTGTATTAATACTTAGGCTCTAGTCTGTACTTCCTATACCCCATGATGTTAGCGTGGCTGGGTGGACCGAGTCGATCCTCCCAGCATCTGTCTCTCTGTATTCTATGATCCTATAGTCTACTGAGACCCTACACTGTCTCTCTGTATTCTATGATCCTATAGTCTACTGAGACACTACACTGTCTCTCTGTGTTCTATGATCCTATAGTTTACTGAGACACTACACTGTCTCTCTGTATTCTATGATCCTATAGTTTACTGAGACACTACACTAGCTGAGGTTAGGGGGTAGGCTCCCCAATCCTTGGCTAGAACAGGCGGCAGCGGGGTCGCAAGGCTCCCAGAGCACGTTAAAAACGTAGTATAGTGCTGGGGGAGAGACTGAAGGCCCCCGTGTTCTGTCAAGGATGAATCAACATCCTAGCTGTGTTTTCCGTCTAGTCGGTGTGCCGACTGCCGCTCTCTCCTAGGGTTGGCAGCACATGGTGCGTGGATGACAGTCCACACCTAACCGGACGGGAGTGCGTGACTCACCGGCTACAGGCAAGGCGGGTGAAAACGGTTAATATTCTGGTTCCCGTAGCCAAGCGGGGCCAGGACAAGACCGTCGGTTTCCTGCCTGGGGCGCCAACCACGCCTACGGGTAAGGGATCGCTATCGACTGGGTCACCCGCCGGTCGGATCGCAAATAGCGTTAAAACCATGGCGTGCTCCCCGGAGACGTGTGGTCGCTGCTTCCGGCTCAATGTACAGTCAGGCCATGACAAGCTGAAAGCGACCGCAGAGTGCTACAGTTACTAAGCGAGTCATGCTCCTGTGATCGGTGGGCTTTGAAAAGAAGACGCCGGGAAGCAGGAGGCTTGAACTCTCTATCCAGGGTGACCTGGGTGGCGAGCTCAAGTGGAAAGGGGTCTAGCCTGGGACTGCGCCCCGGTGGGGAGGTCTGAAAGACTTAAGTGGCGTTTACACGGCAAACCACGCCGGGTTCATGGGAGAAGATAGCGTGTAGCCTAAGTTGTGTTGTTATATGTCGTTATATGTTGTTATATGTAAGCTGGGTCCGCGGCTTAGGGAAGACCCCAAAAATACTACATGTGTAAGCTGGATCTGCGGCTTAGGGAAGACCCCAAAAAACTACAGGTTATATGTAAGCTGGGTCCGCGGCTTAGGGAAGACCCCAAAAATACTACATGTGTGAGCTGGATCTGCGGCTTAGGGAAGACCCCAAAAATACTACAGGTTGTAAGCTGGGTCCGCGGCTTAGGGAAGACCCCAAAAATACTACAAGTCGTCATATATGTTGTCTTTATATGTATGTTATATGTAAAAAAAAATATATATATAAAAAACATCACAACTCTAATCATAAAATGTAGTGGAACATGATCAATGGTAGACAACTAAACGTGCTTTAAAGAGCCCTTACAGCTGCCTGTATTTTCACTTCCGCTCCACTGCATCTCAGAGGCAAACAGTGTGCTTCTGCCCCAGCAAATAAACCCTGAGAATGTTGGTTACTGTTTACCTTGCAGATGTTGATAACTGCTGCAAGACCACTTCAGCCCTGCACACAGCTCAGCCATTTGGAAATTGCCGATCTACAAGCTCACAAGCTATTTCATCTCAAGCACTTCGAGCTTGTGGATCTGCTATTTTCAAAAGGAAAATTGTGCATGTTAAATCTGAGAAATTGTGAATGGGGACAGGCTGCCTATTAAACACTTCTCACGTTGGTGTTCCACTCCACTCCGATACCATTTTTGTTTTTGGTACTTTGACCCAAGTACATGTCAGTGGATAGTGTAGTCTGCTCCGTGAGCACTTTGTTTAGAGATTTTGTCCTGCTTAGGAATTTAAACAAGGAAGATAACCGCCGGCATGGGGTTCAGTGGTGAAAGGTCACTAAGTACTTTAGTGTTCTACTTAAGTACATTTTGAGGTTTTCCATTTGTACTGCACTAGAGTAGTTCCAGTTGCCAATACTTTTACTTCTACTCGACTACATTTCAGAGGCCAATGTTGTACATCTACTCCAGTATAATTACTGGAAACCTTGGATATTTAAGTGGGTTCAAAAGTGACTTATTGCAAATTTAGAATGTTGGACTTGTGCTTGCAGCAGAGTACCTCCACATGGCAACGTTGATGCTATTGATTGGGTGAAACAGATAACTAGGGAATGTAACCCTTAAGATTAGAAGCTTTGGAGTCAGATATTTTGGAAAAATATAAAATGAAAAAAAGCGAGGTCAGAGTTAAGTGAGGAATATGTTCTTCAAATAAATTTGTTTCTTCAGAAAATTCTGCAGAATATATATAAAACAAGAGTTACCATACGTGGCAATAATATAACAATAGAGGCAAAGTATAAAGGTGCCATTTTTTATGTAAACACGCATAGAGTGAGAGTGTTGTAGACACTGAAATGAATATCAGCAAGGAGGACCAGCCAGCAGAAGCCATTCTAGGAAAAAATAATAATAATGCCATTTTGACCGTGTGAATAAATTAGTAGAGTGTTGGACTCAAATAAATAAATATGTAACAATAATAATAATAACAATATTAACAATACTAATTTTAAGAATGTAAGTGGGCAGAAAGCCCAAACGCTTGTAGTGTGAACTCTTAATTCCTTGTTTCATTAGCACGGCCACGCTGCATAACATATACTGTAGTGGAGAGTGACATTTTGGAGTGCAGTGATCATAAAACATTAGTTGTTATAGACCAAACATGGCTTGCACGCGCACATGAAGGCCAAGAGCAGAACAGAGGCCTTACTGACATCACATGCACCATAGTGAGATTTGCCACACAGACTGCAGAATCAAAATACATTCAAGTGCCACAGACACAGTGCCTGTTGGTAATCCATACATTAATATACATACATATTCCCAAAATGGACCTTCACAGAAGTTAGAAATGTATTGATTCCACATTCGACGCTAACTTACAACATGAATGGCAGAGGTTCACTTCCAGCTATGACCTGATGGGACATCGAACTGTACTGTGTGCGCTACAAGTGAAACACCACAACATAAACCATCGTTCTGGACATGACGTAGAGGGCCAGCAATAGATACAAGCTGCTACGTGTATGAGACTCACGTCTGATGACACCTACGGGGAACAGACACCAAGCCTTGGGGAAGCTTGTTACTTTGAATGTTTCAGAGACTTTACACTAGTTCACTACTATGCTATGGTCACGGACACATGACCTCTCGTCTCTTCAGCCAGTGGAATATACGCAGCCGGGGTTGACCTCTTGCCCACTCTCTGTTGTTGTGGCCTCGACATGTGCAAATACATACATTTCTATCGATCTGGAGAGGACACAACACGACTTATGTTTATAGATACAATAGCGAGGGAGACACACACACACCAGAGCTATTAGTGCTTGGTCGTATAGTTATCTATAACATAATTCGTTCTGTTATGAACTTACACAACAATATGACTAAAACAATTACAGAGTGATAACTTTAATAATGTAATAAGTGAAAAAAACAACCCTATTGAGGGAGGTCCAATGGACTTAAGTGACAAGTGACAAACTCTTGGAATTATTGCTAAATAGAACGCCACAATCAAACTATATATTTTTTTCAAAGTAATCTAAGTATGCAAGCCTAGTGTCATGCTAGGTAACTGAAACGGAAACATGTTATGTTCTTCAATCACGACCAGTTTTAAATGAGTGTTAGTACTCCAATGTAAGAATAATTGATAATAAATTAAGTGAGATATGTTAATGAATAGCGTCGTCATTTAAAATATTTACACATATATATATTTGTTCAAAACCAAAGACAATATATTGAAAAAAAAAAAAAAAAGAATCAAGGAAGCAACCTTTGTTAAGTGAAAGATGAGGAAGCACTTACCAGTTCTAAAAATGCAAGGCCAGAGGCTTGTTGTTTTTTTTAAGCTGAAACTACGAGAGCATTGAGATTTGGTATTAAAGGAGAATTCCGGACATTTTAAGTGTTGTCTTTGATGTGTCGTTACTCACCTACCGACGTAAAAAGTGGCATTGTTTTTTTCCAGAGATTCCCCTGTCGTCATTTTTTCAACCCCCTCCGTTGTCATAATGGGAGCGCGTGGCTTCCTGAGAGGCTAGCGCTACTGCCGAACGATTTAACACTGGTTGCTTGTTTCTCTACCTGGCAACACCAAGTTGCCAGGTTCTGGAGAGAAACAAGCAACCAGTGTTAAATCGTTCGGCAGTAGCGCTAGCCTCTCAGGAACTTTCAGCGCATGTTTGACTATCATGAGACTCTACAATGAGTAGGAGTAGAGAAAAAAATAACTTTGCATCGGATATAATAGACGAATTTCCCTAAGCCACGCGCTCCCATTATGACAACGGAGGGGGTTGAAAAAATGACGACAGGGGAATCTCTGGAAAAAAAACAATGCCACTTTTTACGTCGGTAGGTGAGTAACGACACATCAAAGATAACACTTAAAATGTCCGGAATTCTCCTTTAACTAATTAATTATCATCATTATCCCTATAATTACATTTTTTGCAGAAATTAAGTTTGTGGTCACTAAAACAGATTTCAATATACTCAGTTGATGATATAACATAAATAATTTAGTGGCTTTTCAGAGGCATGCACGTCTCAGTCTGAAACTATGAAGGCTGTTTAACGACTATTTAGGTTATTAGTATTCATCAACATATTATAATTTTTGAATAAAGACAATACATGTAGGGAAAAATTAAGGGAGGAGATAAGTTGATTTTAGTGGCGAGCAGCTCAAATTTTTCCACATCGACACTGTACAGTAGATGTCCTTTCTTATCAAGATGTTTACAGTTCAGCTAGTTCACCCAATTCAGTGGCTGTGTCAACAAGACAGGCACAGATGAACGAGACTGAAGTGCACAAGGGAACCTCAGAATTGTGAAAATAATTAAGTAAAGGCTGTATTGAAATGAGAATTATTGTCTGGCTATAGCTAAAATAGGACAGAGTTAAGTGTTCATTATTTTTATGTTACATGAATGGCAGAGTAATAAAATTATTTAAGCGAAGAGAAACATAAATAGGTTGCATTCCAACATTAGAAGAGTATGGATTTTTGCAGCGATAAATTGATCACACTGTGGCAGGGTGGACAGGGTGAACCATAGCAAGATAAGTTTATAACATAAACAATAGATATCATACCTACTGGGGACATTTAGGCTCTTACAAGATACCAAAATATCATAAATGCTTATCTAAATTAGTTACGTGAATTGAAAGGTAGTTGTTGCACTTGAGTTAAGTGGTGTTGTCGAGAGACTCACGAGCACGTTGGGTGATGCTTGGCAGAACATTTATGACTACAGACGGAGCTGCACGGTCCACGGCCTCTGAAGGGTGCACACTTCGGGGTGGTGTACGTGGTGGCTTCTGTCATGCTATTTTGATTTGATTAACCGAAAGCGAAACTATGTGTTTGTGTGTGCTGCTCAGAATATCTCCCTGTTATGTTAATGGTCAGTGCGTTTGGTGTACATTATGAGAACATACTGGGTTTTGGTTGCAGAGTGGATGTCAAGTGATTTCATACATTGCTGACATTTGCTTTGCAGTTTGTTGCCAGTTGCGGTGGACTGTCTGAAACCTACACTATCTTCAAAAGAGTTCATACTTTCCATCATCGATTTTGGTGCAAAATGTATCCAATTGCTTTGCTGATCATTGACCTAACTTTTATTTCTATTGCCATGATACCACTGATTGACCAAGGGTAGTGGGGAGGTCCGAAAGACTTAAGTGTGATTGTCTCCGCCAGAGGTGGAGAGTATGTTTTCGTTCCTGTCCTTCCGTGTGTGTCCCCGTCTCAGCCAAGCTAACATTGGTCAAGCTTCGCGTGACACGTGACAATTGTTGTCACCAATGCTCTGATTGGCTAGCGAGACGCATGATGACATAGAAACCTATAAATAGGTGACGCACTTCAAAAAATCATCTATATTTTTTGAAGTGAGCTTCCATCAGCCAAGCTAACATTGGTCAAGTGACACGTGACAATATGTAATATAAATAGGTAAGACAGGATTAATCAGAAACAGTACTGGCGGAGACCTGTGCTCCGAGGAGCACATTTTCTAGTTAAGGTTGTTTTTGTTGTGGTTAACCTTCCATTTCTCTAAAACAGATCAACTGGTTGCAGACGACACTTGTACACTTCTGTTGTGGTTAACCTTCCATTTCTCTAAAACAGATCAACTGGTTGCAGACGACACTTGTACACTTCTGCTGTTATTAACCTTCCATTTCTCTGAAACAGGTCATTAGTGGCAGAAGAGAATTGCACAAGTTTGTACAGCCCGAGAATAATGTAAATTGACCTGTGCATAAGGCACAGGAAAGTTGTTTTGTTGTGTTTCCAATTACATTTTGTGTACGGTATGTGTTGTTGTGTATGTCAAAAAAAGGTGAATGAAAATTAACTAACTAATTGTAACTATAAGTGCAACCCAATATCAATTTGATTGAATAATTATAGATAAGTCTTTGAACCATTTTACATTTAGTCACGGTAAAGGCCTCTGCACATTCCTATGCTGTGTGCCCTGCCGGGTGGCAGGTCAAGGAGGGATAGCATATGTATAGTATAATAGCATATTCATAAGTGATGATAGTATAGTATTATATAGATGTAGTATTGAGAGACCAAACAGAGAGATTTTTACACGGCCCTACATCTATGCTGCCCAAGGCCACTGAACGACCCCAGAATACACAACAATTTTGATTTTGATTTTGATAGTAATGTTGGGGGACGTAATCTGATCGTAGCGATCTCCCTGGCAGTTTTAGGCACATTAAATATAGGCTGTGTTGCCCTTCGCACATGGCAAGTGATAAGAGAGCAGATACAGAGGAATCCCAATACACACCACATAAACATTATATTGCCACCTGGGCCCCCATGCTGAACTTGACGAAGAACACCCCTGCACGATATCTACGCCCCGACTTTCGACCTCAAGGAGGGTACGGATCTGACTGGCGCTTGGGGGTTGGGGCCCCTGTGTATAATACGGGGGGCTCCGGTCTCAGGCCCCAGGAGGGTACGGACCCGGGGGCTCGGGAGTGGGACCTCCGTCTCTTAGCTCATTCAGTGCCAAGTACATTCGTTAATGGCGCTGGATGGGTTGGGGGGGGGGGCCTAGTCTTGGGCTCTGTCGGAACCTCCTCCTCCGGGCTCGGAAAAGTGACCACCTCAACCAGAGGAATTGGAGAAGAAACAAAAATGCACACATATTACAAGATTTAAAAAAATATATAAATAAAATTAATAATAATATACATAGAATAGTTGCTTGTAAAGGAAAACTCAGTGGGAATGCCCCACTGAGGGACCCTAAGTTTAGCAATACACTTATTGAAATCAAATGACAAATGTTGTGTGATTGTCCCCATTAAGAGCTCATGTCCAGATGGTAGGTTTGGGACTGCCCCAGCCTAGTTCAGAGTTTCCCCTTCAAAGAAAAGGGTTTTCCTCGGCTCACATGACTGAAATAGGAAAAAAATGGGACCTGATTTTTTTAAACATGCAATATGTTGTGCTAGATGATAATTGCTATAAAGTACTGTTTAGATTTTAATCTTGTGTTGTTGTGGGTACTAAATTCGTACCCAAGGAGGGGTTGATGGTCCATTGTGGAACCTTGGGCCGTCAACCTTTACTTTATAGAGTGCAGTCAGAAGACAGGCCTTGATAGCCACAGCGTTGATATACTGAATGGAATAGATAAGAACTTCAGAATTCTCCAGGCGCTCAACCGAACGCTTGTTTGCATGCAGACTTTGATGTGGAGCGAATTGCCTTCGTGATATATCAGGTCGTATCAGTGGCGTAACGGAGGGGCAGCAAGTGATGCGGTGCGGGGGGGCCACCAGCAGGGGGGGCCCCGCCTGCGCTGATACAAATATTTTTACAGCAAAAAAAAAGAAAAAAGTAGATTTATATTGGTCAAATAGAACCGAATTAGACCCGAATTAGACCCAAATTAAACCTGAAATTTTTCGCATGCATGTGCAAATTTTTCGCGTGCATGTGCGTGGGCCTCACGTGAAACTCCCGCGGGGAGGCCCCGCGATTCTGCGTTACGCCACTGGGTCGTATTGTTTTAATATCATTAATTTGCTGTTCTTTTATTCACATAGTATAGAGGGAATCTCCCTTGTTTGTCAATAAAGATGCCTTGCGCATGTAAACAGTAATTTCTGTGTATGTCGTCTATAAACTGGACTTTAGGGTTTTATTGAACCAAGAGTGACAGGTCTGCCACGGCACATCACTATTCTGGGGCGAACATTCAGCAAATGGCATGTTTACAATCTCACAACACCTTAGGCCAAGGAAACACCTTTGCCCTGCATTTTTCACGTATACCTTTTTAGTCCGGTTGCTTAAGACCAGATTTTTGAAAAATGTGGACACGGCTGACAAAAGCGCAATTTTTTTGGTACATGTTCTCCATCACCATAAGTTTCATTTTGGAAGGGGAGCCACGTCATCAAGATGGCAGAAGGTGGCCATCTTGGATTTCATAGATGGCCACCATGTAATATCTATAAGTGCCAATATCTCAGCTTCCAAGCCACTTAGAAAGTCAATCTTGGTGTCAAAATATATGTTTTTGGGGTCAAGGAATTCATTAAAGCTATTGAGAATATCAACAAGTGACTATATCTGCCAAGATGTTAACATTTGGTTCATTCTGGCAATATATCTACACAACTTTGTATGCCTCGGCTAGATTATGCACAACATATTGGTATGATTTGTATTTAGCTTGACATATCTGACTCTTTGTTATTTCCTATTTATTTTTAAAAGAAAGGAAGCAAGTGTTGAACCGCCTTCAATTGTTGCCTTCACTTGGTTTTCTCCAGCAGTCTGCATGTAACTACTGCAGAACTTTGACAGAGTAGCATACGTGGAAACTGTGATAAGAAAGGCTGCAGCAGAATAGTTATCTGAAGGGTTCTGGAGGTGCAGTGGAGCTCACCAAGAATCCCTCAGCAAGTGGATGATCGAAGGGCCCAAACAAGCACAACTCCTAATACAGTTTGAGCAGGAGTATAGCAAAAGGTTATAAACAACAACACCATGAAGAAGTAATGTTTACACAAAAGACATTCAAAGAGTAAGCACTACACCATCAGTTGGATGGGCAATCTGTTCCTAGATGATACCCACAAGCATGAAATGTGATTGACGAGTCAGTAGTTAACAAAGTCTGCACTGTGGAATCAGTGGGCAGAGATCTGTACAACAAGTACCTTAAGACAGTGATCAGGGACCGCCCATCAAATAGAACTCACTCACTCTCTTCAGATGCCCAACACCCAAGACCAAGCAGACAGGGCAGATCTCAATGTTGAAGGATGATGTGGTGGCACTCTTCTCCGGATTATATATAGCCATGCAACACAGAGAGGGGGGCATGAGCACCTTCTTTAATCATGAAAACCATCCATGCCCTCCCTCTCTGTCTGACAGAGGGAAACTACGGCTGGGAAATAAGTCAAAAGCTCTTCACTTTATTCTCGGGGAAGATTGCATTAACTGCCTGGCCAGAGGGCAAGCTGGTCTTCATCACATCTGGCATCACAGTGGTCGGCACAGACACCAGCCACTCCATGCTGCCATGTAACCACGAAGAGGCCGACACCAGGATAGTAATTCACCTGCTTGATGCCCTGGAACATGGCTGTTCTACCTGCTTGATACGCACTGTGGATACGGATGTTGTCGTTATCCTCAACGGCAAGTTCCATGCCCTGCTCACCAAGTATCCAGCTGCAGACATCTGGGTTGCTTTTGGCACTGGCAAGAACTACACCTATGTTCATATAAACACCATCTGCCATGCTCTGGGCAAAGACAAGTCCATAGCACTTCCCATCTTCCACTGTTACACAGGCTGTGACACAACATCAGCATTCTGCGGGAAAGGGAAGAAGTCAGCAAGGGTGGCGTGGAAGTCCTACCCTGAGGTCACCCAGGCCTTCAACAACATGGCATAAAATCCATACACTTCAGTGACCATAGATGCCCAACACTTTCAGCTTCTTGGGCGTTTCACAGTCATCATGTATGATAAGACAAGTGATTTGGAATCTGTCAATGAAGCACGGCGAGAGTTGTTCTGCCAGAAGAACAAAACGATGGAACACATTCCACCAACGCAAGATTCACTGTTGCAACACGTGAAGCGAGTTGCCTACCAGTCTGGGATCTGGGCCACGTCTGAACTGGCCCAGCAGCCGACACCCAGTCCAGAAGGATGGGGATGGACATTGGATGACAACAACCAGGTCTGGCTTCCTGTGTGGAGCATTCTACCGATGGCGTCAAAAGCCTGCAATGAACTGGTCAAGTGCGGTTGTAAACGTGGTTGTGGTGCAAGGTGCTCATGCAAGAAGGCACACTGGAATTGCACAGATCTTTGCAGTTGTCAATGTGACAGATAATTTGAATGTCAATTGACTTCATGCTCCATTTTCTATGTGTCTGATTGCTAACCGAGTTGAAAATTATGTAAATATGTTGCTAAGAATGAACATATTTATTTGATCTTGGCACAAATAAACATCTAGTGGTATTCTCAATAGCTTTATTGCATTCCTTGACCCAGATAATGTATATTTTGACACCAAGATTGACCTTCTAAGTGGCTTTGAAGCCGAGATATTGGCACTTATAGATATTACATGGTGGACATCTTTGAAATCCAAGATGGCCGCCTTCTGCCATCTTGATGATGTGGCTCCCCTTCCAAAATGAAACTTATGGTGATGGAGAGCATGTAGAAAAAATTTGGCGCTTTTGTCAGCCGTGTCCACATTTTTTTGTTAACAGCCCTGACTATGCAGGCCAACAGTTAAGACAGTAAACACACTGTGTACCAGTATGGACAGCTTCTTTAGAGTTAATTTCGAGCAGAAACACCTAAATGACACACACACACACACACACACACACACACACACACACACACACACACACACACACACACACACACACACACACACACACACACACACACACACACACACACATAAATGTCTGCTGTGAAAAGGGTCAATTACCTAATTTGTGGCACGATTACAATCTACTGCCAGGGGCAGTAGATTCAGGGGCTCTCCTCTCAGAGGAATTCTGGGAAATCTGAAATGATACAGTTAAGATGAAACTTAACTGCCATTAAAACTGGCATCTTCATTTTCGTTGTGATTCCATGTCAACTAATTACAGTCTTGGTGCATAGCAGTACTACAATGTTACACAATGGCTGGCTACAGCTGTTCCTTAGTGGTTGCATCTATATCAAGTATGATAATATTACAGAGTGTAAGATACTGTATGCTAAAG
Source organism: Gymnoscopelus braueri (assembly GCF_963280865.1). NCBI lineage: Eukaryota > Metazoa > Chordata > Actinopteri > Myctophiformes > Myctophidae > Gymnoscopelus > Gymnoscopelus braueri. The sequence goes on from NC_137610.1 coordinate 30,281,617, forward strand.
AAGAGACATATCCTATGTAAGAAATCATTTTAATCACATTATACAATATACAGTAGTACAATGTAAGAGCACCACAAAACACACACATTATTTATAAGATACATGGTGTTAGAATTCTTGAATTCAAATGCCATAAAAGTCAATTAGACTTTTTCATCCGGAAAAAGTTGAGTCAGAAATAAGGTTATTGCACTATTAACAATACAAACTTTAAAGGTAGGGTAAGTGATATTTTTGGGTTAAAACAAAAAGTATTTTGTTAAAAGGTTAAAGCACTATATTCTGATAGTAATCACTGCTATAGAGTGTTTGTTAAGTAACAGGAGTCTCCCCGTCTCTCCAGCTCCAGCTCTTTTTTTTTTGTATATACTTTTATTTAATTTTTCATGATGCTTTTTTTGTACATAGTGGTATTTTTTCTCTGTTTTTTATGTTGATTTGAACTGTTTGGTTGCTACTATATATGTCTATGAAATTAATTCAAGGACCCCAACGGAAACAAGTCCGCCAGGACTTTTTTGGTCGGACCTTTTAGACAAAAGTATTATAAATGTATAAATGTATAAATGTGTTGTTTATTCTTTTGCCTAATAAATTTCAATCAAAAAGCTCTTTAATAAACAGAAAATAAATTTTCCGGTAGGTGTCAAAATCTCAGCCAATCAGGAGAAAGTACCCATTTTTAAGGTTCATTTTTATAGTGTTCCACTTCCAATTTTGCCTGCTCATTTCTTAGTGTCATCACTTCCAATTTCACTTGTTTAATCTATATCCTGATTGAGTTCTCTATCCCGATTGGATAAAATTGGAAATGAAACTGAAACTGAAACAAAAATTCATTTTCTGTTTTATAAAGAGCTGGAGAGACAAGGAGACTCCTTTTACTGAACAAACACTCTATAGCAATGAATCAGAATATAGAGCTATTTAACACTTATTTTAACCAAAGAAAATCACTTACCCTACCTTTAATCATGAGTTCAATCATGAATAACTAGTTACAAAATCACTACTTGTACTGTTTGTTTCATTATATCTGCTACTTAGATTGTTTCTCCAATGTTACATAAATTGTACTTTAGGAATTCAGAAATGCAGCCATATAGAACATTACACACCCAAGCCGGGCTACTCACATGCTGAGTTGGCAGTGCTCGGGATTGAACCCATGACCTTGTGGTCCAAAGGCGAGAGCTCTACCGAGTACCGACTGAGCTACCCGGACACAATTTTGCTTAACTTATGTACAAATCTTACAATGGACTGTTCCATTCAGAGACATAAAGAGTAGTGACATATTTTCTCTCCCCCTTGTGCTTTCAGATATGAATGCCATTTTTTCAGTCCTCATAGTTCCTCTCTCTTTCTCCAGACTTTCCTACTTTACATCTCTCTGTCGGATCCCCATGCGGTAGGGTTTTGGGGTCAGAGTGACCCCAAACACAGGGGTGTAGTCTGGCTGTCCTGCATCCTCAGGCCAGATGAACTGGAAGTTCCTTAACAGAGTCGCCAAGATCAAGAAGAGCTCCATACGAGCCAGACCCTCTCCCAGGCACATGCGGGGACCTGGTTCATGTAAGGACAATCTGTCAGTAAATGAATGATAGCAAAACAGACACCTTTTGCATGCTTTAGCATATCACATGTTACACATACTACATGTGATATGTAGTACATTTGTAGTACATTTTCTGATTATTTGTACAGTATAAATGATTTATTTTTAAATGACAGCTCTTAATAAAACGTAGTTTAGTCGTAGTTTGAAGCCACACAAACTCATTGGCTATCCGCCCACCCAGATCACTTTCACTTCACTTTCACTTAATCCTAATCACTTTTTCTCGCTTGCGTTGCTGTATGTCAGGATGAGGTGTAATGCCCCTTGGTCGTTGCCAAAAATATTTATAATTTGACCGCATATATAGTGTACACACAGTCACACACACACACACACACACACACACACACACACACACACACACACACACACACACACACACACACACACACACACACACACACACACACACACACACACACACACACACACACACACACACACACACACACACACACACACACAGTATATTTGGACTGTATAATGCTAGGTTCTATTCTACCAAAGTTCAACAACAATTTAAATCGACGTGGATAAAAGCTTGCCCGCTGGTCATCCCTGATGCCCCTGACCATCATACTGTGTCATGGCTGTGCCACCTGTCCAGCAGATGGCACTGTCACCTCACAATCTGGCCCCTCATCTACTGTATGTCATTGTGTTGATTGTCCATTGGGTCTACTGTGTTGTGTTAGGGAATGTATGTGTGTGATTCTGAGGAAGGCCAACAGACCAAAACGCTAATAAAAGTGTGTCACTTTTTTCTTCTTTATTTTTTTTCTTCTGTATGTGTGTCAGTAAACAAAGTTTACTCCTTAACCTGCTCTTTCCTGCACTTGGGCCCTGCTTAAAATCCTCACAACAGGGCTAGGCTCAACAGCCTAGTAGTTATAATGATAAGCTGCGTGTTATCCAATTGAACGTGTATTTTATCGTGATAACGGGGCCAAAGTATGTTATGTATCAAACCCCAGATACAGGCTTGATGTGCAGTTAAAGGATCTTAACAATTTCCAAGTTTGGAATGTTCAAGTTGGCAATGACACTTCATGAATGTACTCTTTTCTTTTTTTTCCACATATCCCTGTTTTATAGTAATAGTTTATATAGCAGCTAATCTTTAGCTTATCCTTTAAATTTGCTATTAACCAACATCAAGGTCAAGGTCAAGGTGAAGGTTCTTTATTGTTACTTTCACAGTATACACTCACGCATATATGGGAGCAAAATATCGTTTTCCCAAGTGTGACATGCATCCAAACACAGAAAATAATTATTTTTTTTAAAATCACTTTATGCATATTACAAACAGAATATAATTAATCTTTAAAAAATCACTTAAACAGTAAAAGATAGGACAGGACAGCTTAGCCTTGGAAGAGTTTCACTGGGTGTTCTCTCACACCCAGATTGGAAACAAGATAAACCACTTTGAAAGAACCAACTCACCTGCAGAAAAGGGCAAGAAGGCATCTGGCTTAACAAACTCTCCCTGGTCATTAAGGAAGTTTTCAGGGTTGAATTCGTTAGGGTATTTCCACTGTCCCTCTTCAGACAGTACGGAGGACAGATTGGGAATGATCATAGTACCCTGGGGGGAAAAAACAAAACAAAAACATCAGTAAGATGTTTTATTTATGTTACCGCTTTAAAACCTTTGCTATGCCTCATACCATATGATCACAGATAAACTCGTATCATGAATCTATAATACTATAGAGCTCCTAATAGTCAGGGGATATTAGCAGAAAGATTTCCAATCTTGGAATAAATTCCTTACCAAAAAAAATCTTCACCAATGTGTTTGTAAAGGTGTCTAGTAACACATCTCACAAAGACTGAAATTCAGTTTCCCTAGGAGAATTTTTGACAGCTGCTGAAAGTTGGGGTACCCACCATTTCCCTGCATTTCCATGCAGGGCAAAAAAAAATCTAATTTTAATTCTGTTTTAAGTAGCATGTGAGGGGTCAAACTAGGGTGTTTTTATGATTCTGAATCCATTGCAAGCATTTGTTTTGCACCAAAACCACTCCTTGGGCTAAAAACGGCCATAGACATCCTTGTCCAGGTATACTTTTTGTGTAAAAAGCCCATTGAGATTGGGCTGTTTTTAGCCCAAGGAGTGGTTTTGGTGCAAAACAAATGCTTGCAATGGATTCAGAATCATAAAAACACCCTAGTTTGACCCCTCACATGCTACTTAAAACAGAATTAAATTTTATTTATTTTGCCCTGCATGGAAATGCAGGGAAATGGTGGGTACCCCAACTTTCAGCAGCTGTAAAAAATTCTCCTAGGGAAACTGAATTTCAGTCTTTGTGAGATGTGTTACTAGACACCTTACAAACACATTGGTGAAGATTCTTTTTGGTAAGGAATTTATTCCAAGATTGGAAATCTTTCTGCTAATATCCCCTGACTATAAGTGACATGTTTTTCACCAGCGCAGGTTTCAGGGGTAGAAATCCCATTAATTTCTCCATTGACGTTTCAGAAAATCCGGAAAATTAGAACCAAGCCAACCACACCCCTGATGAATCTTGACCATAAAACATTTGATTCTGTTCATAAAAAGAATTGGAAAATGCAAAAAAGGCTTAAGGTACAAGACTGTGTACATATTTTTAGAATTAAGGAACTACTCCCATGAGCCATTGCGCATACTTTCCAATGCTTCCAGCCAAAAGGATCGCTTCTTGTTGACTTTAATCATTGTCTTTATAATAGTATTTATATTGTTGATAGTATTGTAAAATATTGTAGTTGACTGGTAGAGATTTTCAGCGACGATTTAGGCTATGATCATGTCTCCGGGGTATCGGATCCAGGAAAGGGGGTGGGGGGCATTAGGATTGAGGGGAGTTAAGTATTTCTCCATGACATCGCAAGTGTCTCGCTCAAGGACACTTTGACAGTAACCTCGCGTCACCAGGCTTTCCACCACTTCGACAGTAACACAAGGGGGAGCCCAGGATCGAACTCGAGAACCTTCTGATTCCCAAGCTCTACCTCCTGAGCCACTGCCGCCGATAACACCTGTCTCTTCTTACCCTGGGTATGGAGTATCCCATGAGCTCTGTGTCTTTGGTGGTACAGTGGAAGACACTGAGTGGAACAGTGCTAGCTATCCTCTGGACCTCATGGATCGTAGCCTGTATGGACAGAGAATCATTACACACACAGGCAGCGTCATTGTACTTCTCGGTCTGGGACCTATGATCCACAAAATGTATCAGTCAATCAGAAACAATGATCAATTATGATGTCACTGTACCATGACGTAGGGCATCTGGTGCCTGTCGTCATAACTGGCATGATCCTTCCCCTCTAACACCTGGTCTATCTGCTGCTGACAGCGTTCTAAGAGAGAGCGTGGTATTTTCATAAACTGTGCTGCTTCTATTCATAATAACATGTTAGAACGTAACATGAAGGAGACATTGACAAGACAGAGAATACACAGTAAAATCCTCCGTGTTCATTTATCCATTTGAGGGTATACAAATGTAACCAAATGGGCCCGGCATGTGTAACCAAAACATTTGTACTCTCAGAGTTAAATTAACTGAGGTTTTCACTATGTACAGCAGGTGAAATATAAATCCAGATACAGACTGAGAAATGAATTTGGATGAACCTCGACAGGCCTAAACCTCAGGACACAATTCACAAAGCATTTGGGAAAGCATTTGTGTCATTTTAGATTTTTGCGCTGGCTATTCAAAAATAGCAGATATACAAGTTCACAGCACGTCACTTCGTGCCGCACTGCAAGCTTGTACATCTGTTATTTTTGAACATTTTTGAACAATCTTGAAAGTTTGAGAACTACTGATTTAGAGGGCATTTGTAGAATCGGCCTCAGGTCTAAGAGGCGCAGTTACCCACAGCACACGGTTTTATATTTCTATAAGATCCAGAGTTACACACAGTAACCTCTTACCCAGTACAACCAGGTGGTACAACTGACAAAGTACAAGGTCACAGCAAGTGCCATGAACCTTAGTCAACCAACAACAGAGTATGTGATCCAAGAAATGAGTGCCAAGTAAACAAGTATGTGGAACAAAGTAAAAACTACTTACCCTGTATTTGTGGATAGGTCATAAGGTAAAGGAAAGCAGTAAGCAGGGTGTTGGAGGTAGTGTCAGTTCCAGCAAAATGCAGATCCAGAACGTATGTTCTCAGCTGCGCCTCTGAAAATGATGAGCCATCATCTTCCCCTCTCTAGACAGAAACAGAGAGGTACGTTTGGTTCAGTATGGAGAATGAGGAGGGCTTACATTTTCAAAATGCATGCTATATTTGAAGGTATACTGTATCTATCAGGGTTTCCTGCAGGAACAAAACTTAAGTAGTCTAGGTGCTACTGGAGGGGGGTGCACGTGCCTGCGCACGCTGGGGCAGTACAATACAATATCGATGGGTATACAGTATATGACTCATTTTATATTTTAAGTGTAGTCATAGGCGGCGGGTAATGAAGGCTAGGGTAGGCTAAGCCTTCCCAAATGTTATGCTGGGAAATTCTGGGAATTGTGCAAATTACATATAATATATGTGTGCAGCATTATTTAGTTTTTTTTTAAATAATAAATCAGTAAAATCAGGCAAAAATAAGAATTAAATAACCTAACCTAACCCCAACCTTAACCCTAACCCTAACCCTAACCGTATAACCGAAATAAAGTAACCGAAAACCAAAAAGAAACTAACACAATCCGCCTGGAAACCGCATTGTTTTGTGCACGCCCGCAAAGCGCGCGCGCACAGATTTTGGCTGACCCCCAGCCTTCCCAATTGTCAAGCTCACCCGCCGCCTATGAGTGTAGTGTAGTATTGTGGTTTTCACTATCATTGGCTACACTATTACATAATTTTATTGGCTCTCAGTAGTGATGTGCGGGTCGGGTTTTTTCATGACCCGCCCCGCCCCAACCCGCGACGGAACGCGACCCGCCTCAACCCGCCCCGCGAACCCATATATAAATCTATGGCTCAACCCGCCCCGCGACCCGTGGTGGGAATATATATATATATTATATAGCGCTCTTTTAAGTACCCAAAGTCCCTTTAAATGTCTACAGTAGCACAACGTTGTCATGGGCTGAATAAACAAGCATGTTGGTCAAAATAGGTTTTTTTTTTTTTTTTTTCGTGGAAAGCGGCTGACCCGCTCACCCTCAGCCCGCATAATTTTCTCTGAAATCCTGACTCGACCTACCCGCGCCGCGGGTTGACCCGCGGGTCCCGCGGGTTACGGGTCGACCCGCTCATCACTAGCTCTCAGTATTGCTCTCAGTATTTGCAAATTGGATTTAAAATCAGATATGTCAACTGTCTATGTTGGCTAATTATTATCAGTAATCTTGTCATGGATAATCAGGTATAATCAGGTATTTCAATTATGTTGTAGATTTTTTATATACTGCAATCATGTTATTTGTAATTTCTATACATATTTTGTTGTTTACAAATCATGTTCCATTGTTTTGTTGTAATGTTGTTATACATAGGTAGAGGTCTCATATAAGCCCTTTGGCCTTCTTGCCTCCTCCTGGAACTTTTCTTTTTATATTGTGTACTGTTTAAATTTTGTGCTAAATAAATCAAATAAAGAAATAAATAAACAGTAAAAGCATGTTTGGTGTTAAGGGTCACAGTAAAAGCATATTTGGCATTAAGGGAGCTTGCAGAGTCGGCAATAACAGAGAGAGGAATGCACAGGGGTATCATTAGTTACGGTTGTTGTGACAAGACCTGCAAGATAGTTTGTGCAGTGATACTATGCGGCTTGGAGGAATGTACCAAAACACACCATAGCTTACTGAGAAACAGTACACAGGCTAATGCCAGTAAACCAATTAGTAAGGTACTTTTGGTGCCAGTAAGGCATGTTAGGTACCAGCAGGGGTTTAGGATGTTTGATTAATGAGCACATTCTGTCACTGGGCAAGTAATGTACCAAATATGTATACAAATATGTGTAAAAAGTATAAAAGGGGACCCTGTTACGATGACTAGGCTCTGCTACTGCACTGTGTGACTCTCTGTGTCCTGCAATCTTCAATAAAGGCTTGAATCCCACAGTACTTTGACTGTGACTTGTCTGTCCGTCCCTTCACATTTGGACTCTAAGCCGACAGAGTATGATTGATTATTTTATTTTCGTGTCCTGCATACAAGGTACTAGGTTAGAGAGTACCTAGAAAATACCCACTATAGTAGTAACAGTGAAAACTAAACAGTCTCTAAAAAACAGGATATTACATGTCAAACGTTTAGTCTCTGTGCTGACCAATTCTCGGTTGTGCGCCTAGACTGAACTGGTCTGATCCCTGTGTATGTATGGCTTCATAATATATAAACATGAAGCCATACATACACAGCAGAAAATACATTGTATACATAAGCAGAAAATAACATATAGAATAAGTGCAGAGACTCTAAATGCCACACTATGGTTACTGCTCCCAGACAGTGGATGAAAGAAACACCACAGAATCTAGTAATGTACAACATCTGTCAAACCATGATGCATTTCCATGCTCACTCACCTTATCCAGTTCATCCAGGTAGCAGTCTATGAAGTCTCGCGGTTTCCCAGGGATTCTAGTGTTTTTGTGCTCTGATACCAGACGAGTTGATTGTGCCTGACATTGCTGAGAAAGAGACAAAGCATTAATTTGGAAAGATTGTGGCATTCATTTATCCAAGCCACAGTAATGTTTTTCTTAAAGCTATGTTTTTTGGTGTTAGCCAGGTGAGGTTTTGATTTTGGATCTCTCTCTCTCTAGATTTTGGATCTCTCTCTCTCTAGATTTTGGATCTCTCTCTATCTCTCTAAAACGCACACGCACACACACACACACACACACACACACACACACACACACACACACACACACACACACACACACACACACACACACACACACACACACACACACACACACACACACACACACACACACACACACACACACACACTCACACACACACACACACACACACACACAAATTTGGTCCACTTCTTAAGTCTAGAAAAAGTAATAGCAGAATGATAAGAGGCTATGATTTTGATCCCCAGGCCCAGTAAACATACCTCAACATTCTTAAAGGCTTTCATGAAGGGGAGTGGAAGGTAACGGATCATGTAACAGGAGTCATACAACTAGGGAAAGAGAAATCATTAATTCAGTTTAACCCACTATAAATGGAATTGTACATGGAATGTCTCATACAAATTTGTCTGATAAGTGGCCTTAGAGAGCCCTTGTTGTTCAGGTTTTACTTTATGTCTGACTGCTTTTACATGTCTGCTGAGACATGTAAAAGTGTTCAAACTCAAATAAAGTTTAAGTGGGGGCTGGATCCTTAGTTAGGTACAGTAAATGTAACTCCAATGTGATGGACAGCTCTCGCAGCCAGGTTTTTGATTTTATTTGCACAGATGCGATTCATCAGTAAAGCCTTGGTGCAACATACTGCTTGTTGAGAAACACGAGGACCAATAGTTATGATTTACAGTACATTTTCCGAGTCATTCACGTCAAAGACTGAGAAGACGTTTTAAACCATGTCACCCACCATGGCCCAGGGTCCATTGGTAATCTTTGCATTCTCAGTGTAGAGGCGAACTATCAGTTTGATGAAGTCATCATTGTAATCGTAGCGTGTTCCAAATAGAACCTGGCAGATGATATTGGAGGCTGCATTATGGAACAATACCTGAGGAGCCATGGTTTTACCTGAAGAGAAAAAAGACTAAATGAACAATGAACGATGTTACCTGACACAACAACGAAACATTTAATGTGTCAATGGCTACATAATTAATAACCAAATGGGACCTGATGACAATTATAGAATGCACTGTTATTTGGAAGCATACAAAATATCTACATATATCTACTGTATGCAGACTTCACTTTATTGAGCTTTTGGTATGGTATACATTCAGGAGCAAAACGCACTCTGATGAATCTTTAACAGAGAGATCCAAGTGTGCAGAAACCTTCTGTTAGGTGGAAGGGTCCTCAGGCAGGTGGGAAGGTCCACACTGGCAAACAAATTGTCCCATAACCTGAGGGGCTACTTTGCCACAACTCACACCCTTAACCAATTAAACCCTATGTCACTGGACGGAGTCCCCTAAGGCAGTGTATATCAACCTTTTTTGTGCCAAGGCACACCTGGCATAGCCAAAAGATCCCAGGGCACACCTAGATATACGGTATATATATATATATATAATTATATGTATATATATATACACACACACACACTAGGGGTGTCATGAAACAATACGATACGATATTGGGCACACAACTTCGATACGATATGCACTTTTTTATTATGAAATCATATGAGGGAGAAAAAAAGCAAATGCAAACAAATATTTCTGTTTTTGCATTATTCAGACATGCAAACTTGTAGCTTTTCAGCTTCCACTAGCCGTTTTGAATCCAAATAGGGCAATAGTGTGACACCTGACCCGAAAAAAAACAGCATGTTGTCAACCTTTTCACCTCGGGGCTGTTTGCACGCCTGATTATTATTATTGTAAAAAAAAAAATTTTTTTTTTTTTTTTTCAAAATGATATTTTTTCAAACCTTCTTCAAACGGCGCGGCACACCTCAGCAGTAGCCCCGGCCCAAAATTGGGACGTTTGCCAGGGTTGATATACACTGCCCTAAGGGGTCTATACTTGGCCCCTTCCTTTACTCCCTCGACACCAAATCTCTTCACCTAAATATCAGAACTATAAGCTCACAACACAACGTCTTGTAGATCTGCTATTTTGGCCGAATGTACGCCTATTTGCGACGAACGTTCACATATTATGTCTTTCCCAGAGTAGGGATGCTACGCCTATACGGTTCATGTGGTTAACTCACACCATTTGAATCTGGCTACTTCATGGGGAAGTGGAATAAGTAGGCAGATAACCAACGTACCAACGTGCTTCTTCAATGGTTCCATCATGTATTCTATCTCTCCCAGAATCCTCTCCTCCATGGACATTTTCCCCAAGCCAAAGTTCCTCAGGGTCATCAGAGCGAAGCGACGGTGCTCCCTCCAACTGGGATTGTAGTCCTGCAGAATCACTCCTAATTTATTAGTGTGATGACAAAAAAACTAATTGGAAATGTGTCCAATCAAAATCCAGCTTCAGTGTAATTCTTTTCTATTCCATTCTGTTGTCTTACTCAGTCAACACACTGATAAAATAACACTGATATATAAAGGCCATTTTGGTGTGTTTTTGTTTTTCTCTATTGTAGAAATGTTCTATACATTATAAGCAAGAGTTCACTGAGTTGCTCAAGCAATAACAATCTCTCATGCTGAGAGAGAGAGAGAGACAGAATGTGGAAATTAAACTCTGCTGTTTACCAAGATACTCAAAAAATAACACGGACAGGTTAGCTGCATAACGTTCTGTGTGCATCACCTCACAACATCACATCACTGTCTCACCTCTCCCTTCGGTTATATCATTGACCATGAGGTCTTGGGGTCGTCCAGCAAAGTCCACAGCCTTGGTGACCATTGCCTCTTTCATGGCCTGGAGCCCATGGATGATAACTGCTGGTCTAGTGCCAATGAACAGACTGTAGACATTACCATAGGTCTTGGCTAGCTGTAGGAGACAATAAGACAGACAGTCAAGGTTGAGTGTTGACCTGACATACCTGTATGCTTCTATGCTGATTTATGACAGGGCAAATTCCAATCCACACACAGAACATATAGTGTCAACTTACAGTATTGTCTATGTTTCTAATATTGAATTAATAATGAATATTGATACATTCAACTCAAAGTAGTGCTATTGTTCACCCATAAAATGGTCGTACAGTACACTGCACATAAACAACCTTTAAAGATAACAAACTTCCATATCAGTGTTGATATTTAGTTGACATACTGAACAGTGAACATACTGTCCAGAAGAGGTGTATTTTGTACTAATTTGTACAAAAGTAGTATTTTGTACTAATTTGTATAATTTATTTTTAAAAAATCTTAAATGTTACTAATGTGACTGTTTTAACAAATGTTTTTCAAAAATGTGTATCAAGAGAATGCTGACATGACTGGATTGGATGCATAAACTGTTTGCAAAGTGAACTTCATGATTCAAATGTAACACAAATGTGTAATCCTGTCTGCAATTGATCTGTCCACGCCCTATGGTAACCATGGTGATGACCTTGAGTAGTGATCCTCAGCACCTGAGCTGAGGTGATCAAGCACCATATAAAAGCAGTGTATTTGTCTGTGTCCAACCATTATAGCACTGACGAAGGTCCTGGGAGGACTGAAAACGTTTTGCTTTTTAATTCACTGAGCACCGAGCACACGCATCATAAAATAAAGAAAAAAAAATCTTTAAGTCTCGTCTAAGGAGTTTTTCCTATACCTTCATGCAGTGAGCGAGTCTCCTTGTCAGCCTACCTTTATGTTTTTCGAGACCACCGCACCTGCAGTTAATCTTCATCAAAAGGACAAAGAAAGGCGCAACAGTTCTCCTGTTCAAAACCATGTTACTAACATGGTGTTACCCCAGTTGGGGAGCAGAGCATCATTGATTATTCTTGGTGCCACTGTACACAGTAAAATCCTCAGTCAGGCTACGCGTTGCGAAGGCATCATGGCATTCACAGCAGCACTATTACACACCTAACTTAACAGTGTGATTAAGCCCAAAAAGTAAAAATAGCAGTTCATAGCATACATTTTCCAGCTTCCCCCTTCCCTGGGTCTACATCAGAACATGTGTAAAGTGCCCTTTAAATTAACACTATTCATACAGTCACACACTGTAACATCAGATAGTATGTTTACCCTTTCAAAGTCCTTCATGGGGTTTTCTATGCCAAGTTGCAGAAGGTTGCCCAAGAGGGGCAGAGGAGTGGGTCCGGGCGGGAAGTTCTTGCGCCTTTGAGGTCTGAGGAGGAAGAATAGGAGACCGACACAGAGCCATAGCAGGACGAACGAACCCAACATGGTGAACCGAACACAAAAGAACAGAACGGGACTGGACTCTAGTCTGCTCTGCGCAGCCTGGCTGCCTAACTGTGTGTTCTGTGTTGGACTCAGAGAGGAAGTGTTGCTCAATTCTGGACTCTGCCTATCTATCCTGTTGCCAAATCAGGAAGCAAGGATTCTCTTCTCCGCCCACGCAGTCACTCTCTTTCTTTAACAACAAAACATCCCGTCCATCTCTGCTGGTCAAAGCTGACCTCTTTCTGCACACTGCACTGCACTGCACTCCCTGCTGTAGTTGTAAACAACACCGCGGCGCGATTGTTTACTGAGATCGGGGCCATGGGGATCTGGATCTGACACAGTGGCTCCGAATCCTCAGGTGTTGGTGGTGACGCGAGGTTGGACTCAGGTAAGTTGAGGTAACACTGCAAAAGAGGGGGAGTCACTCACAAGACACATGTTGTTGAAGAGAGGTATGCAAAATACTGCATATCACCTGACACTGACAGTTGATTAAAAATATTTAAATGATTATTAATATAGCCTACATATTTTTTTTGTCTCCGCCAGGCTGAAGGCGTGGCAGAGACTATGTTTTAATTTGCACCCTGTGTAGTCCATGGGCCAGACCTAGCTGTAGTATACAACCCTCGTAGACGTATTTATGATTCTGACGTTTTCAATCTACGAGAGTTGTAGGGTCCATGCCCCATGGAGACATGGACTTTCTGCACTATACCCCGCAGATACTCCAAACGTGTACAAATTGAAAATAAAGGTGCTTACCCCCAAGCCCCAAATGTTAACTGTCTCTACGTGGTAGTAGTTTAATGTAATAATCCATATCTTTCAATAAAGAAGTGTTTTAATGCCGTCTGTGGCCGAACGCCATTTTTTCACCCTCGTTTACTTCCTGTGTACATTTAGTGTAATTCTGGGTTTCACCGGATGCGCCCCGTCACTACCCGTCACTACCGCCCATTGGGAACTTCCGACAGAATCGGCCACAGACGGCATTAAAACACTTCTTTATTGAAAGATATGGATTATTACATTAAACTACTACCGCGTAGAGACAGTTAACATTTTGGGCTTGGGGGTAAGCACCTTTATTTTCAATTTGTACATGTTTGGAGTATCTGCGGGGCATAGTGCAGAAAGTCCTTGTCTCCATGGGGCGTGAACCCTACAACTCTCGTAGATTGAAAACGTCAGAATCATAAATACGTCTATATGTATATATATTTTGTTTTAATTTTGTGTCTTTAATTTTATGTCTTCATGTTTTGGGGTGATAATTCAATGTGTTTATTGAGCTTTTATATTTTATTGGTTGCTTTAAAAAGCTTTTCTGTACCTCATTATATGTCTTTAATGCTGAATCCTGCTGTGGAAAAACCCAATAAACAAAGTAAAAAAAAAAAAAGAATCATAAATACGTCTACGAGGGTTGTATACTACAGCTAGGCCAGACCAGAAGTCAGGGACACGAAAATCTCTTTGGCACCATTTTGTTTGTAGGGTCCATATCAGTACTTTGAAACATGATAGCCTTTTCAAATGAGTAGCTTTAATACTTTTTTAGGATATTCATTTTTTTGCCATATCTCCCCCACATCTGCACAGTAGTCCTGTACCTGGCCTATAGGCCCGTTCGCAATTTGGTGGTAGGAGAATTTCTCACTTGAACAATGGGTAGGCCTACCTAGACATGAAAAATCACAGAGGTGCTCGTCCGCCATAGTGCCACGAATGGCGCAATGGCCAAATCAAATATGGCTGCCATCGGCTATGATGAAAATCCAACTTCTTTGTTTCTGAGTGTATATGTCACAGGTAAATTGGCATTCCAGGGAAATTGGAAGTGGAGCGCTTGTTTTTAGGCTCGGGGCGGGCCTGCGATGCGAGGACGAGAACGACAACATGGATAAACATACAAACTGGTCTCAGTGGCGCACTTCGATAATCATTGGACTACCCATCCACTATCACTGGGAGTTTGGGTTTGACTCCCGTTTGAGACATTACTTTTTCAAACAACCGCGGACTACTTTTTTTCGCCGATAAAGTATAGTTTTGGACCATGACGGAGCGCCTCCAGGCGCGAGTGCCCACGATGACCGGCCGATGGTCTGCTAGTCGACTAAGCGCCGTCCGAGTTATGTACCGATGGCACAGAATCGTAAATGATGTTGTGGGGACTGCGTTTGCCCCTCTATGGTTTGCCCCAACTGCCACTCACTGCACTAACATAGCCCCGCCAGCCCCGCCTCCTCAGGCTCGCCCCCTTGTGCTTCAACTGCATGGAATAAGGCTGTGTGTGTGTGCGTGTGTGTGTGTGTGTGTGTGTGTGTGTGTGTGTGTGTGTGTGTGTGTGTGTGTGCGTGCGCGCGCGCATGCGTGCTCGTGTGCATGCGTGCGTGTGTGGTGTGGGTCTCATGTCTGGCTTGCATTGCCCTCTAGCGTTGGTTCTACAGAATTGCCTTTTCCAATTTACCTGGAATGCCAATTTACCTGTAAGTAAGTAAGTAAGTAAATTTTATTTATAAAGCACCTTTCGAAACAGTGTTACAAAGTGCTGTACAATGGAACACAAAATACACACAATTAACAAGATACCAACAGGGTATTATAGTACAAAAATAGTGAAAAGTACAAAACAGCAAGGATAAAAACAAAAGCATTGACCTATGTGAGTCAGGTAACTTCAAAGGACAAAGTGCTTACGAAACAAAAGTGTTTTAAGCATTCTCTTAAAACCTTCAACAGACTCAGCATTTTTTTAATGCCAGGGGAAGGGCGTTCCACAGTGTGGGAGCAACTACTGCAAAGGCCCTGAGGGACCTCACCTTGTCCTTAGGGGGCAGTAGATCAGTAATATAAAGTGGCGCTAGCCCATGTAGAGCTTTATAGGTGGTTAACAAAATTTTAAAATCTATCCTGGACCTAATTGGTAGCCAGTGAAGTGCGGCTAACACTGGTGTTATGTGTGCTCTGCGGTTAGTGTTGGTGAGAATTCTGGCCGCCGTGTTCTGTACTAGTTGAAGTCGGGATAGTGACGCACGGCTCAGAGTGGTGTAGAGTCCGTTGCAGTAATCAAGAAGGGAAGAGACAAATGCATGCATGATTTTTTCCAGGTCTTGAGACGTGATAATTGGTTTTATTTTATTAATGTTGCGCAGATGGTAGAAACATGACTGAGTTACCTTTTTAACATGGAACTCAAAGTTCATCTGGTTGTCGAAAAAGACACCCAGGTTCTTTGCTGTCTGTTTGACATTAGTAGCCAATGGACCAAGGGACAGCCGAATTGCATCTGAGCTACACTCGGGGCCTATGATGAGGATTTCAGTTTTATCTGAACATATATACACATGCAATACCTCCATTTGGACTAATTGTGGGGTGGGGAATTCATTTCTGATATTGTTATGACCACTTTGGGTGATGTTGACCTTGAAAGGTCCTTGGCCATAACTTGGCCATTGTTAGGACTAAAAACAGGTGCAATAAGTTTTGACCATTAAAGGTATCATGACATTCATTTTCACTTTTTTTATTTTCAATGTTTTATTTGGGGTTTTATGACCTCAATTACACCCAAAAAACCTGAACTTAGAACATTCAGTGGATTTTCTGTGGTCTGGGGTTTTCTGAATAATTAGGCTGAAAAGTAATCTGAGCTTGGCCCTTCGACAGTGAGGTCACAGTCGATTAATCCCGCCCACTCTCCTCCTCGCCCCTCCCCTCCGCTATCCTTTCCTTTGGGGGGGGGCGGAGCAGAGGCGATGATTGACAGGCAAAATCCCTCACCAGCGACACCCGCAGGCAAAGATTTATTTTTTCATTGCAGTTGAAAAGGCTTTAGAAATGTGAGAGAAAAACACCTGCCATGGATCACTGGAATGGAATTTTCACTTAAAACTTTTTGTACACTTTTGAAGGACCAGGACAAAGACTTTGAATGTGGTGTAAAAGTGAATGTCATTAAACCTTTAAGGAGCATCTTGTCATTGAAATATCAAAGTCAATGTCATTTTTCAATAACTCAGTTACTCAATAATTGTGTTCTTCACAATCACTTTCATTGTATTTTTTTCAATAATGATTTGTTTTATTTATAACAAAAGACATACACATGAGACATAACAATTATAAATATCCCCTTTAAAGCACTTATGCATTATGTTTTAGGGGGGGGGGGGGGGGGGAATCACTGAAAATCACGCCACCCCGTCTTTAATGTAAATATATATTATATATATATATATTTATTATGTAAATAAAAACGGGTTTCACTCCCACTTTATGTTGCATCTCTTTTTCCCCGTAACAATAAAATATCTATTCCAAGTTTTATTAGCCTTTGGTCGTGAGGTTAAACTGTAAACAAAATTTGTATTCTCTTCATTACACGTGAGAGTCGGCTATTTACTTTATAAACGTTTAATCGTGTGAGGGACTCGCTTGTGCTCAGTGGCGTAACGGAGGGGTAGCAAGTGATGCGGTGTGGGGGGGCCACCAGCAGGGGGGGCCCCGCCTGCGCTGATACAAATATTTTTACAGCAAAAAAAAAGAAAAAAGTTGATTTATATTGGTCAAATAGAACCGAATTAGACCTGAATTAGACCGAATTAGACCCGAAATTTTTCGTGCAGGTTGTGCACGCACATGCACGAGCGCGCACGTGAAACTCCCCGCGATTCTGCGTTACGCCACTGCTTGCACTGATCTTCAATTTGTAGATCAGCGCAAGGCTACTTTTACTTTTAGTACTTAAGTAGGCCTATATTTTGATGCCAATACTTTTTTTTAAAAAGCTTTGTCAGCTTGTAGATCTGTCCCTTTTGAAGAGTGTTGATGTATTCCGTCAGTTTCCGGTTGCCTTTATGGTCTTAAATGGGACATGGAGCAATGCAAATGATTCTCCACGTGAACGCGCCTCTGACTGTCAGACAAAAATGAGGAAGACCGGCGATACACACATATAAGAGATTTACACACTGGTTGGCAGAACTTGGCACGCACCGACGCACGTCCGTTTGTGCTTATCGAAAATATGCACCCCTTTAGTCACTTTATTTAGGCACTATTTACAAACATCTTAGTGAATCAGGCACAAATATGTATATTTTTCTATTATATAAAAAAATAACATTTGACTGGGTCGTTCACACTTGCTGTACGTTGATGGCTTGTTAACGACCGTCATTGATTCTAAATTTGAATCCTTTGTATCCTTTGAAATAGAGAGGGGTCATTGACCACTGTTCTGCTGTACTATAAAGGTATATAAAAAATCACACCCATTGTGAAGTGGGCGGTGTGGTCACAGTGGTCATCACAGTGACAAGAAAAGTAATATTGTGGACCAACCATTGTACACCCCTAACTTAAAAAAAACCATAAATGTGTTTTTTTTTTTTAAAACATAAATGTGTTTTTTTTAAGTGCATAGTCCTTTTTATAGGGCTATGCACATGTGTCATGTGTTCACTAGCCAATCACAGTCCTGAATAGTCCTGAATTGGCCACCATAGTGTACAATGGTGGCCAATCACGGTGCAGGGTTAGGGGGGTACAATGGTGGCCAATCACAGCGCAGGGTTGGGGGGGTACAATAGGTGGGGGGGTACAATGGTGGCCAATCACAGTGCAGCGAATGTCGATGTCCAAACCTCACATATAGGGGCGGTTTCACCGCCCAAAAATCACACCCAGTGTGAAGTGGGCGGTGTGGTCATCACAGTGGTCATCATAGTGATGGAAGCTCACTTCAATTTTTGGAAGTGCATAATCCTATTTATAGGTTATTAATGTCATCATGTGTCTCGCTAGCCAATCACAGTGCTGAATAGAGTCAGCCAATAGAGTCAGCCAATCACAGTACAGGAAAGTGGGCCAAGTGGGCCAATCACAGTGCAGGAAACTAATACTAATGAGGTGTCCCAACCTCACTTATAGGGGCGGCTACACCGCCCAAAAACGGACTATTTTATCAATTCAAAATTGCATGACCCTCCCTTGGATTCAAAGTTAAATTAGCTGACCCTCCGTGGGACTAAAATTAGAAAGGCATGACCCTCCCCTATTTTCCTCCAGGGACCCCCTTCTGTAAATTTCGACTGGTCCCTAATCATTCTCCGGCACTGTTGGGCCGCTCGCAGCGAAACTGTGCACGCACACTCCCTGGATGCCAGAGCAGAACCTCTACCCTGAATGTTTCAGATCGGCCTGTCATAGCGCCACCAGGAGATTGATTTTTGCAAAACACATGTTTTGTTATTACACCTACAGATTTTCCCCAAACATCACGAAAATCCGTACACAGTATCATTAAACAAAAGTTTTTTTTAATCATTTTCAGGTTCAGTCATTAAAAATGTCTTGTTAAAAAACTTTATTTTACTAAATTTTCCCCCACGAATGTCCTCGGGCAGCATCGAAAACAAGTCGGAACTAATATTATCCAGCTCCAAGAGCCCAGCCCGAGCCACATTGACTGTGACGCAAGGTTTCATGTTTGGCTTCTGTTGCCGATAAGCGAGCAGCTAGCTTAGTTACCTTGGTAAGTTCTGCTTACACTGCATGCTTACACTGAGTTTGCATAGTTTTATGCCTTTATCCTGCATCTTTACCTGCATGTATCGTGTTAACGGCTTAAAACGGTGCTCTAGAATTTACAGCATTTGTAGTGACGATTCCTGACGAGTTTCTTTGCTTGGAATGCTATGCTAACCAGTGTTGCCAGGTTTTGCGAGAGAAGAGAAACAAGCAACCAGGTCTATGAAAACAACCCCAAAAGAACCGAAGCCACATGATATTTTTAAACCTATCCTTGGCTATTTGAAAATAGCTGATCTACAAGCTCATCGCGACGCGTTGCGAGCTTGTAGATCTGCTATTTTCACTATCTTGAAAAGTTATAGCGAAATCTTTGGGATATATATGAAACATTTTTTAGATGGGGGGGGGGGGGGGGGGGGTCTGCGGAGAACTACACACATTTAGGCGTCCTTGACATGCAAATGTTTGAAACTGGTTTAAACAATAAAAATGTTTTTGAAGCAAGACCAAATTACAGTGGTAAAACAAAGCGCAGAAAAAACAAGCCCAACCTCGCTTATAATAAGCGGACATGGCAACGCTGACGCTAACATGAACCTGGCTGTTGTCGATGGCCGTGTAGCGCTGACTGTACGCACTATAACTGTCACACACATATTGCTGTTCTATGATGATATCTAACTATTGTAGAGATAGACGTTAATTAAAATGTTGTATTTTGTTACCAACGTTCGGATAGTGTGTATAATGTCTGCTCGAATGGCCTAACCTAGTTTTTCGGCCAGTGTTAGTGGATATTACAGGGGCGTGACATTTACACAATGTTTCACTATAGCTGTGTGTGCAACGGGTCTGACACAAATAAAGGGTTTGATCATGACAGGCATGCTAATGATATTATGCCTCCTATTGATCTTGATCGCAATTCTCAAGGACTCGGGTTTCATTTGTTGCTGCAATGACTAAAGCTGCCCGCAAGAGGGAGCCTAAAGTCTCTACAATTAACATACACCAATGGTTCTCAAACTTTAAATTGTCACGGTCTCCCCTTAACTCTGACAGTGTACAAATGGAACCAAATGGACCCGTTAGGGTCTATTTGGTTCCATTTGTATACTGTCAGAGTTACAGACTTGTAAGGGTACATTTTTACCCCCCTAAAGGAACTCAGAGAGGTCCCTGGAATTGACTTTGAGAACCACTGCTCTAGACTGTAACTTTACCATCTTGCCACATGCACACATTTCAATAATTCATCACTCTGTCTGTACACAGTATTTTGTTTAGTACGTTTGCAGCTCCACCAGGTTGGCCTTAGTAGTTTGAGGCTGTTGTTCTGTATTAAACAGAAAGTCACAACTTTATGCCCTGCAGCAGCTCGTGTTTATCCCTCTGGTTTACACCTTGTGCTGCGTGTTTAATGCAGAGATGTCTTTAGAAATTAAATTATTCTAATTTAATTCATTGCAGCAAGTGTGGCAACAAGTGTTTGCACTTCTTCAACAGATGGGCCCATGATTGTGAGTCTTCTGTCTTCTAAGTTGGTTAAACACGTGCAGGTAGGTTGTATGGCTTTGGGTGTTGTGTGATCCAAAATGAGTTGACTTGTTATATTCTAAACCTGGTTCACTGAAGCATATCGTTATTTTGACTGATGTACGTATACCAGCCTGCAAGGTTTTTAACTTAATTTTGTGTGTGTGTGTGTGTGTGTGTGTGTGTGTGTGTGTGTGTGTGTACATGCAAGGGTAGGGTCAGTGGTGATGGCAGCAGCAACAGGAGGTGGGTCAGCAGGGCCAGCAGGGCCAGCAGCAGGGGGTGTTGACCTAAGCCGGAAGTTCGTGTCGGAGTCGGAGCTTGATGAAAAGAGGAAGAAGAGACAGGAGGAATGGGAGAAAGTCAGGAAACCAGAGGACCCAGAAGGTAAGACCCACCTGCCAGCCTCCACTCACACTTGATTCTTTGAAGAGTACTAATATTACATAAAATCATCTGGATCCATGGTCATTAAACAACTGTCTATGTACAATTATGTGCTATGTGTGTCTATGTACAAGATTTGTGTGTGAATTAGTATGTCTGCTCCTTAGAGGCCCCAGAGGAGGAGTATGACGGCCGTACGCTCTTTGACAGACTGCAGGAGCAGAAGGATAAGAAACAGGAAGAGTATGAAGAGCAGTTCAAATTTAGTAAGTCTTTCTGACTTTGTGTGTACAGTTTTTGTCTGTATGTATGATCTCCTCAAAAGCAGAACAATCATAGCTCATGCCTCAAGGAAAAAGGTGCTGTTTCATTACATTATTGAAGTGAAAGTTCGATCCTTTTTCAGTGAAGCTCTGAGTTACACTAACATCGTTCTTGTGAAGCACTTTTATACTTGGAGAGTTGGTGAACTATTTATAAAGATTATTTCCATTTGGCCAAAGCAGACATACAGTAGACTGTCACCACACAAGTATTAGTGCAGCTTTGTCACTGAACACCGCATTATGATTTGTGCATATTCGTTCACAAACACATACATAGTAACTTACTGAAATTTTTACTGGGGTGCCGCACCATTATCGATTCTATTATAGAATCCTATTCAGAATTTAGTAACATCCAATCCATAATGTTCACAGTAATAAATTTAAAAAACAGTTAACGTGTGATTTCAAAGAATAAGGGTATTGCTCACACATGCGTGCCTGAAGGGAAATGGCCAATGCATGCAGAGGTGAAATTTTTGTAATTGCGATTTTGCTTTGCAGCTGGAAGCTCCAAGCTTGGTTCCCAAGCTCCACTCCTTTGCTCGCATTGAAGTGAACGGGACATGGCCGTTTCAGTCTCGCATGTGTGACAAATTCTGCAGAATTTTCTTACCATACAATATTTAAATTCTGCTTATTATCACAAGCCTTATGTTAAACTATTGAAGTATCCAGCACTCAAAACTTAAACCTACTTCTGTAGATTAGAAAAGCGTCACACATGTAGGAATTTAAGATGGGCTTTTTATGGACTGTCATCCGCAGAATTAATTTATTCTACTTCACTTCAGCGTGTTGAGCGTATTTTTTTGTTTCCATGGCAATAGAGAACATGGTGAAGGGATTGGACGAGGACGAGAGCCACTTCCTGGACCAGGTCTCCCGGCAACAGAGCCTGGTGGAGAAGCAGCGCAGAGACGAAGAGAAGAAGGAGCTGTTGGAATATAGAATATCCTTTTATCTTTTATACTGGAAACATATTGTAAACAGGAGATATGCTTTTGACCTATGGGCCACATGGCTTGGTAAACGTTGATTCCCCAGGCTACGTAATTAATTCCTTTCATACCTAATTCAAATACACAAATCGCCTCTTTGCCACTGTATTGCTTCTTGTATTGCGTTACGATCAGCAAAATATGGCTCAATGTCTGGCTTAGTGTGGACTTCCTGAGAGGTTTTCCAACTTGAGGATTTAGTTGGCATGCACACGTGAGCTCACAGCGCGCACACACATAGACACCATCCTGTTCCTTTTAAAGGCACCTCATAAAACCTCAAAGCTACAATATCACTTGCAGCGGTTTGACCAACAGTATTTCTATATTTACTCCACAGCAGTGGCATAGTGGTGCATACTGTATATGCAGGTATATGGCATACTGTAGTGTACCTGTATATCTACTTCTATGGGGATGGATCTACTGTATACTTCTGATCTACACCTAAAAATAGCGAGCGACACTGAGCACTCATCAATGTTGAGAGAGCCTCTGAAATTATGTTCTTATCGTTCTAGCTCTTCATTGTGTGTGTTCGATTTTACAATCCAGTTAGGCTTTAGGTATTTTGTTTTGATTTGACCATGACTGAGCATAATTCAACTTCGGTTAAGGTTTGCGTTGTGTAGTTAACTTGCATAACAACAAATATTGACGAGATATCTTGAAATAGTTGCTCTGTAGATTGAAAGATTGATACAAAATATATTCCCCCCACTGCCCTGTGGTTCATGTTCATTCGTGTGTTAAAAATGTGACTTTGAGACCTGTTTCACCGTGCAATTTAAGTCAATGGGGATGGGAGATTATATTTTGGAACAGTATAATTTTTTTAAATCAACGGAGCAACTATTGAAGATATATCTTGCATCATGGCAAGGTACTTAGTTACTACCCACCCAAACCTATACCACATTTAATTGTGCTTTAACCATACTCATCTGATCATCAGTTGTATATAACTCTTTTCTATGTTATGTTTTATGTTTTTATGATGGATCCATAAGCTCACCAACCTTGCATTGTCAATACTTGAGAAGAGAATGGCATCAGGTCAATATACAGTATATCATTACCAGTTATTAAGCTAGCCCATTTAGATGGATGACTTGGAGAGTAAAGTTAAAGAGTCAACTCTCAGTCAAGGACCAGTGCTGTCCATGATGGGGGGCTGAATAAATGCAACACAACATAGACAATGGGTGTGTGTGTGTAACACAGTCAAATCCTCAGTGTTAATTTAACTGAGAATGTAAAAAATTACCCAAATACACCAGATGATTTTACTGTCCATTGTTAGATAGAATACTGATGGCAGGCAATTAAAAACAGTGTCGCCAATCAAAAGCACCAACGTGGATTAGACGCAAAAAAGCCGAAGCTTGTACATACAACACCCAACAGACTATACGAACATCCATATAAATAACACACAAGTAAATATTAATAGACAGTTAAGAACAGTACACATACTGTAGGACAAGCGACTTAACTAAGGCACACTGCTCCACAGTTATTGTGCATTGTTGTTGGGCTGTGGCACTGTCTCTCTGCTCTACATTACAGGCCTTGGTGACATGGTCAAACGGAGGAAAACTGTCACATTTTTGGCAATTGCTCGTGCTCTCATCAGTGTCTTCCTTTCTGTCCTCCAGCCTCTTGGCTCCATACTCTTGTCCGTTAATACAGTTGTATTGTCCTTTTGTCTCCATCTTTATCTCCCTGTCTGCATCCATTTGTCTGCTGACAGAGAAGTTGAAAAGAGAATGGGGTTGTCGTGGAAACTGTATCGTAGGCTGGTAGCTACGGTGACAGCTCTTACAGCTGTGAATATACATGCACGTCATACACGAGCAAGAAACATGCACACCTTAGCATTGTAAAACCTCATCGGGCAGATCCTCTTTACATAACATAGGCCTACGTAATGCACTGCTACTCATCTGGTCTCCCTCTTCCTGCCTCCGAGTGTCATTCTCTCTGCCTCTAAGTCTCCATCTCTCAGGTCTCTGTCTTTATTTCTGTCCTTTTAGCTGCTCTTGTCACTCTACCTCATCCCTGCCCTGAGTGTCACCTCTGCTGCACTCATTCTTAAGTCTTTCAGTTGTGCATTCTTGATTTGTCTAACTCTGTCTTTGTCTGTCTTCCACTTTTTGTCATAACCCCCCCCACACTCCATTATGCCCCTTGTGGCTTTGGCTGTGAGGTTTTTCTTAGCTGTTGTAACTGTGTCGCCGTTATCCAGGACAGTGACGTAGATCAGCCCAATGCTCCTTCAGAAGGTTAAGACTCAGAAACCAACTTCCTTACTGCTGATGTGGGAGTCTGATTCCTGAACCAGTACTGGTTGTGTGTCCGTGGACTAGTTGCAAGTCAAAATATTTGGCTGTTGTATCAAGTTATTTCTATTACTGTAGGTCTACTCTGCACATACTGTTTGTGTGTATGCGTTCCCGTTATTCCTGCACCAATGTCTCAGTGTGTACTTCCCTCTGCGCACCGGTTCACTCTCCTTAACCCAGTGATGTCACAGTGCTCTAGTGAAGCGAGCGGCCACTGAGAGTCGCAGAGAGCCTGAGAAGAAGGCGGCGCCTAAAACTTTTGGAGCAGAGCAAAGGAGCAGTCACCTGTCTCAAGCACACCTGCTGGCTGGGGCTGTTAAGAGGCGCAGGTACACACACACACACACACACACACACACAGAATTGTTTTATGCACATAAACTCATTTGCGGTCCACCATTCATATTGTGCAAAGGGATCAAATCATTTTTCCAGTGTCTGAAGACAGAAGTACTTAAACATTCAAAACTGTGTTTCACTACACAGCCCGGCGCTTGTTTTTAGTAGTTATATGCGGAGAGAGTTCACGTCTTCATTTAGATGGGCATTTAGGAAATGCCATTTTATGTCCGAGGTTCTCAAAGTGGCGTCCAGGGACCCACAGGGGTCCTTGAGGGGTTTCCAGGGTGTCCCCAGAAAAATGAGGAACAGTTTACTTTCCCTATTATTTCATCATCTAGAAGTTACTGTAGCCCGAAGAGAGAATGACTATTCAGGTCATATGTTTAACTCACTCCACTGTTATCTCACCACTTAAAGTATATGTAGAATTCTGTACTATGGATAATCTTGAACAACACAAATCCTGTCTTTCTACAAACATTTTACAAATGGGGGTCCATGGCCTAATTCGTATCAATTTGGGGGTCCTTTATATGAAAATGTTTGAGAACCACTCATTTATGTTGCAGGACTGAGTCAAATAATCATGGAAACCCTTAGAGAGAGCAGTTTCATGGCATTCAACCCAATAAAGCAATTCTCTAACCTTATCAGTGGACGACCGTACGAAACGGAAACCTGTCACTCAACACACTCGTTTACCATCCATCTCTGTCATCTTGTCCTGCAGCTCATCCCAGTCATCGGACAGCAGCAAAAAACAGAAGGTGGAGACGACAGCAACTGCGACTACGGCAGCAACAGGAAACGGAGACAGACACACAGGTGGGCTGGAGCTTGTCTTGGCTAACAGATAGACAGATGGATATAATGCTAAGATGTGTTTTTCTCGCGGGCCACCTGGACTTGCTGAGTGACAGCACCAACAGATTGAAACGGACCAAAGACCGACTTGCTGCTCACAGCCCAGTCCCCTGATAGCTCACATATTGTGTGCTCTTGTCAGCACTTAAAAAATGAATTCTAGGTATGACAAAATTGTTTCCTCACCCTCTTCACAAAGCGATGTAGCTTACGTGGATCAGAGCTACACATTGGAACCGATTTATGGCAATTTCGTCACACGACAACCGATAAAACACGGTTTGATGGCGTGATCAAATTAAGCCTGTGGGCCCTCTCTTACACCCAGCCCAGAA
Source organism: Gymnoscopelus braueri (assembly GCF_963280865.1). Classification (NCBI taxonomy): domain Eukaryota; kingdom Metazoa; phylum Chordata; class Actinopteri; order Myctophiformes; family Myctophidae; genus Gymnoscopelus; species Gymnoscopelus braueri. The sequence continues at coordinate 30,307,941 of NC_137610.1, forward strand.
GTGTCATTGCTATTTTCAAACTGATGCGGTTGTAATTTTTACGCCCAGCACCCCTGTTGTGTGTACAGTATCAAATGGACTCGCGTCCCTCTGTGCGCCCATGGGTGTGTATTCTTAAAAGTAGGTGTGGTCATGTGCGTCGCTATTTTACAGGGAGTGGAAATGTCATACACAATTGTGCTTTTTTAGACCCAACAGTCTGGTGTGGTATTTCCCCATTTAAAGACTGCAATATTCAGATACTCATGGATTAAAGTTCTCAGTCACCACATGTCTTCGTTTGAAGCCAGCATGTCTTCTATGGAAGCATGTCGCGCACCGAAAATTGCCAATCTACAATCTCTCAATGCGTCGCATGTAGATAGGCTATTTTTGGTAATTATTTTAAGATTGGAGCATTTGCAGTGGTCAAACTAGCAGTAGTGGGGGGGGGAATTATCTGCTAAGGGACTTGACCATAGTAATTTTGATTCATTTCACCACTGCTTAGTGGCGACAACGCTGACATACTGTGAACACAGATGAAATGCCGGTGTACTAAAGAATCTGACAGTGTTCTTTTCCTGTTCAGAGCAGGAGGCAGGAGGAGCAGGGGGAGGTGGGGGTGAACAGACTCCTCGTACCCCCACAGAGTCCCTGGGTCCCTCTCGGGGTGTGTTCCCGTCTGCAGCCGTGTGCGTCGGCGTGCTCCCTGGCCTCGGCGTCTACTCCGGCAGCAGCGACTCTGAGAGCAGCTCAGACAGCGAAGGTAGCGTGGACGCAATCATCTCTCCGTACGGCCGGCACGGCAGGGCCTACAGATAAACACACATACAGTACATACACACATATAGATGGACAGACCTACGCACACATAAACTATACCAACAACATGCACATATGGGCAGATAACGTCACGTGTCTTGGCATGAACTCGATGTGGCAGTTCCGAAAATACACTGTCTCAATGTGAAAGGCCCTACAGCCATGATTGTACACTGATACACACACAGACACACACACACACATACATATATAGCAGAACCTAGAGCGATATATACTGTATAAGCAGTGCCAGCTGAGAAATGTTCAGGCACTCCTAGACATGTTCAATGTGTCGTAGCTTATTAGCGGTGATGCAAACAGACGTAACACATAGCCTACTCCTATCCAATGTTAGTGTGTTCCTTTTGGTTTTCAAGCTGTGAGTTTTACTGTTGCTCTTTGTCACTATAGCTATATATTCAGCCTAGAAATGTATATTCCACAACAATCTCTTCCAACGCTGAATAAAATCTTGAGTAAAATGTGCTCTGCTCCGCTTTCCAATCAATCCCATTGAGTCAGATTTCTGTGTTTTATTTGTGCTTGTTGGCATTGTTGCACTCACACATGACACCTCCACCCCTTCCTCCCCTACCCCAACCCCCTCCCCCCCCAACCCCCAATCACATCTCACACAGTTTAAGCCGACCAACCAATCCTGCCCAGCCTAACCTGATGACATCTGCCCCCCACCCCAACCCCCCACCCAACCCAACCCAAGCCAGTGCAGCTGTGCTATTGGCTGAGGGAACAGTGATTGGCAGCTGTGGAGCATGGAGGAGAGGGCTTAGACTGTGTCACATGATTCACACCTTTTAGGTCTCAGCGGGAGGGGAGTGGAGGCCGCGTCCTGGCAGCCTCTCTCCTTTGCTCAGATGAAAGGTCTGAACAATTTAATTGAAAATTAAGCATTTTAAGTGGAGAGAAAATGTGATGCTTTTGTTGTGTGCGTGTGTGTGCGTGTGTGTTTTTCTGGTCTTTTGTTCTCCATTTACAAATGTACTTGCAGATTATTTGTGAAAAGAATGCTGGACTTTTTTAACGGGCTGATTGGAATTCTGTCTCCATGGTGATATGAGCTGTTGTTTTCTTGGTCAAAGCCTGAGGGGAGGTAAATAAAGAGCTTTTCCCTTTGACAGAGTCTGTCTCTTTGTGTGTGTGTCAGTCAGTGCGAGTAGGTTGTATATTATGAGAAATTGAGACTGCTTGCTTGTTTGTTCTGTTGTTTTTTTCTTCCAAATGATTATATTTGCAACATTTCATGGCGTAAATCTAACCTTGACATGGGTGTTTAAAAGGGGAAGAATCTGATCTGGCATGGATGATTCACCTCCTTTTAGAAAAACATGAGAGGATCAGATGTGTGCCACAAGCTAAAGTTAGCTTCATGTGTGCTGATGTAGGGTCATCTCAAGTTCATTCTGGGAAGAGGAAGTCTGATCTATTGATGGAGTTGTGTTTTCAAAAAGGTTAAACAGGGGGTTTGACATCAGCTCTTTTCATAGAGCTATGACAAATGCTGCTACAAGAGAGACCACAATTCTTTATTTGGAAAATCGTGTTATATTTGCCAAATTACATGCTCCAAAATGATACTTTGAAAAGGACTGGTAAGGGGGAGGGTGGGGGCCCGTGGTGAGTACTCCAGGGTCCCGGTAGTGATGACAGACTACAAGCCGCATGACATTAAATGCCTATTTCAATGCATACCAACAAATAAATGTGTGTAGATGTGGATGTTCCCTTTTTTAAAAAAAATCTTGTCAGTTGAGTGTGCCACTCCTTTAGACTACATATAACATTGCACAAACAAACCACATATATGCAACCAAACAATTCATGTCATTATAAACTGCCAATTGAATTAAAATATTTCAACAAAATAACTCACCAATATGATCTTTCTGGCCTTCCTTGTGGCAAAACACAAATCGGATCCACATATTCGAGGGTTGAAGCAGCATCCTTCTCTAAAGATGTGAAGCTGGGGCGATTGCAACGGTTGCCCCCCAAAAGGCCCTGGTTTTTAACAATTTAAAGCTATAGTTTGAAGACATGTTTTATCTGCAAGTCCCTTTTCAATAGGTAAGGGTTTTCAGCAAACAGCCAACTGATCATTGTACAAGTGTCCATCTAAAATTCTAAATCATTAGATAAGCAAGCAATAGAAGAGGCACATTTCCAAAAGACAAGTAAGGTAGAACCTATAATAATAGAGTAATACAGATGTTTCCTTAAAAAAATTGGCATATCTAGTTTATATTGGGTTAAAACTGGTTTTATTTTGTCTAAGTCTTGTTATCATCCTAAACCAGTTAATTATTTTTCTTCATACACAGTTTGACATTTCTTTCAGTTTATTGACCTGAAAGGGGGAAATAGACACAACTTAAAAAAATAGCAACATGTTCAGTACAAAGGTACACAGCAATACACATATTAGTACAACAGAGTACACATTTGAGCACTGCATAAAAGATCACATTAAGAAATATGTCTATTGGCTTGTCATGACTTCATTATAAATATACATTCGATATATGCATTTCAAAAGCTCCCAATTCTGCACCGGGAAAGTGTAAAGTAATAGCCTTCTAAATTGAAACACCTTCTTTGCCACGTGTTGACTCAGCTTATTTTCCAGTAATTTCACAAAATTTCTTTAGAGAAACTGTTTACAAAATTAGAATACATAATACAAAAAAACATGCATTTGTCACTGTCAGCATTGTTTTGTAAACTGAGTTGATATTTGCAACATGCAGGATTAGGTGAAATCTTCAGCAGGTCATGCTCAATTTATACCCTGTTGTATGACAGTGTCGCATACCAGAAACAGCCAATCTACAAGCTCACAACGCATCTTGTAGATCTGTTATTTTGGCGTCTGACACCATCGTAAGACAAAGTATATATCAGGCTACAGTATTATACGTTTTTTTTTTACAAATCAGCAAATGGACCCCAAAACCAGCAGTACAGTATATACTATATACAGTATGGTAGAAGTCACCCTGCCTTCTCCATTGTGTATCTATCCTATATCTATCCTGTATTTGTGTTGGTGTTATCACTAGAGACTATTCTCTTTATGGTACATGGAACTTATTAAGCATAATGTAATATAAAGCACGTTTTATTTATACAATGAACAATTCCTCTTCAGTGCTGGAGCAACAGTCGTGCAGTAGTGCATCTGTTAGATTGTACGCTTATGCTGTACATGTAAGCAGTGGACATATTGTAGGCAGGCATTGTGCATTCAGCACATGCCTTTGTCCAGGCTCAAAATGTTACCACTCACCACGAGAACATGAACATGGAATACAGCCTTCTTATCTGAGGCATCATTTGAAAAGGATCCAGGTGGCAAAGTGGGGGTATTTCAACCACAGTACAGTATTTTTTTTACTTGGGAAGTTGGGAGCAAGTTTACACCAAGTACAGTATTGTATGTATCACACAGTATCAATCACGTAACATACACATGCATAAAGCTGTGATCTTTGATCTCGATAATTTCAATACCATAATTTACCTGCATAATAAAGTATTTTCCAAGACACCTGCCACCACTGCACACATGCAAGGTCCTTTATTTATTTTTTTACATTATCAACAGACTGTTTCCTGTTTTATAGACACTAATTAAACAGATGGCATTTAAATTTTGATAGTCTCATTGAAGACCTATTCAAGTGGATACAATTCCTTTTTGAATTGTATTGTGAGAACCTAGCAAGTAGATGAACCAGATTTACTGTATGTTTGTGTCTGCAAATTGTTTTTTTGTTCACAAATACAGCTGATCTACACACTTTCATAGCATAGAGTTTTCAACAATGAGAAAACACATTTTGGCAATTTATATTATAACGTTGTATAATATACACTTATGGTCTCCAGGGCTTCTCACTCTGGTGCTGCGTTGGAAGGCGACATATTCCGTTGTTTGAAGTACTGGGTGACTTGTTGAGGCAGTTCAGCTAGCACGGACTTGGCTAGAGTCTCCTTTGGAGCCTGAGAAATAAAACACACACACACACACACACACACACACACACACCCCCACCCACACACACACACACACACACACACACACACACACACACACACACACACACACACACATACACACACACACAGTGACAGGCATGAGTTTAAGCAAATGAAGTACATAATTTGCATACCCTGAAGAAGGCTGTGGGGCCGCTACGAGTGGGTTATCCCCGTCACAGTTTTTAACTCAATTCAATTCAATGAAATAGCCACCTTAATAAAGGCTTTTAACTTTTTCACCAGAAGAGTGCCTTGGTTTATTTTCCTTTGTTGCACGTTTTGAGTGTCCAACCAAAGAGCACCTTCTTCATTATACTTTTTTGTCCGAGCACTCAAAGATTATATGACAAAGGTCGCAATCGTTCAAAATAATGTTTGTTCATGAGCTGGTACAGCCGGCTCCATCCACTGCAATGTATTTCATCAAACTTCCGGTGCGAGGTTTGCCACCCATGAGTGTCATGTCAATATATCTAGAGAACCCAACTGAGTGTCTAAGGACATGGGGAGTTGATTGTTTCCACTTTAGGCCTGTGTGATTAAGGCTTGTACAAAGAAATATGTGTATTCGACAGTCAAACAATAAAGAAAGAAAAGTACAGATTTATTTCTTTATGAATACTCACATTACGGAAGTCCCTGAAAGGGACAAACTGGACAATGTCACGAACTGCCTCCTCTCCCGTGTTGGAGCGCAGGACACTGGCGTCTCCGTCCAAGAACTCCATGGCGGCGAAGTCCGCGTTGCCCACACCGATGATAATGATGGACATGGGAAGCTTGGCAGCCTGTACGACGGCGTGACGCGTCTCGTCCATGTCACTGATAACACCATCCGTAATGATGAGGAGAGTGAAGTACTGCTGTAGAGGGATGACAAGAGAGGGAAAGAGAGATGAGGAGAAGGAAGGATGCAAGACAGATAAAAGATGTTGAGGATGATATAATTAGTGAATTATATGACAACTGCTATCATTCATGATTCATAATGATGTAGGCTGAAGACAGGTGTAAATGCGGTAGGAAAATAATTGGAACAGACGGTGTAATGTCCTATAAACACTTATTTTGTAGTTGTGTTTTAATAGTGTTTTTCCAGTTTTATTGTGTAGCACTGTTTGGCTGTGTAGTCTTCACCAGAGCTATGTAAAAAGAGAGTCGCAACAACTCTGTTCACTCCAATGGACCACTAGCAGTGCACGAGAGTTGCAGCAGAACAAACAGTTTGTGGTGCACTTCTAAAAGTTAAGACATTTAAAGAATCAGATTTTATATTAGCATCACATCGGAATCAACACATCGGATAACATATCTGCGGTCTACACGAATCACGTGACGATCAAGCTCCGTTGTTGCAACTCTGTTTACAAGGCTCTTCACCTGTCCAAGGACACATACACACGCTTCAGAAGCATAAGCATCCCGTTCACTTCCATTCTATTGGAGCAAGGGGGAGGAGGAAGGGGCTGGAGCATTGGGTCGCTGCATTTTGATATAACGCTTTCAATGCAACATTGGTGAACTTTGTGTTAGCCAATAGGAAAGAAGTTCTGTGGTTGAATTGACAGGCATTTTGCTTGCAGTTTTCTTCCACAGAGACAGCCACTCCAACATAAGTCAAACAAACTACACAAAAATCCTGCACTGCCTGCAACCCACAAGACAACATGGGAAATTGACACGTTTGACGCTTCGGCATGCATTGGCTTCAACGCGGCACTGGCTCAGGAGGTACAGCGGGCGTTTGGGAACCAGAAGGTTCCCAGTTCGATCCTGGGCTCCCTAGAGTTAGTGTTGAAGTGTCCTTGAGCAAGACACTGAACCCCTAATTGCTCCCGATGAGCAGGTTTGTGCCATGCATGGTTTCCTCTGCCGTGGGTGTGTGAATGCGTGTGTGATTGGGTGACTGTAATGCACAAAGATAGGGCACTCGTCAATGTTCCCTAATGTTGAACTCTTCAGATGTAATGAAAATGTCACATCAAAATGGTTGCATCAGTTACTTTCTTTGTAATGCGTGTCCTCCGCTCATTCAATTACCCACATGCAAATACTTTCATAATCAGTATACCTTGTATACATACCAGCCCGTTCCCCTCTGTTCTCTGTCAGACTGTCTATGATCTATCTTGTGTTCATCATCACTCACCAGCCTTATTCCGTGTGTTTGTTTTCCCTTGTTTGATCACGTTTAATATTTGATTCGCTTTCGTTGGTCAGACTGATTTCTCATGTTTTTGTGAACTTCACTTTGTGCTGTGATTTGGATTTTTGTCATCTCCCTGTTTGGATTTGTTCACCTGCATTTGGACTGCTTACACGTGTATGACCACCTGTTTATCAGGCAATAAAAACATGCTTTTTGCATTTGACTTTATATCCCGAGCCTTTCTCTGTGCCTGGTGCTTTGATCTGTTCTGAGTCATTACAGATGGAAGGGATAGAAAAACAAGTGCACAAAGGAGAGAACACAGAAATAGACGTAGTCTTTCTCTTTTTTCATTCTGTTGCACTTCATTCATATGACCGATCATGCCATCTGTCCCCAGTGCAAGACAGATAAAGAGGAAGGCATGAAGAGGAGAGAAAGGGGGATGAAAGAATTGGACTGAAAAGTGCAGGGATAGAAAAGCAGAGAAGTTGTAAAAACCTGGGAAAAAGGATTAGGCTTTGGAAAATGGGATAATGCAAGGTACTGTGGAGGAGAATATCTGGTTACCGCAAAGCAGGACACACAGGCAAGGCAAGAAATTGCTTTCACGAGTGCCATGCCCTGCAGGGAAGCACTGTCACAAAGCGTCATAAGTGCCAAAGTAACACAAAACGCAACAGACAGTAGAAGTGCAAAGTAGCCTGATGTGACGCGTTGTGAGCTTGTAAATCTGCTATTTTTGACAAGCAACAACGCCACATGACAGGGTATGAATTAAGCATACGTGTTGATTTAACAAGTTATATCGATGTTCAGCATTCTGCCATGTGGTTCTAGCTTCACACATCGGCTGAAGGAAATAAATAAAGAAGAGGACAGAATGAGACAACAATGAGACTGAGAGCTAGAGGAGAAAAGGAGGCAGAGAGAAAGGTTTATGAAGAAAGCGGGATAAAGCATGGCAATCATGCTGTGTTCGCTAGAATGCATGTTAATTATGCTGGGACAGAGAGGCTAATTTAGCTGCAAAACAAAACAAAAAAATAAAACAAACATGTATCTACCGTACAACTTTATTTGTTTGTTTTTTATGTTTTTATTTAGTGTAGCTGTGGGGTTTGGTGTGGTTGTTAAAAGATGTGAGCTACTGTATATATACACTTAGATTGTTTCTATGCAGATACTGTATAAACAGTACCAAGGGAGATATGTATGGCTGTGCATGGACGAACTACTACGTTTCTGTAGTGTAATGTATACAGTGATAATATTCAGTATGAAGAGGGATGTAAATCACACTAGGATCTCAACTAGTGTTCAAAGGACACATAAACACAAAATGCCATTAAAACATGAAAAAGGGCAACATAAACGAAAAACAATGGCAGTGGCTCAAGGGGTAGAGTTGTCAGTGTGGATGTGTGAATGTAATGCATATTGTAAAGTGCTTGGGATAAAGGCACTGTAGAAAGGAATACCATTTACAACAAATGCACACAATAGTGCTAGAAATAGTCCAGTAAGCTACTGTAAAGAGTTGTCTGTGAGCAGTGGTTTCTGTCTGTGCATGCGTGCGTGCGTGCGTGCGTGTGTTTGTGTGTGCGTGCGTCGTGTGTCACAAGGGCTCTATACTAGGCCCCCTCCTGTTTTAGCTGTTCACTAAATATCTTCACCGAAAATAACCAATCTACAAGCTCACAACGCATCGTAAGGCAACACGTTGTGAGCTTGTAGATTGGCTATTTTTGCTGAATGTTATCCCAGAGAATAGAGATGCTAGGGTTCAGGTGGTTAAAAAAACACATCCGTGTCGCATACCGATTCATACTTCATTGTACGCAGTTGTTGCCACGCTCTCAAAATTGCAGATTTACAAGCTCAGAATGTGCCATGGATGCGATGCATTGTGAGCTTGTAAATCATTATTTATGTTATTGTTATTTGTTATTTCCGTATGCGACACCGCTGCACGATGGGGCATAAATTAGGCATAACACACAAATACTGTACATACGCACACACACACAGCTCTGCAGAGACATACAGAACAAGAGGCTCCATGTCACACAACCATGGCCTACACACACACGCACGTGCGAGCACACACACACACACACGTGCACACACACACAGAGCAAAAGGGCTCTGAAGTCTGTGTCTTTAATGTGCCAGCAGCTGCGCTCATTAGTGAATCATTACCACACAGACAGACAGGGACACACGGTGTGACACAGTCTAGAGGGCAGTCCATAGCGTTGCAGTGCATCTGCACAAACTGAAGGAACACAGTAACACACACACACACACACACACACACACACACACACACACACACACACACACACACACACACACACACACACACACACACACACACACACACACACACACACACACACACACACACACATACACACACACATGCAGGTTTTCTCATTATCCAAAGAATGAGTACATTGACTGAGTATAGCTGTAGATTTGTGCAGACCGCCCTCTTATTCCAACGTGCCCACTGACGCATCAACGCATCGCACGCACGCACACACACACTAGCCTTCCCTCGACCCCTGTATGTAATCGACATCTGCTTATGTCACATCGCATTGTCCGCTCCCTGCCTTCAACCTGCTTGAACTCATATTATAAAACAACAAAGACTCTTACATTAAGCAAAAAATAGCCCCTGAAACACTGAGAATACTGAACAATACAAAGTCTTTTGTCTATTTTCCTGTTCTCTAAAGGGTGGCAGGGTGCAATTAGGGACAAAAATCTGTGTGGGAGCATAGTGATACCCAGCTATTACCCTCAGATATAGGCAGGAGGAAAAGCTATTGGATACACACTGCAAAATTTAGAGTGTTCATTTAACTCTGAGAGTGTAAAAATGTAACCTAATGGATATGTACCAGTGAGTACTTTACTGTGTACTGTACAGAGAAGCTGTAGGCTATGTGCTTGATTTAGGGTGAGTTTTTTTTTTTACCTCCACAGGACACCATATTACAATGGTATGTTTTTAACGTCAAGGTTTATCGGCAACACAATTGATGATTCCGGCTTTTGACACACAGCAGTGGAATCGGTACAGCTGGCAGGCACAGCAGTATGTGGACGGCAGTGTGTTGCGGGGGTCGTTCATTCTCTGCGGTTCTCAATGGCCATAGCATTGCACTGACACCAGAAAGGTCTGGGGGATTGTATGCCTTGTGTGGACAAATTGAATTTTTTGTTAAAACTTTCTATACACGTTTGAAGGACCATGACAAAGACTTTTAATGTGTGGTAAAACTGAACGTCATGAAACCTTTAAGGGCTTCATGCCCTTTGAAGCCAAGTGGGTATGATATAATTGACAGGACACAATCATAGGCAATGTTATGGCTTCTATTTCCTGTGTAACTCATAGGACAAAGCATGGCACTAACACAACAGTATCCAGCACCACCAGTTATGCTGTTCAAAAGCTTCACTTTTAACCCGATGCATGGAACACAGCTTGAGCATGCAACCAACAGTGAACGGAGCGAGAGTAAGAATAGCACACAGCAGGACAGCTGGTTTGTCAGCACCATAAACAGCATGCTCACTTAGAAGTTCCTGTGTAGAATGTTCTAGAACAAGTAGTTCTGAACTGCTTATCGATTGGTTGCTCTGCCAACTAGAGGTAACCAGGAATTTGGTTAACCAGCTTTGTGTTCTTTTCTTCTCTTCAAATGTTCTTAACCACATATACAGCACCGTAGCGTCCCTGTTCTGGGCATAATAGGTGAACATTAGGCAACAACATTTGAGTTGTTAAATTTTGTGTAATTGGGATGGAGCTTAAGCAACATGTATGATGTTCTGATGGGCCACATATAGCCATACTGTGTTATGTGTGCACTGCATGTCCCTCCACACACGCACATAAAAAATGTAAAACGGGCCCCTCCCACTAACTTTGGAAGCCAATTACGGACGAACGGTAAGGACTATCAAAATTTGGAGGTGTTTATTGCATGGGTCCAGAGATCATGTGTACCGATTTTTGTGAGATTTGGACAAAATATGTGGGAAAGGGAAAATTCTAAATGGCGGAAAATCTATCCAGACGCAAATGGGCGTGGCCTATATAGGGAGTTGCGTCATGACCCAAGGAATCTAGGGGGGGGATATTTTTATTCTACGACCTAAGGTTCAAGAGTTATAGGCCAAAACGTAAAGTGGGATTTTATAGCGCCACCATGTGGCCGAATGATATAATTATTTTTTAAATAATTTCACACTAAATTATGAACCTCCCCTCCAAGTCTTGTAACTCTAGCCCTTACGGTTTCTGAGAAAAAAATACTTCAGAATTTGAGTTTTTTCATTTTCCCATTAAAGTGGATGGGGAAATTTAATGCACTAATAAATCAATATCAATTAAACTGTACAACGTATCTCTTAGCAAAGTACAAGCCTGTGATTCCCGATGAAGCTGGTCAATTTGACATATGGCACGAAATTGGGGGAAAAAAACTGTGGGAGGAGTAGCGCGACAAAATAAAGTTTATCTAGAAGAAGAATAAAGAAAGTTTATAGAGTACTATAGTCTGGTTGCCCTATTCGGGCAACCACACTAATTAGAAGCATTGCTAGAAGCATTATGTACAGTAATAGCTAGAGCGCAAAAGTATTTCATGAATGTTCAGACAACAGATGTCAGGCTTTTAAACTAACCGTTGTACATGTGAAATTAATCAAGATTGAGCAACTAGCGACTGTATAGGTGGAATAGAGATTGTCCCCAGATGAGCAGCCATTATTCTCATCAGCTTTTTCGTTAGTCCCATGGTCCGGAGCGACGATTACTCGGCTATTAATTGGCTAGTTTTTTGTTAGGCCAACAGAGGATATACTATATCCCATAGCCTGCTGGCGGGACCATTTCTCACATATTATGCATGTTCAACAATGGCAAGTCAGTTACCCAGCCAGTCTGTAAGCGACATGGACTCATATTGGCCGTCCCCCGGGACCGGCAATAATGATGGGTCAACTGAGATTAAATAATGAGTTGAATGTGATGAGGAATGTATTGGCATCAATTAATGCTGTGTCATTCAATGTGTTTAGTTAATGTGTTTGAGAGACTGTGAGCAACAACACAAAGCTTATTAATTTATTCAGGCTCTTTGGCACTATGAGTTTTATATTGTAGCCTAGAGCCACTAGCTCTTTTTTTTTAACACTTCAAATAGAAAGGTCCTTGGCTGGAGTACAGTGAAATAAATTATTTTGCTGAAAGGTAGCCACCCCACACCCACACACTTCTTTGCTCTGGCAAGCTATGGGAATTATGTGTTCAAATCTCACACTCTTCAGGTCAAAATAAGTTTTGCAAGCCAACTCAAGCACTGTTACTCTTTAATCACTTACACCCTCTAGACTTAGTAAACTGGACCTGAGTTGGCTCTGTATACATGGACCACTTTTTTTCCGTCAACATCAAATCTCTTTGCCAAAAAAAAATGCTGATCTACAAGCTCACAACACGTCGAAAAGCGACGCGTTGTGAGCTTGTAGATCGGCTATTTTTGGCAAAGAGCTCCCCCACAATAAGGATGCTGGGGTTCAAGTGGTCAACTTTAAAATACACTTTTAAAGCCAGCATGCAGAGAGGACAGAATGAGAGGCTGACAGAGGACAGTCACTCTGCATCTCTGCAGAGACGCAGAATGACTCTGTGGCTCAGTGTGTAGCAGATATAGGCCAACATTATCACTTACAGCTGCCCTTTCCTGCTGCAGGGCCTGGGAGGCAAAGCGCGCCACGTGGTTGATGATGGGAGAAAAGTTAGTAGGACCGTAGAAACGGATGTGAGGGAGGCAGGTAGAGTAAGCCTGGGCTATACCTTCCACACCTACAGGAGACACACAGACAGAGCACACTTATTGTTATAAATACACCAGTTTGAACAAGTTTGTTAAAATTGGTAAAAGTGTTAGTCTCACTACAATTATGGTCCTAACACACCAGGGGCGAAATATTTTCAGATGCATGGTCAGATCATTTATTTAAATGTATGTTATCATTGAGTAGTGACAAGAGTGGACCGGAGTTCATCTGTGTTTTTGTAACTGGGTGGGAACCAAAATTATCTACCAGCAAAAATGGAAGAGAAATGTAACAAAACATTGCCTGTACACTGCACAAAATAAACAAATCCAACACACAGCTTTTGTTGGCATAACATACTTGTAGCAGTCAGTCGCCATGTTTGTTTCACACATGGACGCTATATAGACTAGTATACCGAAGTCTAAAGTTAAAATGACACCCCCTGTGTCATAAATATTTTTTCAAATAAAAAAACTCCCATTGACTTTTTTTTTAAATCAATTATTAATAATTGTGTTCCAGAAAAAAAGCGTCCAGCTATTTTGTCAGGGATGGCTCTGTGTCATTTATGGTATTTAGTTATATTTGATACAGTCTGTATCAAATACAACATGTCACACAAACCAACTACAGCGCTATATGGTGGAGGAGAACAGTCACAACTGTAAGTTATAACTTTGGAATTACTATTACTAGACTGGTCACCAGCCTACCCGGGAACGATGCAAGTCGGGAACAATGTAAGTTGGAAATGCATGCCCAACCCGGTTATGCAAAACCTGTTGTACCCGTGCCAGAGTACCCGTCTGTCTGCCGGTCTGCCTGTGTCCCTTTTTGTGCCCATTTATGGATATTCCTGATGGCATCAGTATATGCCCAAATATGGGCATATCTGTCGGATCGGTGATTCTGGACAACCGGATCTCCATACTGGACATGCCTATATGTAATGCCCATATATGGAGATCTATGATATCATCAGTATATGCCCATATATGGGCATATCTGTACATATATGGAGTACCTCCATATATGTACCTCCTTTTATGCTAAAATATAACTCCATATATGGGACAAACTCGCATCAATCCCGACTTGCATCATTCCCGACTTGTGTGGTCCCGAGTAGGCCAATGCCCAAAGGGCAAGGGTCTAGTAAAAAAAACCAAAAGGACTCATTTTTGGTTTTTGGAACACAGTCAAAACAGTCAAATGGGATTTTTAATGGGTAAAATTCTTCATGACCCGGGGGCGTGGTGTTGACATCAGGACTTCGGTACACTATTGATGTGTGCCCCTGGGTGAGCGCTCTATGGAACGGTTCCTGCCCATACTGTCAGTGGCCCAGCACCCTTGTATCCACTGTTTGCCTCAACATTCCCCAGGCTGTCTTTCTAAAAGAAATTACACATAAAATGCAAAGGAAAGCTCACCTAAACAAAAAGGGTTGGTGGGGTTGAAGTTGATGGCAAATTCATGGGACACCTGAAAACAAAGAAATACAGAACACTGTTCACTCCATCCTCACCCATCCATCTGCACATACTGTACATCATCTCTCCATATTCATCAGAAGATCCATTCAAATGAAGCCATGACAGAGATGTTGAAGCAACAATCTGTACGTTTTAAGTCTCCCTCAAGAGAGAGGTAATTGCAACAGTGCCTGAACTACAATAAATACATCTGGTGCGTTTTCTGCTTCAAATTCACTTTATTGACATTGTCAACCAAACAGATCAGTGGCCTGGTGGTTAAAAGGTCAGTTAAATACCAAAGGTCGTGTGGCCTTTGCCTTCAGAGCCCCTACCCTTTGGAATGCCCTGCCCCTGGATATCAGGCTTGATGAGTCTGTCCCCCGTTTTAAATCGCTCCTTAAAACCCACTTTTATAGATTAGCTTTTAATGCCCATTCCTCTTGATTCTAATCTATCTCAGCTGGTCTTTCACCAGTATGAAGGTAGTATGTCCTTATTTATTTGCATATTTTTCTGCATAGTTTTTAATGATTGTTTTGTTTTGTGTGTTGCTTTCTTTTGTTGTTTCCTTTGTAAAGTACTTTGTAACCCAGTTTTGAAAGGTGCTATATAAATAAAGTTGTATTATTATTAGAGTGTCCACCCTGAGACTGGGAGGTCAGGGTTCAATACCGGCAGAGTCATAACATAGACTATAAAAATGGTACCCACTTTCTCCCTGCTTGGTGCATCAATGGTTGGATTGGGGGTAAGTGCCGGTGACATAGCTAGTAGCATGTCCAGGGGGTGTATTTGTACATCAAGCGGTACAGAAACAGGAGCTAGGCTCCTACTAACAGTGTGCTACCCAACACCAGGGTCAAATTTGTTGTTGCAATATGCCTATTTATTTCTATATTTTCAACACCAGAGGAAGGTTCCAGTGGCCTCCTGTACCACAGGATATTCTCATCCATTAACTATTCCAGCTACTGCATATCTATCCACCTCTGTCACTCTCATTCCTCTTGTCTCACTTCCTCTCTCAGCACCGATAGGCTCTTGTTATAATTACACTGACTAGTGGAAGGACTCATCTGTCCATTTTCTGCCTCTCTCCCACTCTCTCCACCATTCCCGCATCCCTTCTCTCTTTCTGTCTTTCTCTCTCTCCTTTGTCCTTTTCATCAGCTCAGTACCATGGCAACACAGATGGGTTGACAGTTGCGTAATCATGTGAATATGCATGTATAATATCAATATGTACACTCTGTCTGTGTGCACTTGTTTGTGCATGTGTTTGTGTGTGAATGTGCGTGTCCAATACATACTTGTGAGTATAAACACACCTGAGTGTGTTGCATTGCAAGCTTTACCACTAAACACTGTCTACTTTTCTATTTCTTCATCTCTTGCCGTCTCATGTACAAAAATATATCGTCTCTGTCGGGTGGAAACCTCATATGTCCAAAACACTTTTCAGGATTCAAATTCAAAAGCAGCAAAAGTATTAGATTGCGCTGCGTTTCGAGCTTGTACATCTGCTACTTTTGATGCTTTTGTCAAGTAGGGTGTTAATTTACACAAAAAGTTGAAATACGGAGATAGGAGGTTTCTGCCCGACAGCAACGATATGAACTTCTATTATGCACACAAATTACACATAATGACACCACTCTTTCACTCTCTATACAAACAGACAGACAGTCCGACAGACAGACACACAGGAGCGTGCATGTGCACGTGCACGTGCACACACACACACACACACACACACACACACACACACACACACACACACACACACACACACACACACACACACACACACACACACACACACACACACCTTCCAGTCTGGCGGGAGTTGGGCTCCAAATCCCAGAGCAGGAAACATTTTGTCGCTGAGGAGGAAACCATGGCAACAGATTGGAAGGTTATTTTGACCATTATGTCAGTAACGGATGTTGACAGTAAACAAAAACAATGGTGTTACATTTAGTTTTGCAGTGAGATACTGTACTGTGTATTCACACACATTACGGAGCAACAGCTGGTAAAGTGATGAAGAGAGCAATGTTTTTTAGCTCGAGACCCAAAAGAGACATTTTATTATATATCAATACATCCAATTAGTGCTGATGTATTGATCTAGCCATAATTTGGCACATGGCCAAGATGATGGCCAACTTGTTTTTGATGTGTTCTTCTTCAACAGGGATTCCAGCCAAAATGGCAACTTTATACTGTAGGTACTCACGTGTCGTAGTCCTGTATTATTTGTCCCACAGCCAAGATGGCTGCCAGATACTCATTGCTGCCCAGTGGATTGATGTAGTGGAGAGAGAAGGGCTCCCGAGGGTTTCCATTGGATGCAGTGAAGTCTATACCGACCTAGAGGGATAGAAACAAATAGCTCAGTGTTTGAAATGGACATTTTTCTATGCCATTTAGTATTTCCGTTAATGCCTGATGTGCACTGTGTCCCGCACCAAAGATAGCCGATCTACAAGCTCACAACCTGTCATGATAAAGTGCGAGCAATTTAATCACTTACACCCCCCCCCTTACATCTCTATTAAATAGTGTCCACTTAAATAAAGAAAAATAAAAGAGCATCTTATGCAACTGGATGCCACATGTAAATTCCGTTAGAATGATGGTGGCAGCATTGGTCTAGTAGTGGTTCAAGAGGCTACACGTTTACTCACAGTAAGTCATTATGAATAAGAATATCAGCAAAATGCCCTCAATTATTAACAGTGACTAGTGGAGGTCAGGCCTAATCCTTACCGGGGAATAAAGGGGAAAAAAGCAAAAAAGTACACCTGTAACTATGTACTTATAATTTTCCCAAACTAAAATATATATTTAAAAAAAGAGACATATACAGAGACCGTGGTACCTACAATGCAAGAGCAGGTGCACAGCCCCTCACTCTTTACTTTACTGCTGCATATCTACCAAAACGGTCAAACCTTAATGAGCGTTTTTTTCCTTCTGAGCCACCCACCAGAAACCCCATGGTCTGCTCTCCTCAAAACTCCATAGAACCAGCTAGGCTAAAGCGGCATCTAACACACACATATGCAAAATACTGTAGCATTTATTTTTCTTCCACAAACATCCCATCATCAGCAGCAGGATGCTGTCTCTTTGTGTTACAGTGTGTAGAACAGGGGCGCGTACGTTCTCTCCCTCCCACCGCCTCCAGGGAAGTCTTTCCCTGTGCAGAGATTAGGATTAGAGCCATACTAAGTCTGATTGAACACCGTAGAACTGCTCTCCCTGTATATGAGTGAGTGTGTGTGAGTGTGTGTGTGTGTGTGTGTGTGTGTGTGTGTGTGTGTGTGTGTGTGTGTGTGTGTGTGTGTGTGTGTGTGTGTGTGTGTGTGTATACAGTATGTGTGAGATTGTGCGTGCATGTGCATGTGTAAATGGGTCAGTGCATGTAAGCAGGAGTTATTTGTGCATGTTTGGTTATGTGCACAACATGCAGATGTCTTGGTCAGAGTGTAGTAGCAGGAGAGTTCCTGCAAAAGAAAGATTGTGTGCGAGTGCATCTTGGCAAGTGCCTTTTGGTTGGTCATAGTATGAAAGTGGAGGAGAAGCAAGAGAGAAAGAGTGAGGAAGATGTTGCCCGTGTGTGAGTGTGTGTGTGTGTGTGTGTGTGTGTGTGTGTGTGTGTGTGTGTGTGTGTGTGTGTGTGTGTGTGTGTGTGTGTGTGTGTGTGTGTGTGTGTGTGTGTGTGTGTGTGTGTGTGTGCGCGCGCGTGCGTGCGTACGTGCATGCGTGTCTATAAACCAGAGTTAGCAGCAGGGGGGAGGAACTGCATGTATGAAGATGGCACTGTGCACATTTATTTGCATGTTTGAGCAATGAGGAAAGATCTGCAGGTCTGCGACAAAAGCCACAAGATTAACTGAACCTGAGGGGAAATCAGCAGGGATTCAAGAGTGCTCCATTCTGGCTTAAACTGCTTATCTCAATACCACTACTACTCAGAACCAGAAGTTCCAGCAAAGGCAACAGCTCTCGTTCCTCTTAAACAAGCCGGACAAAATGCCACAGGTACCCTGCACCTCAGACACTCACGTTTGTGTTTTTCTTTAAGCTGTATGTTTTTTTCAGAAAAAATCTTAGTTCACAGGTTATAAATAGTAAATGGTGCATTTATACAGCACCTTTATCCAAAGCGCTTTACAATGTGCTTTACATTCACCCATTCACACACCAATGGTGGAGGCAACCATGCAAAGCACCAACCTCTTCGGGAGCAGTTAGGGTTAAAGTGTCTTGCTCAAGGACACTTCGACACTAAGCCAGGAGGAGTCACGGGTCGAACTGAGAACCTTCCGATTCCCAAGTGGCCACACTAGCTTCTGAGCCACGCTGTGAAACTGAATAGTTGCACTTTCTTTTTTGACAGTGTACAAAGTACATCCATCCATTTCCTTTTTTACACACCAAAGCAAGAAAAAGTCAAAGGAAAAAGACAATAGAAAAACGAATGCAAAAAGACAAAAACGAATGCAAAAAGACAAAAAACAACCCTCCCCTCCAAGCCCTCCCCCCACCCCAGAATGGCACAATAAACAACATTGACTACAACAACCTTCGCAGTAACAGCAACTTTATAACCTCAACCAAGAGGAGTTATTGAAGGCAGAGTATCGAGAAAAGAGACCCAAATTGTGTTAAATATTTCGGGTAATAGTTGATCTGCATAACCACATTTTTACTTTTGACAAATCAGTTGATTCACCTGGAATTGTGGTCATGGCTGTGGCTGCATCAGGAGAGAAATGTTGGACTCTGTGTAAAGTCAGGGCACGACATAATAACACAATATTCCTCTATTAGTGTTATTTTTGTCTGCAACCTTGTCAGAACATTCACTTTTGGGTCCCGGCCCACTAGTGCGGAAGCATTAGCATAAAGTAGAGCACACAGAAGAACAGGCTTCATGCTTCCATCTGCATTTGACATTCAGCTGCATTTAAAGGATGTTTTTAACTACTTATAATCTCTGCATGGCTGTCTGAACTAGTCATATCACACAACTTGTTTTTCCATACCAAAGAAACTTCATATTTAGGTTGCACTTCTAGGTAGGAAGTTAACATTGTTGGTTTCAGGTTGATGGTTAGGATGTTGTCTATATATTGTCATGTTTATTGTGTATTGTGTATTGTTTTTGCTCTTGGTATTTTTTGAATTTTTTGTTACTGAGTGTACAGCACTTTGGTTCAATACTGTTTTAAATTGTGCTCTATAAATAAAGTGAATTGGATTGGATTTAAAGGTTGTTTGCAGTAACTACAGCTAGCAAAAGTATGGTATAATTAAAGTTATTTTATAATTATCATATTTTTTTCAGTGAAATCCATTATTATTAAAGCATATATATAATTAAAATACAATCCCTTATATGATATAGTCTGTGTACTTGATTGGAGGCATTTTCAGTTAGATATTAAGGTATAAATCTGTCGAAAAGGGGATTCTATGGAATCTAAATTCAAATCTGGTCAATATTGAGGAACATGAATGTAAATGCAACTTTTAATGCAGAGTACTGTTATAATGACAACTGCAAAGGTGCCTACTTCATTTATTACACCCAGTGCAAGTACTGTATCTCTTTCAGTTATGCCCCACCACCCACTAACCTGCTTAGTGGGTGGATGTAATGATAAACTTAAACCTGTATTACGTAACTTATTTTAGTTGTATAAAATTTTATTTTGTCCAATCTGTAGTATGTCAATATAACTCATACAATTGGGGTGGTTGTTTTTGGTCCCCCGGCTCTTCTATTGAGACATTGAGATTCTGTGTCTAGGTTGGATACGAACCTTTGACACAACCCTGTTTCTGGCTTGACACTTTTGAACCGAAGGTCAACATTTAATTTCTCTGCTGAGCAAGCAGGCAAGCTATATTTAAATAAACATATATATCTTTTTGAAATGCACTAAATTTCAATACAGCAATGCATTGATATAAAAAAGAAAATGTACTTCATAATTTGTACTTTTGAATACTTTACTATACTAGTATTTATTTATTTGAGTATATACTTTGTCCACCACTGCATGTGCCAGTGGTTCAGTGACAGGAAGAATTCAATGTGCTCTTTTCCTTCTCACATAATGTCGCTCTCTGTCGCTCTCTTTAGCATCTTTATGTGTCTGCTTCTGTCACTGTGGCACACACATACCATCCTCGACAGCACAACGCGTAACTATGGCAACGCTAATGTTCTATTTGCTTTAAAGTGTCATTTCTGACACCAAGATGAGAGGGTAAAAATGGACGGACACAAAGAGCAATCTGTCTGTGTGTGTGTGTGTGTGTGTGTGTGTGTGTGTGTGTGTGTGTGTGTGTGTGTGTGTGTGTGTGTGTGTGTGTGTGTGTGTGCGTGCGTGTGTGTGTGTGTGTGTCCATCTGTAACAACACCATAGTGACAACATCCCTGCAGAGTTACTGAAGCAGGCGGTGTGCCTCGGCACAAGAATATTTCATCCGTACACAATGGAGGCCTTAGACCAGGAGGACCACCCCCCAAACCACGGAAGAACCAGTGAACAGTAAATGTCATCACCGTCTCCAAGAACAAACACAACACATTTGTCACAACAGCAGAGGAATCTCCGTCCTGTTTCTAGCAATGTCTTGAAGTGGATGAGTGACGCATTACTGATAATGTGTGTGTGTGTGTGTGTGTGTGTGTGTGTGTGTGTGTGTGTGTGTGTGTGTGTGTGTGTGTGTGTGTGTGTGTGTGTGTGTGTGTGTGTGTGTGTGTGTGTGTGTGTGTGTGTATTTGCAGTCAACAATCAAATCATGCCTGCCCATTTATATGGACACAAAGGTATGACATCACTAGGGACACAAAAGGATAGTTTTTCCAGAGGGACCAAAATAGCATAATGATGATTTCCTCTATTGCTTTCTCAAACACTCTCTCTCTCTCCCACCCCTCTCCCTCTCCCCCCCCCCCTCTCCCTCTCCCTCTCCCTCTCTCTCTCTCTCTCTCTCTCAAACATACCTTTATTGTCTCCGCCGAAGGTGGAGAATATGTTTTCGCTTTGTTGTCTCCGCCGAAGGTGGAGAATATGTTTTCGCTTTGTGTGAGCAAACATTGTTAGCCAAGCTAACATTGGGCAAGCTCCACGTGACACGTGTCAATTTGTTGACACCAATGCCTCTGATTGGCTAGAGGGACGCGTGACGAAATAAAATTCTATAAATAGGTGTGTCACTTCAAAAAGCCCTTACTTTTTGAAGTGAGGTAAAACAGGATCAATCAGACTTGATTGGAACAGTACCTTCAGTAAGTCCAAGTCACCCGTCTGTGCGTGTGTGTTTCCCTCTGAGAACACCTAACATTGGTCAAGCAAAGGCGCAGAAGGCCAAAGCTAAGAAAGCATACTCATCTACAATTGTAACGTAGAAGAGGACTAGAGTTGAAATGATCCCACAACAAAGCCGAACTCTTAATACGTGTCAATATGTTGACATCAATGTCTCTGATTGGCTAGAGGGACGCATGACGAAATACAATCCTATAATAAAAAGGTGTGTCACTTCAAAAAGCCGTTTACGTTTTTGAAGCGAGGTAAGACAGGATCAATCAGTCTTGATTGGAACAGTATCTTCTAGTCCAAATCACCCGTCCGTGCGTGTGTGTGTGTCCCTTTGAGAACACCTGACATTGGTCAAGCAAAGGCGCAGAAGGCCAAAGCTAAGAAAGCATACTCATCTACAACAGTAACACAGAAGAGGACTAGAGTTGAATTGATCCCACAACAAGACCGAAATCTTAATACGTATTAATATGTTGACACCAATGCCTTTGATTGGCTAGAGGAATGCATGACGAAATACAATTCTATAAATAGGTGTGTCACTTCAAAAAAACGTTTACGTTTTTGAAGCGAGGTAAGACAGGATCAATCAGTCTTGATTGGAACAGTATCTTCTAGTCCAAATCACCCGTCCGTGCGTGTGTGTGTCCCTCTGAGAACACCTAACATTGGTCAAACAAAGGCGCAGAAGGCCAAAGCTGATCAAACACACCAATCAACTGCTGAAACTGTTCAAGACAATGAAGATGAAGAAGACACAAGTATTTGAACAAACCAGTCAATTATGACGACTCCCATATGATAGATTGCTTCAATGTAAACAGAGCATTGCTTCAATTAAACAGAGCTAAGAATCATAAAGAAAGAATGAAATTAATCAGAGACAAAAAATCGCTAAATGACAAAAGACGAAGACTAGCCATGAATGCTTACAATATGACACAGCAAAGATTGCTACAATCTCTGGAAGAAAAAGTAGAAGAGTCTGAAGAGAACATCGAAAGGAAAAAAAGAAACATATTTTTAAACATTAGAAGACAAAATATGATTTTTAAATCATTTTTTTTTAAATAAATATTTCTTTAACATACACCTTTTTATTTAACTACAGTATATATCTTTTACTCTACTGTATCTCATTAGTTATTGCTATGATAATATAATTGCTATAGTCTGCTGGCGGAGACTTGTGCTCCGAGGAGCACATTTTCTAGTTTATTGTCTTTTTCTTTGTCTGTTTGTCTTTTTTTATGTCTTTAGTACAGATATCCCTCTCTATTTCCATGTTTCAGTATATCCACATCCATTCATTCCCTTTTCCTCAATTACCCCCCAACCAAATCCCTTTCTTCTTTATCGTTATTCTCCGTATGTAAATGGCTGCCATCCTGTCGTACCCCCCACGGAAATAGAAATATGGATGATGATGAACACAAGGATGGAACCTTATTTTTAGACCTTGTTTTTAAGCATGTGGAAACATGTATGTCATCATTGACGGTGGTAATGAGGAGTGTGTGTGTGTGTGTGTGTGTGTGTGTGTGTGTGTGTGTGTGTGTGTGTGTGTGTGTGTGTGTGTGTGTGTGTGTGTGTGTGTGTGTGTGTGTGTGTGTGTGTGTGTGTGTGTGTGTGTGTGCGTGCGTGCGTGTGTGTGTGTGTGTGTATGTGGGGGGGGGCACAGTAGAAGTGCAGGAAAACAGACTGGCTTAGGAACATTTCACCAAATCATTGAGTAAGCCAGACAACTGCCTAACATTTCACATGCAGGCTCATGGTATATGTACACATGTCCAGTCTACAGAACTGAGAAGGTCTATACGTGTGTGTGTGTGTGTGTGTGTGTGTGTGTGCGTGCGTGCGTGCGTGCGTGCGTGCGTGCGTGCGTGCGTGCGTGCGTGCGTGCGTGCGTGCGTGCGTGCGTGCGTGCGTGCGTGCGTGCGTGCGTGCGTGCGTGCGTGCGTGCGTGCGTGCGTGCGTGCGTGCGTGCGTGCGTGCGTTCACGCATGAGAGAGAGGGAGAGAGAGAGAGGGTGAGACCGAGAAAGATGATAAAAAGTGAGGTACTCAATTGTAAGGGAGAGATACAGCATACATAATAGTGGTGGTGAAAGACATTGTAATTCTTACAGTGAACATGAGTTGGCATCCTCCCAGAATATAGTCCAGGAAAGTGTAGTTCCTCGTTATCTAGAGACACAAGAATCACAGCATTACAGAGGAGACAACATTTTCAGCCTTCAAAGCCTCCAATGACCCTTACACAACGCATACTGTAGTATACGACAGTAGTATCTGATGATCAGTATAGTAGTAGTAGTGTATTTTCTGAGAAGAGCCACGCATAGACAGACACACGTGGTTCTCAACCTGTGGGTCGAGACCCCCAGGGGGGTCCCACATGATTTGGTCCCCAGATAACAGTGAAGTGACAATTTAAGGACTTGTAAGACCTTTCTAATACCTTAAAAAAAAAAGAATAAGAACCATAACTGCATCAAAAGTAATCAACACAACTATACTATAACAACTGGACAAACATTGTCCAAAATGTCAAATAAGTGAGGCAAAAATGTAGAAAATTGACGATCTACAACGCCTAGCAACGCAAGCATAGTCAATTTAAGTCCTTGATTGGCCACCCCACCCCGTCAGCTTAACTAATTGGCCTCGCTTTGTTTGTGCCACGTTGGTAATATAAGTGGCAGCGTGCGCAATGGAACAGAAAGTAAGAGATGTGTGGTGAGGGAAGCAGATGAAAGTGGCGGCGCAATGCAAAGCACCATCCAGCAAAGCACAGTGGACTGTGGAGCAAAACTACTGTACCGATCAGCGCCATATTTCTTGCGAGTAGGCCAACTTACTCGCAAGAACCCCTAAATAGCACACTTCTTTTTCATGTAATATATTTTTTGATTTTTTTTTTAAGGACCAATTCACCCTTTTTCAACCTGTTCATGTAATTTTTCCATACATATCATCATATCATCATATATATCATAGTCGGTTCATACTAATGCTCATTAGAAGATGGTACCTTCACCATGTCTGTCTACACGCTGACATAATCGGTAAGGTAAGTTCTGTAAAAGATTTCAAACTTCATTTTTTTTATTAATGCGAGAACAATGGCTGCAAGAACAATGGCTTCTATTTCAGCAAGACTGTAGTTTCTATTAGCTTGGAATCCCCATTGATGATTGATGATATAAGTGGTAGGCAGGTTTGTCCATAGCCGACCCATTTTCAACCTTACCGACCAACGGTAAGGTTGAAAATGGGTGAATTGCTCCTTTAGATTTGATATACTGGATGTCCACATTTGGAGATGACTGACATATAACAGTCACATATATGGTCATATAACATCATTGTTACACCAGAAACACCAGTGTGTCAGTGTCCATTTGACCTACAACACAATGCTAGAAATTGAATGATGATCACTATGATGTCAGAAATCCATTACTACTGGATCCTGCCTGTCCTTTTTTGTTGGTTTTATTTAAGAAAAGCAATGTCACAGGCTTTGCGGCCCTGACAAACCGAAACTCATTTAACAATAGCGTCCTCGGAGCAGACAAAACCACAGAAAGATATTCACATTTTAACTTGCTCTTTCATCATAGAAACAAGTGGGCTTATAACCAAAACGATCCATGTTCTCTGGGAGAAGTGGTGTTAGTGTTCCGTGTAGAAATATTGTTAGTGGGAATGAAAACATAGTCGCACCACCGGAAGTGAAAGGCTGAAGGCAGACCATCTAGGCACGATCCGAGGTTGGTCCAGACAGCACTGGCCTATAGTCACTCTGCACACACATCATGCGAAGTCCGTCCCCTCTGGCCTCTCCCCTCTCCTCTCCTCCCTCCCCGCTTTGCTTTGCGGCCCTAACCTCTAGTCCCAACCTCCCAACCGTGGTCATGTGGTAAGGAGGTCAGACTTCCTGTATCTGGTTGCTATGGCAACCTGCCAGATCAGGCTGAGGGTCTGATAGGCAAATCGCAAAATCAATCAAGCCGAGAGTCTGATCACTGATCGAGGTGGGGTGAGGAGCCAAAAACATAGCCAGAGCTCTGATCAACAGTCTGTGGCGGGTCTTGGAGGCATGTGGAGTGATCCTGTGCTTGCGAATCCCGCACGAACTTTCGGAGCTTTTGTCAATTATATAGTAGTAAGATAGTAAGATAAGATATATATATATATATATATATATATATATATATATATATATAATTATTTTTTTATTTTTTTTATTGTTACACCAGAAACACCAGTGTGTCAGTGTCCATTTTACCTACAACACAATGCTAGAAATTGAATGATGATCACTATGATGTCAGAAATCCATTACTACTGGATCCTGACTGTCCTTTTTTGTTGGTTTTATTTAAGAAAAGCAATGTCACAGGAAATTATATATATATATATATATATATATATACTAGATGTCAGGGCCGCTTCGCGGCCCTCACATCTAGGCCCGATCCGTCCAGACAGCACTGGCCTAGTCACTCTGCACACACGTCATGCGAAGTCCGGCCCCTCTGGCCTCTCCTCTCGGCTCCTCTCCTCTCCTCCCTCCCCGCTTTGCGGCCCTAACCTCTAGTCCCAACCTCCCAACCTCGGTCATGTGATAAAGAGGTCAGACTTCCTGTATCTGGTTGCTATGGCAACCTGAGGGTCTGATAGGCAAATCAGAGAATCAATTAAGCCGAGAGTCTGATCACTGATCGAGGTGGGGTAAGATGCCTAAAACATAGCCATAGCTCTGTGGCGGGTCTTGGAGGCATGTGGAGTGATCCTGTGCTTGCGAATCCCGCACAAACTTTCGGAGCTTTTGTCAATTATATAGTAGTAAGATATATATATATATATTCTTTTTTTTCTTTCTTTTTTTTATATATATATATTTCTTTTTTTTTTCTTCATTTATATTAACAAGACCTAGCCTAGGTCTCTGGTTCGATTTTGTTTTTATATATTTGCCAGACCCAGGGGGTCGGCCTACATGAGGCTTTGTCGGTCTGTCCCTCTTTTCCTACTCATTTTTCCCATACCTGTGTCATTTTTCCCATACCTGTGTCCCTCTTTTCCTACCTATCCCCTTGATTAGCCAAGCTTCGCCTGACGTAGTGCTTTGATCTTCAACCACTAGGGGTCTGGCAGTGCTCCGAGGAGAACCTTTTTAATTTTTTTAACATTTTACTTATTGCTGTATTTTCATGTTTTTCATTGTTTAAGCCCTCATCCCCCCATCGGTGAAGCTGGTCTCAAGGGTTCCCTTCCTTTGGGTTTAGACGCTTGGGATGGACACCTGTTACATTAATCACAGCCTCCTTTGTCTGGTGGTAAAGGAGGCAGTGGCTGTACAGCCACTCTGCGACTCATTTTGTGAGCCAAAGGGTTTTGGGAACTCCTGCATTTTGGGTAAATGCCGGGAACCTCAACCTTACCGACCAACGGTAAGGTTGAAAATGGGTGAAGTGCTCCTTTAGACTGATTTTATATACTGGATGTCCACATTTGGAGATGACTGACATGGTCATATAACATCATTGTTACACCAGAAACACCAGTGTGTCAGTGTCCATTTGACCTACAACACAATGCTAGAAATTGAATGATGATCATTATGATGTCAGAAATCCATTATATATATATATATATATATATATATATATATATATATATATATATATATATATATATATATATATATATATATATATATTTATTTATTATATATATATATTTTTTATTATATATATATATTTATTATTATTAATTTTTTTTCTTTTTTTTCTCTTTTATATTAACAAGCCCTAGGTCTCTGGTTGGATTTCGTTTTTTTACATATTTTTTAAACATTTTACTTTTTGCTGTATTGTTATGTATACATGTATATGTTTTTCATTGTTTAAGCCCTCATCCCCCCATCGGTGAAGCTGGTCTCAAGGGTTCCCTTCCTTTGGGTTTAGACGCTTGGGATGGACACCTGTTACATTGGTCACAGCCTCCTTTGTCTGGTGGTAAAGGAGGCGGTGGCTGTACAGCCACTCTGCGACTCATTTTGTGAGCCAAAAAGTTTTGGGAACTCCTGCATTTTGGGTAAAGGTCTGAGGGTGTGGGGTCAAGGGACACATGGCACCTGGCATGTTTTGGAAGTGAGGCTGCACCTCTCTGGTGGCCGGCCTTGGAGTGAGGCAGAGCTGGGCCATCTGGCCAGTGGCTGGATGGGCGGCACAATTCTGGGCTTGGGGTAAGGCTACGAAGTGGACTGGCTGGTAGGGATTGATGACTGGGTTGGGTACTGCGCACATGTTGTTGCGCTGGTTGTACTGGTTAGCTATGTAAACCTGGCGCTCCTCCTTCCGCTGAGCCAGGGCCACGTACACAGGCTTGGTGCCCATGATGCGCCCCTTCATGTCTGTCAGTGCTTTGGTGGCCTCCTCCGGAGACGAGAAGCAGACAAAGCCAAAGCCTCTGCTGCGCCCACCATCCATCATGACCCTAGCGCTGGTGATGGTGCCAAAGGGTGTGAATTCCTTGCAAAGGCGTTCGTCATCAATGCTGTCATCTAGATTTTTCACATACAGATTGGCACCCTGGTAGCGAGTCATGCGGCCCTCTTTTATTTGTTCATAGTTGTGCTTGAGCTCAGTTCGTCGCTCCACCTTCTTCTGGGCGCGTGCCACAAAGATCATCTTGCCATTCAGCTCTTTCCCATTCATGTCATCCACTGCCTTCTGACTATCTTCGTGCCTCTCAAAGCTCACAAAGCCAAAGCCTTTTGACTTGCCACTGTCATCCCTCATGATACGAACACTCGTTGTACTGCCATATTTACTGAAGACCTCCCGCAGTTTCTCTTCATCCATATCCTCGCCAAAGTTCTTAATGTAGACATTTGTGAATACCTTGGCTCGGGCACTTAGTTCAGCCTCGCGCTCTTTGCGAGATCTGAAGCGGCCCACAAACACTTTCCGGTCATTGAGCAGCATACAATTCATTTTCTCAGTGGCCCGTTCAGCTGCCTCCGGAGTCTGAAAATGCACAAAGCCATAGCCTTTGGAGCCATTCTCATCACAAACCACCTTGCTGGACAAGATATCGCCAAAAGCAGAGAAGGTGTCGTACAGGGCCTTGTTGTCGATGGACCTGTCTAAGTTCTTAATGAAAATGTTGCCAATGCCACTCTTTCTCAATGAGGAGTCACGCTGGGACCACATAATGCGTACAGGCCGTCCCCTGATCATAGTGAAGTTCATTGTGTTCATTGCACGCTCAGCGTCAGCAGGTTTCTGGAAGTTCACATAGGCATATCCGAGCGATCGCCGTGTGATCATTTCTCTACACACCCGAATGGAGAGGATCGGTCCGGCCGAGCTGAATTTCTCGAAAAGTGTAGCCTCGGTCACATCCTGATACAGGTCCCCAACGTACAGGGAGGCTGTGGGAGCACTGGGATTCATTTTGACTTGATCTTCTAGCAACTTGACAACTTCTCATAGGAAACAAAAACGTTGGTTAAGTGGGAATTAGCCAACTGCAATCTGAATTCTAAATAAGAGGGGCGATAGTAGCTCAGCACCTGTATCAATACTGAGCTGAAATGAATTGTGGCAATCGCGTGGTCCAGTTTTTAAGCTCATTTGCTTCGACACTCTGATGTCATTATGATGTCAGCTATGCCCAAATATGGAGTTCCATGTCAGTCTTGTCCAAATATGATGGTCCATGATGACTGATCTCTAAATACTCTGATCAGCAATATCAGGTAACCATAGCAACCTAATATCAACAAACATGGATGCTGTGAAAGGCCTCCAGATTGTTTAAGGAAAATGCTCTAAAATATATATTTTTTAATGGAAATCTCTACAATATTGCAAAGGCCCGAACGTGGGTGTCGTGAAGCAGTAAAAAAGTTTGAAATCTTGTATGAAATGACCAAACCTGCCTACCGATGTCACTGGTACAGTAGGCCGGTTTCTGAACTGTCTATAGTTCATGCAACTCCTATCCAGATTGGAGTTGCATTGTTTTTATGAAGTCTGAACAGCAAAAAAAAACACATTGAATCACATTCCTTAGCCTTGTTCAGACTGCATAAAACCATCCCGACTCCAATCTGGATTGGAAATCACATTTAGGGTAGACTAGACCAGTGCCCGTCTACTCAGGAACGTCGGGAACGATGCTAATTGGGAATTCATGCCCGACCTGGTTATGCAATACCCATTGCACCCATCTCTGTCTGAGTCCCTTTTGTGCCCATTTATGGAAATCTCTGTATGTCTGCCTGTGTCCCTTTTGTGCCCATATATGGAGATCTCTGTAACTGTCTGTTTGTCTGTGTCCCTTTTAAGCCCACATATGGAGATCTCTGTATCTGTCTGTCCTTGTCCCTTTTATGCCCATATACTATGGAGATCCCTGATTGTTGTCCTATTAACTAACTTTTTTGTATTCTTATTATTGTCTCCACCAGGCCGAAGGCGTGGCAGAGACTATGTTTTGCACCCTGTCCGTCCGTCCGTCCTGTCCGTCCGTGTGTCTGTCTGTGACCTGCTAATCTCCGGCACCGTTGGCTTGGTCGCAGTGAAACTGTGCACACACACTCCCTGGATGCCAGAGCAGAACTTCTGCCCCAAATTCTTCACATGGGCCTGTTATAGTGCCACCAGGAGGCCGATTTTTGCAAAACAATTCTCTTGACAGTACTCCTACAGATTTTGTCCAAACATCACGCAAATCGGTAGTATCCCATACTCATTAAACGAAACTTGTCTTTCAGATTTTTCATATTCCATCCTGATTGGCTAAGATTGGCTTCCAAAGTTTGCAGGAGTGCTCCGTTTTGAACAAAATACCTGAACTCATGAACGCAGAGTGCGATTTCCGTTAACTTTTGAAAATGTTCAAATCAGCCTCATGGTGGCGCTATAACAGGCCGATTGAAGTTTTTACCTGTAACTGCACGATCTTCATAAAACTTTGTATGCGCCCTCCCTAGAGGCCAAGGAAAAACCTTTGCATTTTTCACATCTGCCTTTTATAGCGGCACCAGGAGGCCGACTTATGTAAAACAATTTTTTTATATTACTCCTACAGATTTTGTCCAAACATCACTCAAAATCACACATTACCTCTATAGTCATGTGATCAAGATGGATCTGTCCGATTCTTCATATTCCATCAACATAGCTGGCCCACAATAACCTACCTGACCTGGCGGAGACATGTGCGAGGAGCACATGTCAAACGTATGAATTACGTATGAATTTTGTAAACTGCAAAACATTGGGAGCCGCTTATATGTTCTTTACCTTAAGTCACAAATTTGAAAAAACTCACAAATGACATTGGCAATGCAACTCAAGTTGTTTTTGTTTTTGTGTTGTTGTTTTTTTCAGGTACTGTACCACTGATGTAGGGCTAATTATTATGTTACAGCACAATTTCCAATCACACTACGGTGCTTCTTTAATGGGGATTTTACTGTCATTAGGCTAATTCCTGCCGGCAGCCAGGGAATACAGTTATTAGTATGGAAATGTGTTTGTGAGTGTGTGTGCGAGCACACATGTATGAGTTCTTCTACATGTGCATATGCAGGTATTTGAGTGTGCGTGTGTGTGCGAGCGTGTGTGCGAGCGTGTGTGTGTGCGCAAATGCTGGATCCTTAGCATTTGGGCATATGTGCAATAACAAAAGGGGGGGGGGGGGGTTGGGGAGAGAATCAATCATGAAAGCTCAAAGTGATATGCACAGCGCTTTAATGTGGTTCCAGCAGGCATCTAAAAGCCCATTGTTCCTTCTTAATGTGTCTTCTGTGGGGCTCAAAGAAGCCTCACTAATTAGTTAGTCAGAGGGGGGTTATACACACATGGCACTCTCAGCTCATGTGAGGTGAACAGAATTTTGACTTTTGATTTACAGTCTGCAACACGGTATGTTCGCACAAATCCACATTTTTGAACATGCATTCACTGCAAATGTACTTAGTTACCGGTATAGGTTTTTTATCAGTTGTGTTTGATCTTTTTTATTTATGCTAATTCCCCCCATGTACAGTAAGTATATAGTCTCAGTGCCTGCCACTGCCAACCCCCACTGTTTAGTCTAGGTGGAAGGTGCAGACCAGTGGTTCTCAACCTTTTCTGGATCAGGGCACACATGAAAATCCTGAAAGCATTCGCAGCCCAACCATCTGACCACTTAACACGGCAGTGGTCAGATGGGTGGGCCGCGTGCATTTTCAGTGCATGCTTATATCAATTAAAATATTAATTTTAAATTAATTAAAAT
Organism: Gymnoscopelus braueri; assembly: GCF_963280865.1. NCBI lineage: Eukaryota > Metazoa > Chordata > Actinopteri > Myctophiformes > Myctophidae > Gymnoscopelus > Gymnoscopelus braueri. Next base: position 30,339,958 of record NC_137610.1, read on the forward strand.
ATTAACGTTATATTATGATTAAAATCATATTGTCTTGCCAATTATTTGGGGGGCCCACTTGCAATGCCCCGGTCCACAGGTTGATTTCCACTGGTAGAAAACAAAAACCAGCACACTGACAGTCTGTGTATAATGCAGTTTGCCGGGTGCGCGGCTCACATAGATTCACAGTAAGAAAATAATAGCCAGCACTCCGAAGTCCTTCTGGTACTTTTCATTCATGGATGCACGCTGAGGAAGGCATGACGCCGAAAAGCGTCTGTGTATGCTGTCCGTGCAGCCATGAATTAAAAGTACCAGAAGCCAGAAGGTACTGGCTATTATTTTCTTACTGTGATTTCCACTGGTGTAGACAACATATCCTCATGGAGCAACATTTCACCTGACAGTATAGTGGTTTCACTGGGAGGGCATAACACGTGCGGATGAACACGAGGCCCTGACCCTGAGGAGTTGCTATTTCAGCAACAGAGATCAACGTCCCCGCCGGCTTCCCACCAGCAGTTTGTTGGAGCGACTGGCCAAGCGAGAGGGCCAAACCCCAGTCTCCACAGTTAGGAACCTCACCCGTGCGGCACCTGGCTGCCCAGTTTGCAAAACATACTACTGTATACGTCAACACTGTTTCATATTCACTCTATTTAGATTTAATCTCAGAACATTACTTAGTACCTAGCCAGCTATAATCTACTTGAGCGTGGTTCGGTTTTAGCTGTTGGTATTTGTTGCCACTATTGCAGTCCATTCCATTCATCCATCATTACCTTGCATGACTTAAGAATGATAGTCCCAGAGTTCTTATAATTCTTCTTTTTCTTCTGTTTCTTGGGGTTGATACACTCAAACTCAACCTGTATATAGGGACAAGATGAAAAAAACATTTTAAAAAAAGAATATGACTGTACAAACTGTGGATTAGATTATTTCTTATTATTATTATTTCCAGGATTTATGTAAAATACCATGTCAACAGCTCCAAATGAGTTTGCAGTGGTAACTAATTCAGACAAGGAGCCCGGGGCAATAACATGCTCATTAAAACAGTCCAGCTTGTTGATAATGTCACATCTGGTGACAATCTTCGACCGTCAATACGTAGTGATATTTTCTTGCTTTCGTGCTTTAAAATAATAGCAGTGAGTGCGTGTTGTGATTAGATTAGATTAGTTTTTAAAAAAAAGAGGTCGCACAACTCTTAGCCACGGTGCAATAACTTTTTTTTATATTTTACAAATGTTTCGACACAATAGGTCTTCCAACGTTTTGGCACAATAGGTCATCTTCAGGGTATTGTATACCCTGAAGAATTTTTTGTGTCAAAACGTTGGTAAAATTAAAAAAAGTTGTATCGTGGCTACGAGTTGTGCGACCTCTTTTCTTTTAAACAGTTACATATCTCCCGTGGTCAGCACCTCCTCATTACAGGTGTGCGCTCCTGTTCCATTGTGTTGTGTATGGAGCTAGAATCATAGTGGCAGATAAAGACACTTTTGTTTTTATTCTACGCTATAATGACTGCAAAAATGAGATGAAAAATGGAGCAGAGGAGTCACGAACATAATCATATGAGCTCTCACATGTATTTGAGCTGTATTTGATTTGCTGACACAAATATCTCTCACACACATACACACACACACACACACACACACACACACACACACACACACGCATACACATAGACATGCATACACAATGAACTAACACATGCATAACTTAAATCAGTAGGTGTCTTGTGTGACAGACATCTCAAAATATCTTGTTGTGTTAACATCTCAAAAACCTCTCTCTTTTTATCCAACACAGAGTTCTATACTGCCTCTCCACCCCCCTTGCCAGTCTGTCTTTTTTCCTCGTTATTCTGTTTTCCCCCCAAACATCATTACTACACATGAACAGACTCTGTGGGAGAACAAGGTACTGTATGTGGCTCAGCTGCTCTGCAATGCACACGCACACATGCGTGCACAGCCCCACACACACACACACACACACACACACACACACACACACACACACACACACACACACACACACACACACACACACACACACACACACACACACACACACACACACACACACTGTACACACATGCAGGCACCTTTCTGCAGTGAAACTGTACATTTACTAATGGCTATACAGTTCTGTTCCCCGGGTCTACAACAGGCGTAAAAGCATACCTAAACAATTCATCTGCATTTTACAAAGCATGCAGATGCACTTTTCATACAGCAAATCATGAAGCGATGCATTGAAATGTACATTGTAATTCATACGTTTGAATACTTAAGCATAAAAGCATAGTCCAGTACTTGAACTCACATACAAATTTAACAGAGCAACTTTCACTTGTAGCTGAGTAATATTTGACCAGGAGTATTTGCTTTGACTCAAGTACTGGGGTTGAGTACTTTGGCCACAACTGAATCTGGGGTCAAGCTGATAATGGAGCCTGCTTTTTTTAAATCAACATGCTGATGCTTCTCCCCCGGCAAACCACAGCTGTGGTTCTCAGTACATTGTATACAACCTTTCATTCGGTCAACTGACCTCCATTAGAGTAGTGTGTGGGGACGCATTTTTGGGCCGCAAACCCATTTTTATGGGTCACCATTTAAAACTGAATTATTATTATTTCAAAACATTTAATAATAATAATAATAATAATAATAATAATAATAATAATAATAATAATAATAATAATAATGAATTGCATTTTTATATAAAACGTTTTTTAAAAGAGGAAGAAAAGAAAGAAAACATTTTCAGAAATTAAAAATAAAACAGAATTTCAGAAATTGTCAAAAGAAAAAAGAAAATAATTTGATCCTTATTAAAATTGGTTAATGGGAGGGCCGGCAGGTGGGTGGACCTATGACTCAGACATAACCCTGTCACATGCCCATGGGCATATACTGATGACATCAGGGATCTCCATATGTGGGCATGAAAGGGACAAGGAATGACAGACAGAGAGATCTCCATATATGGGCATATCAGTCAGATCAGTGGTGCCACGTAGATGTGAGGCCGTGTAGTGGCCCCGAACTCTAGACAGAAGCCCAAAAAAAGTACTGGAAATAGCATCGGCTATTTTCACTAGTTTGGGTCAAGGGGAGACATCAAATTTCTCTTTTGGGTCTCAAGCTAAAAAGTGTGGGAACCAGTGCATTAGAGAACAGATTCAGATACATTAGGGCTGTGTTTTCCATTCATCATGGCAAGTTGCACATCGTTGCCTTGCTAAACTAATGGCCTATGTAATTTTTTTAAGTTTTTCAGGAAAAATTCAAAATTGATCCAAAACAAAACTATATGATATTTCTTAATCATTTCACCCAAAATGTTTGTAACAAATTATGACTATTTAAATAAAAATAACACTGTCTGTCAGTTATGTAACATAAGAGATTTAAATAGCTTTAAATAGGATTAAATCTGACTTAGGCCAAAAAATAAATAAAAAAATGGCCTAAATCAGTAAATAATTTGGCCTAAGTCACAAAACCATGTGACTTAGGCCAAAAAAAAATCCTATTTTGGCCTAAGTCACACTAGGGAGTTAGGCCATTATACTAAAAGGGGAGTGAACAGCATGATCCTTTTCAATTAGGAGATGGGCGATTATACCAGAGGTGGCCAGTGTCATGAGGAGCTGACTTAGGCAAAAATATCATTTTCCTCAAAAAATGACTTAGGCCATTAGTTTAGCAAGGTGACGACATCACATGCTTCTTCTATTTTGTTGTCTCTACGATCCTTCATTTCCAAACAAATTAAAAATGAAATGCTGCAGAAATAATCTTAACAAAAAGAAAAAGCAGGGGTTTGATTTTATGGGGAATTCCTCTGGTTTTGATATCCCCATACATTCATTTTTATTGCTGGTGGGGATATGTTTCATCCTTGCTTCTGGTCAGACTGAATGAAATATACTTTACATTTATTTAATCCATTTGGGTATTGTGAAATCACAATTTAACTAAATAAAAAAATTCAAAAAAAGTGAAATAGCATATCTACGATGCGATGCAATGCAAGAGTGCTGTCTAGCCAACACCAACTCTGGACTCCTGAATCGCTGCCCTCCACACTCTCCTATCTAACATCAGGGTCTTGAGCTCTACGGTGTTGTTAAGCTGTCGTGCCTCAGGCAGTGCTTCTACGTAGGTGGTGCTCACAACAAGTTGTGATGTGACGTGTTGGGAGCTTGTAAATTAGCTAATTTAGCTATTTGTTGTATAAAGAAATACAGTATATATTTAGATAGATAATAATAATAATAATAAACTTGATTTGTATAGCACCTTTTTAAGAGTCACAAAGTGCCAGACAAGTGCAAGACATGAACCAAAAGTTTTGCTTCACAGAAAAGGAAAAGGCAACACAAGAAATAAATCAATAAACACAACAATAGATTTAGAAAAACAAGACATAAACCAATAAGCGTAACAGGCTAGTTTTGCTTAACAGAAAAGAAGAGAAAAAAACACACAAAAATAAATCAATAAACACGATAGATAAAAACAAAAGAAAGGCTAATTCAAACTGTGTGGGTTGGGGGTTAAAACACCATTGTTAGATACCTTTATTGATCCCACGGGGGATATTCAGTATAATATAAGTGGTTAGGAAATGGTATGTTTTTACAAATGCGTAAAAGTAATAATATTGCAATACAATGATTACAGACAGGCAGACAAATAGATAGATACAGACAGACAGGCAGACAAATAGATAGATACAGACAGACAGACAGACAGACAGACAGACAGACAGGCAGACAAATAGATAGATACAGACAGACAGGCAGACAAATAGATAGATACAGACAGACAGACAGACAGACAGTGAGACAGATGAATACAGTAGAGGAATGAATTCATTGATAATTAGTGTTTTACCTCAATTGAGTTCTGTGCTTCGCTCATCTTAGTGACAGTGGTCTGAAATTCACCAATGAAGTCGTGGCCTCCATCGTTGTCATAGTCATAACAAATGACCTGTCAACATATAAAGGATTAGCTGGATTATCATCATCATCATCGTCATGTCATAAATCGCAGTATCATCATACAAGCATGCTATCGCTGTAATCAATGAACATTTTGATTGAATTTATGCTAACATTGTGTAGATGGTGGTAGATGTCATGTAGAAATTATATACAAATATATAAAATATGTAATTATATGAAAATGCACGTCGGGAACGATGAACGATGCGAGTCGTTCCATTTCCATCAGCAATGCACACCCCAGGGGTCATATGAGACACACATGCCAAGTTTGTGACTGTTCCGTCGGGCGCTTTCCGAGTTACGGCAGTCACAGAGTGACACACAGACAGCGATTTGGTAAATTATAGTATATATTATATACAGTAGATAGATGAGCCCCAAAATATCAAATTAAACATACATACAGGCCAGATGAATCCTCGTCCCAGAAGGAGACCCAGCAGACAACTGAATTATTCTGGTATCTCTCAAGCTGCTGCTTATAACAACGTTCCATGAAAGAGTTCTTACATTGTTTTCATAGTGTGGCGCCGAAGAGGTCAGCCATGGCAATTTGTTGTTTCTACTCTATGTATGTACTGTATGTATCCCCAAACTTCTGCCTGAATATGGTGTTTCTGCCCAAATATGGAGATGACTGATGTCATATTGATGGCATCAGGAACATCGGCATCTTCCCCTATGGTGTGGAACCCCCCCCCCCCCCCCCCCTTGGGTCAGCCGTCCCAAATATGGTGATCCACTCCAGACTAGCCTCCAACAACTGACAGCACTGGGAAGCCACAGCGTTATTAAGGCCAGTCCACACCAATGCAACTCCTTGCAATTGCCATTTGGGATAATGGTTGCAAATGGTTGCAAGGAGTTGCGAATCATTGGTGTGGACTGGCCTTTAGACTTAGACTTTTATTTCAGGGTATTAACGCATTACGGCCCATTGGGTTCATTCGTACTTTATGTAGTTTACTGTGTAAATGATGTCAGCAATATCGCCGGTTTAGAGCTCCTGTCTAGTAACTCCTTGTACTGTGAGGAATCACGAGGAAGGCTGATAAGATCATTCAGGATTAATGTTATCCATACAGTGAGTACATTACTGCTCAATCTCCGCCGCACACACGCACCAGCAGGTGTAGCGATAGCTTATTTCCTTCAATGATGAGTGCACTGAATGCCGGTCAGAGCTAAACTGAAAGTGTATTGCATGGATGGGGTGCGCACATCTTAACCAACCTATATACTCCATAGGGGCGGCCATAGCTGAGTGGTTAGTGAGCCCGCCTAGGGAGCCAGAGGCCCTGGTTGCCCCAGGTACGATTCCAGGCCACGCCAGCATATGTGTCGATGAAATGAAATTTGTCCCTGAGCAAGACTCTTAACCCCTAATTGCTCACAGGCCCTCATTGGAAACAAGCCCGCAAGGACTTTCATGAACGTCCTGTTAAAAGGAATTATCCTTATCCTTATCGTCACGTCGTGACATGTTGTGAGCTTGTAGGCCGGCTGTTTTCGCTGAATATTCACCCCAGAATAGGGACGCTAAGATTCATATGGTTCAGCTATTCTCGCCAGTTCTTGTTAAATGTACCGTATCAGAGCCAAGCACATTTCTATTTAATGTATATGCCTGCATGTGCAAATGACAAATACAGCAACCATCCACCACTGACCTTGATGTTTCTGTCCACATCTCCATTGCAGAGTGAGATGAGGGGCACAGTGAAAGGCTTCCAGACTGGATCCAAGGTGTTCTTTATGACCTAAAACAACAAACAAAATGTAGATACTTCGCAGTCACAGCCTACTAAGTTATGGGTATGCTGTCTGCTAGCTTCATCCATTTTATTAAAGGGATGATACAATGTGCCACATTTGCTAGTTATCAGAGTCATGTTGGCCAATACTTAAGCCTGATTTATCTACTACTGGAAAGTATCAGCTCACAAGCCCAACTTGAACTCACCTCTGTCCTGTGCACCAGCATCCATTTGCCATCATCTCCTTGTTTATGGAACTCCAGATAAGGGTCCGACTTACCAAAGAAGTCCTGTAGAAAAACAACAATAATTGTAATGTAATATTACATTAAAGATGTTACCTGTATTCATCTTCAGATGGTGATTTAAACTGAGAAGGATCTAACCAAGTGGAACTGTCTGGGATAATCACCACAAGAACTTTTAACATACAGTATAATATTTTGCTCACTGCTAAATACTCAAAAATGGTGGTGAGTGGTGACTTTCAATCAAAGCATCTGTCACTTGTTTAAAATGTGTGCTTTTATAATGATCTAATCCAAAATATAGAGTAAAGACTCTAGAGAGAAAGCACAGGGGGTTAATGAATAATCAATATTATGAATAGGTGATCAAGTAAAACAAAACTGAGAAGGTTTAGTTGTTATGCCTTGAAGTCTCTCAAAACAAAAGAGATTTTGTACATTTAGGTTTTCATTCAAAACTAGAAAGTACTGTTCCTGAAGAAACAGTGTGGGATCGCTAAGAATGTTGAGCTGGTATTAAGTATTGATAGTGTTAGTAGTGTTATAGTAGGGTCATAATACAATGACAATCAGTATTATGACGTCACTAGAATGGCATTACCATTCACTAGAATGGCATTATGCATTATGACGTCACTAAATGGCATTTCTCCATTGAAATGACCCAGAAAACGGGGGGAATAATAATAATAATAATAATAATAAATAGTGAAGATAACATTAGTTGTGGGATTAGCTAAAGCGATCCCACAACTAACTATACAGCGCATTGGAGGGTGGCCTAAGGCTTTGAGTGGGAGTACAGTACATACTGTATACAATGTACTGTACTCACGTGCTTGCGTGTGTGTGTGTGTGCGTGCGTGCGTGCGTGCGTGCGTGCGTGCGTGCGTGCGTGCGTGCGGGCCAGCACACGTTTTAAAACATCATGCGTGTTCTCATGCACTGTGAGAGAGAGTGTGTATATTCCCATGCCCGGGTGTGTGTGGGTGTAACCAGCTACCTTTTTATCCAGCTTCCTCCCACACAGGGTCAGACTGATGATTCTGTTGTCAGACAGCTCCTGGGCTGTTATCTAAGACAACAGTTACAATTGCATCATTAGCTGCAGATGAAAATACGGACAATGTCCTCCTCCTCCTCCTCCTCCTCCTCCTCCTCATCTTCATCATTATTATCACGGACAACAGCAATAGCTACAACGTCATTAAAAATGATTAACAGTCTCAAATCATCATTGTCCTTATCATCATCATCATCATCATCATCATCATCATTATCATCATCACCATCATTGTCATTATCGACAAGATCACAATTATAGTCAATTATATACTTAGAAAGAGCCAGCAACAGCAACCACACTGACAGTATGAGTATGTGTGTCTATGTGTGAAAGAGAAGTGAGCAAGAGAGACACACACACGCACGCACACGCGCGCGCACACACACACACACACACACACACACACACACACACACACACACACACACACACACACACACACACACACACACACACACACACACACACACACACACTCACACACACACACACATATATACAGTACACTGTACATATACAGCATAATGAATACATACATAACTGTGGGTGCATTTTGGACATAAATCCTGCTAGAGTGCTCTTGATAGCACTCTAGCAGCTACTAAAATAGAGTCCTTGAGCAAGACTGTGAGGGATCAATGCTAACGGCATCCAGGTGAACATTGAGGTTGGGCCAAACACTCTATTCTTACCGTTATGGTTCCCTTCCCAGCTGGCTTTCCATTGGCTAAAAGCAGTGGCCTGTGAAGTTTCTTATTGGATACAATCTGGTGAAGAAGCAGACACAAGTACAAGTGAAGTGAACATTTATGGCATTTTAAAGTCAGCGCTTAACACTTACCAGAAGTAGTGTATGTACAGTAGCAGGTTACGGTTTAGTGCTACTGAAACAGCGCTCACAAAATCCTTTAGTTACTTCACAAAAACATATTGAATTAATGTCCACATTCACAAACACACTAAAGAATAAGATGGACATGGTTGAATGATTACATTTCAGTTTTTGTCTCATTCTTGTGGGAATAAATACACACTGTGGCAATATATTGTTGATATTTCAACACAAACCCACAAACTGCTATGGAGACTAATGCATCATGGTCTACAATAATTAAAAATCATGAATTTTAAAAGGAACAATTATTTCCATACCACTCCCAGCGTACAAACAAACTCTCCCAGGAAGTCATGTTCATAGAGCTGTGTTGCACACTTGTCTTCATCAAACATGGCAAATCGAAGCTTCTGCACCTCCTCAAAATGGTAGTCCGCCTGAAACTTGACTCCAAACACTGGGTTCAGGTTGTTCACTGCTGTTTCTGTGCGGCCGATCTTGAAGACAAAACCAAGAGGGGAAAAAAACGTTTAAAATAGCTTTAGACAGAGATAGATGAGACATACTACAATCAAACACATACATTTTTTATTGCTTTAATGATGGTGTCAAACTCGCAATGTCAACATTTGACTTGTATGTTCAAACCCATGAACTTCTGTTCTGTTTTCTAACACAGCTTTGTTACTCAGCTATTGGCTTAGCTTAGTACTTGGTGAGAAAGAAGGGGGGAAAAAAGTGTTTTGAGAAATATTATCTTCCCGAACCCGTATTAGCTGTTGCGCTACAATAGTTGTTAACGAACATAATAACCCAATGCTAACTACATCCCTAGGGCCATTCCATGAAAAGAGGACTATTTGTGTCCTCAGGACATAACTGTCATTGGGCCTCAAAAATTTGTTTTCTTATAATTATGTCCCCAAAAAAGGACCATGATTATACCGACTTGTATCTATGTGAAATTTGATTTTTTCACATTCCCTGCTGAAAGGGGGGTTGTCTGTCAGCTGCTTTAAAATTGAGATTCAAACATGCCTGGGCAAAATAGTCAATTACGGTCTAATATGCTAAATCTGGCAAAGTAATCCAACACCTCCAGCAAAGTGCTCCAGCATAATCAGAGCGGAGCTGTCAGTAAGGTGCCATGCCAATTGTCTGACTTACCATTGCTCTGAAGTACCGTCCGACGGCACTCATTATAACTAGGCCTTACCCTAACAATTTACAATTTAGGCATTTAGCAGATGCTCTTAATCCAGAGCGATTTACAGTAAGCAAGGACAACACGAGGTAATACATCAAAATGCATAGAAATAGTAATCTAGGATCATAGGTTAACCAAGAACCTATCATCAGTCTAAACAGTATAATATCAAACTATCTATAATCTGGTGCCAGGTCTACAAATGACCTGGCATCTGTGTACATAACATGCTATCTAAATTACATCTTAGCGTTTGCATAAGCCAGCAAGGTCATCAAGGCTAGGGCAAGTGCTATGGCAAGTGCTACGGGCTAAGGTGGAGTCTTCAGATTACGGCGGAAGATTGGGAGTGAGTCTGCAGTTCATGGGGAGTTCGTTCCACAGTTTGGGAGCCAGAAGGGAGAAGAGTCTGGGACGTGTGGAGCATTGTCCCGGATGTTTTAGGGAAGGTCCTGACAGCTTCCCTGTGTTAGCTGATCTGAGAGGGCGGGAGGGGTTGTAGGGTTGGATCAGGCTTTAAGATATGGGGGTGCCATACCTTTGATTGCTTTGTAGGCCAACATCAGTGTTTTGTACTCTGTGCGGGCAGTAACTGAGAGCCAATGGAGGGAGCAGAGAAGGGAGGAGACATGTGAAACTTTTGGCTGGTTGAAGACCAAGTGTGCTGCGGCATTCTGGATAATTTGGAGGGGTTTAAGTGCACATGCCGGGAGGCCAGTAAGGAGTGAGTTACAATAGTCAAGTTTTGATATGACTGATGTCTGGATAAGGAGCTGGGCTGACTCCTGCGTGAGGAAGGGTCTGATCTTTCTAATGTTATAAAGTGTAACCTACAGGATCCTCAGTAACCTAACATTTGTCAGACAATTGGGACATCGGAATAATGGGCCGTCGGCCTGCCTCCATTACTAACATGGCAAGCCCAAATTATATTTATTCACTCACAGCACCCTCCCAACATAGTGTAAAGTCATATAGCGCCACCATGAGAGCGATTTGAAAAAAACTATTTGCGTGTCTTCCTTGGCCTACTGGCAGCGTGCACAAAAATTTGATGCTGATGTCCATTGGTTTGGGATATTAGCTCTTTTTTTTTTTCTCCTAATTTTGTAACCCAATTTTTTACACCCAGTGCCAATTGTCTATGTAATCCTGGGCACTACCTTCCCTCTGCCAACCTAGGGAGGCCAGGGCCGAGCTCATGCCTCCTTCAATGCATGAGAGCCAACTGACCTTCTTATCACCTGACAGGGGAGAGTTTCCCTGGTTGGACGTAGCGTGTGGAAGGAACACCTTATTCCAACCAGTTCCTTTCCCCTCCATCAGGTGCCCCGGCTGGCCAGGGGGAGGCAGTATAGTGACCAGGATTACTGCATATTTTTGTGAGGGTACCTACCCTAGGGAACACGGGGAGAACATGCAAACTCCACACAGAGAGACCCTTTCGCCAACCCCACCTAGTAGTGATGAGCGGGCCGACCCGTAACCCGCAGGTCAACCCGCGGCGCGGGTGGTCGAGTCAGGATTTCAGAGGCAATTATGCGGGCTGCGGGTGAGCGGGTCAGCCGCTCTCACACGAAAAAATAAATAAAAGATCACATGCTCTTGTTTTGTCTTTATTCCTAACAAGAATAAGAATAATAACAATAAAAACTGTTTGAATACACTTGGGGTGTATACTTGAAGATTATTTTCTAACCTTTCTAACAGAATTATAGGTACGACCCGCGGGGCTCAACCCGCCCCGCGGGTCGCGGGGCGGGTTGAGCCATAGATTTATATATCTGTTCGCGGGGCGGGATGAGGCGGGTTGGGTTCCGTGGCGGGGCGGGTCATGAAAAAACCCAACCCGCACATCACTACCACCTAGGGTATGGGCACTGATGACGCAGAGGAGAGAACACGCCCCCAGCGTCCCCCGGTGGAGATTAGCTCTGACAGACAGACAGACAGACAGACAGACAGACAGGCAGGCAGGCAGGCAGGCAGGCAGACAGACAGACAGACAGACAGACAGACAGACAGGCAGACAGACAGACAGACAGACAGACAGACAGACACACAGACACACACAGACACACACAGACACACACACACACACACACACACACACACACACACACACACACACACACACACACACACACACACACACACACACAGGTTTTGGCTTGTGTCCTACCAAAATGACAGATTTCGGATGAAACCATACTATCTATGGATACAGCAGATGGTTGAGCAAATGCATGAACAGGGATTTCTATGATGGCCAGTTCAAACTAGCATTTTATATCCCCTTCAAATGCAGTGAAATTCAATACCACACAATACTCTCCCAGACAATGTATATAGGTTACAATCATCCCTTAAACCCCAATTCCAACTTTAACCTTTACTGCTACTGCTACGTGCCTTGAAAAACCAACATACTGTATGGTAATGATGTGATTATCTTTTCATTTCTTCAAGACTTTGAGAAAACAGCACAAACAAGACACTGACACAGCCTGAGCCAACAGACAGTGTGTGGGTGTACGTGAGAGGGTGAGTCTGGTGTTGATCTGTGTGGTCTAAACCAGGTGGTTTGGTGACAATATTCACCCTAGCCTTGCTACTCTCCAATCTGACTCATGCAAAGCACCATAAAGAATGACCTTTAGAGTAGACATTAGAAGGGTCAACTCTCGATATATAGAAATACACTGATAGAATGCCTTCTAGTTCTAATCTCATGAAACTTTGCACACATTTTCACGATTTTTCAAAAATAGCAGATCTACAAGCTTGTAGCGCGGCTACGAGCTTGTAGATCTGCTCTTTTTGAATAGCCAAAGTATAAAATAATGGTTATAGCTAAAATCTAAAATGACACAGATGCGTTCCCGGATTGAATGGGTTAAAGTAAAGTAAGAAGTGTCGAGCAACATAAAACAGCCCATAGCTTTAGATTTCCTAAAGACTAATGTTTCGCAGCATACTAAAATAAACATCTTAGTCCCTTCATATTAATTTCAAATTGATGGAGCAGCCCACAAGGGATATAAATGCATGAGAACGGCCACATAACTGTATAAATGTCCCAGTCCACCGATTGGTCATTATGTCACTGTAGCATGAGTGCTTGCTGGCCCAACCTTGCTGGATCTGCTAGTCCTTTATACATTTTCACTGTCTCTCTCTCTACTGGCATTCTCTCTGGTGGCGTGCGTACCGGTATGTATAGCCCTGAGCCCAGCACAGAGGACAGCTCAATTGGACAACAGGAAACACCTGTCGATCGATGAACCCTAGCACTGCTCCCATGAGTCATTCCCACCATTTACAAACACAGCCCAAACTAGAAAAGGGAGCTTCTTAGATCACATATTCCTACCCCACCAACCTGAGATCTAATCGAATCAAACAATGTAAAGTATGATGAAAGCTCTACAGAGTTAAAAGCCAGACCTTTAGTAGCAATGTCAATCCTGACAATCTGAGACCATGATAGGAAGCTGAAGATAAGCATTTTAACCATTGGATTGTTTGTTTGGATTTTTTGTTTGGATCCACGAAAAGAAAGTGCGAAATAAAATAACAAAACAAACAGCCTAGACTGGTACATTGTCTCCTGGAGAAGAACGGAATGTCCGCACACGATATACTGCTCTCTCGTCTCTTTTATTTATTTAACTAACAATCTTGAACAACGTTTCACCCGCGTAGGACCTGATGAAGCCCTACACGGGCGGAACGTTGTTCAAGATTGTTGATTAAATAAAATAAAAAGACGAGAGAGCAGTATATCGCGTGCAGACATTCCCTTATCTTCACTTGATTATTTTTGGGATTTAAAGAATTGTGGGGATGTGCCTATCCTACTGTACCTTTTTACCCGCTTAGCGAAAGCTGCGGGTCTATGAAGAGGCAGACCTACGACTCATCATTCGACAAATTTGCATTCGACAGATAAATTTGCATTCGACAGATTCATTTGCATTCGACAGATTTGCGTCATTGGCTGTCGTTTAAGCCAATGGGATACTTTCCCATACTCTGAACGGGCGGCCTCGTCCTCCCAAGCTATGGGACTATGCAGTCCTCCGAGCGCTAGCCGAATTTGGCTAATAGTTAGCTTGTATCATGTTACTAACTAACTGTTTTTAGCCAAGCGCGCTAATGTCCGCTCCCCATTAGTTATCGACGCAATTCGCGTTATTACTCTCGTAATTTTCATGTATTGTACATCCCAAAATAAAATGTATTAACCATGTTATGGTGCTGTAATGACTTTATATTTTCTCAACATAATACTGTCTTTCACACGGGCCTTGGAAAAGAGGATCACTTCCGCCATTTTCTTCTTCGTTGGTCTAAACAATGACACGGTTGCCAGATTTTGAGAGAAAAATAAGCAACCAGGTCAATGAAAACAAGCCCAAAGACTTAAGTGACTATTAGGCTACATGAGCACTTTAAACCTATATGCATCGGCTATTTGATAATAGACGACTTGGCAATAGCCGATCTACAAGCTCACAACAAAATAATAACAAATAACAAGCAACTACCTACATTTACAAGCAACTTCACAGAAAACAAGGTCGCCTGTAATTAGTATACATGGCAACACTAGTACGAGTACTTTTCCCACCACTGTTGCTGTTTTTAACTAGCCTGGTAAACCCTCCCTCCGGAAATCTAATTTCTATTTGATTCCTGGAGTGAGTCTGGCATGAACCGCCTCTCTGCAATATTGGCTGTGTATGCCAAACGGACGCGCCTATCAGCGTCGTCGCTCATTGTTCTGTGATTGACAGCTTACGTTGGCCAATCAGGTGGCGAGTTCGAGTGAGCCCAAAACACGAACGGCAGCCATCTTTTTCATGTGCGGCCAATTCTCCGCTATTTTTTTACTTCAAAAAGCTCTCTAACTTCTATTTTGAGGCACGGAATTTACTTATAAGATATCGTTTGGATAGAATTTAGTTGTTTAACTTCATATATGTGGTCAATTAATCATGACAAAGCCTATTTAAAAAATAATAATTAGAGAACCGGTAGGGGCGGGCAGTGACACCATTGTACCCGAAAAAGGCAACCCATTTTGGGTATGGCTGTCTCAAAAGTCCCGTCGCGTCACATTAAGACTGGTGAACTGCTGATTGGCTGAAGGGGAAAAATTATCATTGGCTGAAGGGGTTGTCAGTCAACTCCAGCACAGCCAATATTGCAGACAGGCGGATCAGGCCAGACTCACTCCTGAAATGAAATGGAATTGAGATTTCCGGAGGGAGGGTTTACCAGGCTAGTTTTTAACATGACTGCCCTGTTTACAAATGAATGAATACACACTACAACCAAGGTTACTGTAGCAACATTTTTCATGTAAGGTATGACGCTAAAATCAGCTGCATTTTATCAGAAAAAAAGCAGATCTACAAGCTCACAACGCATCGCCGCCTTGTGAGCTTGTACATTTACAAAAGACATTAATGAAACCAAATGGACCCATTTGGGTTTTTCTTTCATGTAAGCCAGTAGTGAAAAGGGCAAACTTGCAGTTATGCATTACAACTCAAGCCTAGCTGTTTCAAACAGTGAAATCAAAAGACAAGTTGTGAGCTTCACTTTTATAAAGGGTTAGGGTTACATTGCAGTATTGATACTTTTACTTAAGTAAAACATTACAGTACTTTTTCCACCACTGTTGATGTTTTTAACATGACTGCCCTTACGCTACCTGTATTCTATGGACTCACTTCGTCTATTGTGAAAATAGTTTCTTTCTTTCATACATAAATGAATACTAACTGGTCACCACCGGTCTTTTGTCCAGGAACAATGCATACAACACTATCAACCAGTCCTCCTGGGTGTGTGTGTGTGTGTGTGTGTGTGTCTTCATTTTTGTTGTTCATACATTTCTAAGTGAAACACTGTAGTTTTGACTTGGGTAAGGGTAGGCTACATTATGAAGTAACTATATCAGCTGGTGAAAATAGCAGATCTGTGAGATTGTAGATCAATTATTTTCACTATCATTGATATTGTGTACACACACACACACACACACACACACACACACACACACACACACACACACACACACACACACACACACACACACACACACACACACACACACACACACACACACACACACACACACACACACACTTTATATTGGTAGCCAACCAATGAACCTCTGTGGAGTTATTTTTGTTGCATTCGAATGGCTGAGATTTTATTTTAATGACTACTTTTACATTTTGTGCTGCAGATTGGGGCAAAAATAGCCTGCCGCAAGCGGGTATATTATGACTTTGTCATTTCTTGTTTTATATGGTCTCCTGGAACCACAGCCTCGTTGTTGCTAAGCACCAGGTTGTTGAAAGGCTCTTTGACACCAGTGCTCAATCGCATTAGGAACCCAAACTGCTCTCAGAGCACCCTGCTACGAAGGCCATTTGATTTGAGCTTACAGCTGCTTATCTTTAGGCATGAGGTTAGAAGCATCCGGGGCTGATGACATGTTGCACAGCAGTAATGACAATGGTTTTAGACTGCCTGCTACGGTTCCCAAGGGGATTTTTTGTTTTATCTCCGCTAGACTTAATGCCGGGTTCGGAGATTACGTTTTCGCCCCTGCCTGTGTGTGTGTGTTGTCGTGTGTCTGTGTGTGTCTGTGAACTCAACCCCTGAATATTTTTCCAATTCTTCAACAACAGCTATCATATTTTTATGAACTCATAATCTCAGACTCCCTCCATCCCTCCAGAGTAGAGTATGGGATATACAGTATGTCTACGAGGCTGTGGAGTCGAATTAGCCGAATGAGCTCAAGCTGTCAGATCAATTAATAGTGAGACAGAGTGTGCGTAATCTATACTCGCGCGACGTGCGCGCGCCACACTGTCCGGTGTCCGCATACAAAGACAGAGACACAGAGAGACCACGGCACCTATCACACACACACACACACACACACACACACACACACACACACACACACACACACACACACACACACACACACACACACACACGTGCACGTGCACGTGCACCACACACAGACAGAGATACAGAGAGACCATGGAACCTACAGAAAGACAGGGAAGAGACGTTCAGTTAAAGCCCACATCTGATTAAAGGTAGGGTAAGTGATTTTCTTTGGTTAAAATAAGTGTTAAATAGCTCTATATTCTGATAGTACTCATTGCTATAGAGTGTTTGTTCAGTTACAGGAGTCTCCTTGTCTCTCCAGCTCTTTATAAAACAGAAAATGCATTTTCGTTTCAGTTTCAGTTTCATTTCCAATTTTATCCAATCAGGATAGAGAACTCAATCAGGATATAGATTAAACAAGTGAAATTGGAAGTGATGACACTAAGATTTTTTTTTAACTGGAACACTATCAAAATGAAGCTGATAATGGGTACTTTCTCCTGATTGGCTGAGATTTTGTCACCTACCTAAAAATGTATTTTCTGTTTATTAAAGAGCTGGAGAGACAGGGAGACTCCTGTTACTGAACAAACACTCTATAGCAATGATTACTATCACAATATAGTGCTTTAACCTTTTAACAAAATACTTTTTGTTTTAACCAAAAAATATCACTTACCCTACCTTTAAGGCCCATATTAAACATGACAAAGACTCCGCACAGGGCAGGCGCACACCTGTTACGCACACATGCACACACACACACTGAGAGACAGAGAGAGGGAGAGAGATGCAGTTTGATATTACTGTGTCATACAGTGTATAAGTATTATTATTGGGGTGTGCCTCCCGGCCGAGATTTGAGCACCACTAAAAGCACTCCTTTTCTTTTTTTTTATAAAAACTAGGCCGATTCCCATTGGGAACGATACCCGTTGGGAACGATGCCAGTTGGGAACGCATGCCCCTCTGGTTAAGCAATACCCATTGTACCCGTTATCAGAGTATACTTAGTGCAGTGCACATTATTATCACAGTACTTGGAGGCTAGTCTATGACGTCAGTACTGTGATGTCATGTTGATGACATCAGGGATCTCAATGGGCATAAACGGTACACGGGCAGACAACCAGATACAGAGATTTGTGGATTTATAGCATGATGATATCTTTGGACAACTGCCGATCCGAGCGACTTCCCACTCAGCATACTGTATCTCTCCCTCGGGTCCTCGGCGATACACACGCCAAGTTTGATGTCGATCGGTCAGACGGTTCTTGAGATACGCGGGGGGGACACAGACAGACTAACAGAGATTTTGTGCATTTATCAATAGATAGATAGATAGTAGGGATGTAATGATACATTTTAACAGCGATACCATATGCATCACGATACATACGTGTATAGTGCACTATTTGTCTTTTAAAGGAAATATGAATTATTATGGGTATAAATAATAATGCAAACACAATGATTCACTGTCAAATACATAGACATTTTATTTGACCAAATTTGGATAAACTCACACCTTGACATAGACTGGCTTCAGCCCCTGAATCGCTAGCCACGGCCATTAACAAATATATTCTGGCTAAGCGATTCAGGAGTGAAACGAAATGAAAATTCAGGCCGAGTGTCAGGCTAACCTTGACAGGCATGCAGAGATTCCACACATTTATAGAGATGATACAGCTGTCCTGTGGCACGGTTCAAATTGATTTTGTTCAGGTATTAGGTTACAGGGTTATGGTTAACATTTGTTTTGATTAGGCATTAGGAGACATGGTTAAGTGTAGGTATACGCCGGTTAAGAAATGGTTACAGTACGTTTAGGAATGGGCTTGGTGTGTGTGATTAGGGTAGGGATCTGGGAAGGCGTTCAACATGCAGTGCAGAATGTGCTACACCAGCATTAGCTGCTACCACACTTTCTAACCCTCTTCTTCTTCTGGCCCCCATTAATCTACATCACATATTTGTCCTTCCTCTATCAGCCGCTCTTTAGAAAGCTAAGTACTCCATCCCAGGAGAACATCTTTCTCTCTCTCTCTCTCTCTCTCACACACACACACACACACACACACACACACACACACACACACACACACACACACACACACACACACACACACACACACACACACACACACACACCTTACCCAACACTGTCCCTCTTCTCTCTCTTCCTCTCTCCTCTTTTTTCTCACTCCCTTCCTCTTTTTCATCCTCTTTTTTTCCCCTTCCCTCTCCAACCCTCCCCCTATCTTTAATCTTTCACACCTTATTTCCCCCAGTTTTACCTTCTCTCTCCTATTCTCACCTTCTCTTCCTCTTTCCCTCCACCTTCCCCCAGATGGCCCCACCCCCTTCTCACCCCTCTAGAGCTATCTATAGATCACTCCTCACCTCTCCTCCTTGCCTCTCTTCCCTTCTTTTCCCCTCCCCATCTCGTTTCTCCTCTCCTCTCCTGGCCTGTTCTCTGCTCAGCCCCATGCCAGACAGAGAGGGAGGTGAATGGGAGTGAAGGAGATATAGAGAGAAGAACTGAGCGCCAAAAATAAGACTAAGGAAGAGAAGAGAGAGAGAGCAGGACAAAGTAAAACTGAGATAGACGTGTCTCCTAGTGTAGGTACCCTCACAAAAACATGTAGTAATCCTGGTCACAATACTGCCTCCCCCTGGCCAGCCGGGGCGCCTGATGGAGGGGAAAGGAACTGGTTGGAATAACGTGTTCCTAAGTTCCACGCGCTACGTCCAACCGGGGAAACTCTCCCCTGTTAGGTGATAAGAAGGTCAGATGGCTCTTATGCATTGAAGGAGGCATGAGCTCGGCCCTGGCCTCCCTAGGTTGGCAGAGGGAGTGTAGTGCCCAGGATTACATAGACAATTGGCACTGGGTGTAAAAAATTGGGTTACAAAATCGTGGGATAAAAAAAAAAAGGAGATAGCGGGAGGGAGGGAGAGAAAAAGATGAACAAAGTCGGAGAGGAAAAGACAGCAGATACGGGCGAGATAGCTTCACTTTTCCTCTATATTTTCTCTCACTCCGGGAGCACTGCGCTTTTGTTTCCATCCCCGTTGCCATAGTAACGCCTGGTAATTTCACATCGGAGGCGAGTGCCCTGCTGACCAACAGCTAGCGACGACCTGAGGCACCAGCCTACACACACACACACACACACACACACACACACACACACACACACACACACACACACACACACACACACACGCAAAAACAAGTACTAGAAGACACACGCTTGCACGCACGCTCATTTAAACTCATGGAACAAGCAAATGCACACGCACACACAACCACAAAAACCTGTTCTTTTAACCAGCCAGCAGTTAGCTATACAGCAAGGCCTTGAAGCACCAGCCTACTCACACAGCAGCACTTTTCTCCCAAACTTCATGGCAGTCCACTGCAGTGCGTGTTCAACTCGCTATTATACTTTTCTCCAATAAACCATGCAATTATAACTCTAAATGCCAGTCTGTCTGTCTGTCTGTCTGTCTATTTATCTATCTGTCTATCAATCTAGCTGTCTATCTATCTATCTATCGCCTTTATCCTTACTAGGGTTGGGATCCGGAACCGGAGGAACCGGATCCAATATTGTGGAACCGGAATCGGTCCCATCACATTTGGAACCGTTTCTGGAACCAGTTTTGATCACACTGTCAGAGCTGGTATGTGGACTTCACGGGTTCTCAAACTTTTACATTTCAAGGACCGCCATATGGACCTGTTAGGGTCCATTTGGAACCCCTTACAGGAATCGTTAAAAGGGAACCGTTACGGAATTGGACCGTTAAGAGGGATTCGTTAAGGAACCGGAATCGTTCAAAATCCATAAAGGATCCCAACCCTTTATCCTTACCTCCACCCAGTTGGAGTCCACTTCATGGAAGAGAACACAGAATGGGTCTGACTTGGAGGCCACGTCTCTGTCCAGTAAGTTGGCCCCGACGACAGACAGCTCCACCCTGGTGACACAGTGCTGGGGCCCCACACTCGGTGTCTGGCCCTCGGAATTCGAGCCTAGCGTGTAGGCCATGGTTTGGGATCCGAGAAAATGCCCTGTGGGGGAACATAAATGAACAAATACAAATAATGTTTCAGATGTGCTCAGAGGCAGTAACAGTAAGGGAGACAAAACAACTGCATGGACCAGGGGTCTTCAACGTTTTTCAGGCCAAGGACCCCTTAGCTGAGAAATAGATGAAGCAGGGGACCCCTCACTACATTGTACACAATTGTGTTGCAGATTAAACTTTTGATAGATTTCATTGATCAGTGTTGTGTTGTTTATTTCAGACATTTAACCACTTAAACCCTCAATAGTTAGTAAACGTGAACTTTGGCCTGTACTTGGTTTGCTCCTTTTACCCTCAACACCAAACCTCTTTGCCGAAAATAGCTGCTCTAGAAGCTGCTTGTAGATCTGCTATTTTCGGCTAATGTTCCCCAGAATAGTGATGCTAGGGTTCAAGTGGTTAATGTAAAAAAAGAAGGAAAAAAAAGATCCTATCACACATTTGGCAGCCCCCCTGTAGTAACTCTGAGAACCCCCTAGGGGTACCGGACCCTCTGTTGAAGACCCCTGGCATAGACCCAACTCAAGGAATTTAATTAACCACTTACCACCCTAGCATCCTAATTCAGCAAAGGTACACAGTAAATGTAGTGTTCATTTAACTCTGAGAGTGTACAAATGTCTTGTCCATTTGTTCACTCTCAGGGTTACAAATGGATAAATTAACACATTTTTCTGTGTAGATTCTTTTTTTTTTTTCAATTTCCTCTTTGATCTTAACAGAGAGAAATTCAGCATCAGGGTTGGTGTATGTCACAGTGCAGGCTGTTAAAAAACTCAGATAATGGCATAGCACAGGGGCTCTCACTTTTTCATACCAGGATCCCATATATTAGAGATTCACAGATTCTACATATCTGTGAATCTGCAAACACAGATTTTAACACAAAAGATTCCAGAGCCCCAGTACTGCATCCTGCAAAATCTTTACAAGTATTCTCTCCCTATTCCCAGGAAGTGATACACAACGTTCAGTTATGAATGATGAATGATTTGTCTAACAGAATGTATCATTACTTTTTCCTGTTCAAACAGAGAACTACTATAAGAGATTCAAGATTGCTTTTCCCCCCTTTTTTTCTCCCTTCTGCAAGTAGCTTCAGAAGAAAACCGAGATTATGTTTCTTCTATAGACAGCAAAAATTAATAAAATAATAAAAGAGGACATTGTGGAGTTTGCCAACCAATGCAACAGATTTTATGGAGTGATTTGAGGGGTGCCTGAGCGAGGCGTTTACCAAGTGTGTCCCCGTTTCGAGCGGTGTGATGTTGTGTTGATCTTGGGGACTCGGCCCTGTCTGATTTGCATACACATAACGTGGCAAAATTGCATATAGCACAGTAGTACGCTACATGTCAATGAAAGTAAATGAGACCATTCCCAGGGTTAGTTTCCATATGGACTGTGTTGAGTGGACATATCTGTCCGTATCTAGAAGTGTTGATAGGAAGCGTGTTTTTGTTCCATAAATGTTGACATTCAACCAATACGTGGTTTGCAGAAAGGTAAGTTGTTTTTCTCTGGTGATTGGGTTGGGCGACCCAAAGCTTTACACGGTGCATCAGATGAGATGACCTATAAGGCTATAGTCTTTTCCGCAGCTTTCCTGGGTTCGAAGCAGACACAAGGCTCTTTGCTGCATGGACAGATTAACCCCCGCGTGGGCCCCTGGGCCAATCATCTTTTTTAGCCCCCCCCCCCCCCACCGCTCGGGTTTTAAGACATACGTGTGGGTCAAGAAAACACCTGTAGACATTCTATCATACAGGATTTACAGTCTGTAACCTAAAGTACAGTATGTGCATGCACAGTATGTGCATGTAATAATGATTAACTTGTGCAGTCTTGCAGACATTCCGCACCAACATTTCACTACTTGTATATAGTGAGTGACAAAAACCCTTCTAACCACTGCTGTAAATACAGAGGAGGGGGCACATATATTTGATATCTAATTTGATTAATCTATACATTTCAGTTTAGTATATTGTCGATGGCCTCGCAGCCCAGTTCCCCCGAAGGGCCCCTGAGAGTCAAGGGCCCCCCTGGCCCAATGGATAATCCGTCCTTGGCTGCATGTGATCCCCTCTCTCTCTCTCCCACCTTTCCTGTCTCTCTCCCTCACTGACTGTCACTATCAAGAATAGAGGAGAAATGCAAAAAAAGGAAAATAAATTCATGACACCATAAATTGAGCAATGAGCAAATTATCAAATTGCTGGGACAATGCAGCCAATTGGAACAAACACAAAAGCTATGCAGTGGACAAAATTATACTACCAACTCAATTACAAACACAATTGTGAGTCCCCCCCTACAAATAAGAAACATCTAGCATTACCAAGCCAAACACATACAAGCCTCCATTTGGCAACCAAATGACTTGGAAAATGGACGGTTGTGACAACTAGGCTCAGATACTCAAATATACCCTCCCCCAAAGAATTTAACTAACAAATCATTTTTTGTGTGATTTCAGCTCCTCAATGTTGTAGCAACATGACAAAATTAATAGCAATAAAATAACGATACAAATATTATATAATAAATATTTACTGAGTCTGTGTGTGCGCGTGTGCATGCGTGTAAATGTATCTGTATTCTGTATATGTTTATGTATACAGTTAGTCTAAAGTGGAGGAAGTATGTGTGTGGAAAGTTTTTAGTAGTGTGTGTACAGCCTTAATAAATGTGCATAATGTGCAAATTTGTGTGAAGTCGTTTGCTCATTGCTCTCAGGAATAAAATGACTCTCAGGATTTTACAGAGCACCACAGGACCATGTGTCCAAAAACACGTACAGTACCAACAGCAGAGTGCTGGAACGATATGGTCTGTTGCTAAGATACTGACATGTCATAGCAGGCATGCCACACATTGTCCAGACCCCTCCTATCTGGTACTTGTTGCGGTAGCCAGCTGTACATTAAAACACCGGAGCAATCGTTTACATTCATTTAGACTACTTAGTCATTTAATGGAGTGTGAAGGAGTGAAATGGCTGTATAAGTGACTTAATGAATCAAGTTAAGCTGCTTCTATTACCCGTGAAGGACCCTTTTCATTAAACACAAGCCCCCATAATATAAGGAACAAAACAAAATATCAACCTCGACAACGTTAACGAATGACTTATTGCAAATAGAAACTTCACACCAATAGTTCCAAATTTTAAAGAGTGTCCATAGTAAGGCGTAAGGCCACTAGATCAATCATCAGGAAGGGACAATATGTTTTTACACTCAATAAATATACTTAAAGCGGCACTATGTAACTCTTTTAAATTATAAAAAAAAAAAAATGTTGTCCAATCTGTATGGTGGAGTATGTTAATACAATATAACTTATACAATTGGGGTGGTTGTATTTTGTCTCCCTGCTCTTCTATTGAGACATTCAGATCGTGTCAAAGGTCATGTCTCACCCAGACACAGGATCCCACATATTTTGACCTGATAGTCAAAATTCAATTTATCCCATGAGCAAGCAGGCAGGCTCTATTAAAAAAAAATCTGCACTTGCACAGAAAACCGGGTTCAAATCCAGGGTAGTACATAGTACAGCTTCAATAAGCATGACAAAGTATGATACACGTTCTTAATCGCTTATAGTGCATGTTTGGTTCAGTTAATTGATGCTGGATGAAAGGTGAGCTACCCAGAATTGGACATGGCTACACTTTTCAAAGGATATTGGCAACACATTACAAGAACTGTACTGACCTCATTTGCATCATTTGTGCTGTACCCATACTACAGTAGCTGTATTGTACAGTAAGTATATGGAACATAACCTATCCCACTTTAGTGTTCCTCTGTGGGACGATATTTCGTCAGCATCCACTATGTCAGTCTGAGTAAGTTAGCAGAACTTTTAAAGCATACCCTACTATGCCCAAAACAGTGCAATGTGCCATAATCATATTATAATCACTTACTCAGCATTTGTCCCAGACGCTGGGGGTATTTACAGAGACCCTGATGAGTTCCACGCTCAGCCATAGTTGCAGTTACAATACATGTACAGCAAAGTCACTTTTGGAAGTAAAGTCACATTCACTTGAATCATCTCTCTATGTGGACACCTGACAGAGCAGCCAGGTGAGGTAATTGTGACAAAATCTGACACAACATACTGCAAAGATGTAATGTGTGTGTGTGTGTGTGTGTGTGTGTGTGTGTGTGTGTGTGTGTGTGTGCAGGCGTACACATGCACACACGCACGCGCACACATGCACACACGCACACGTGCGCATGCACACACGCACGCGCACACATGCACACACGCACGCGCGCGCGCGTGCACGCACACACACACACACACACACACACACACACACACACACACACACATGCACACACAGTGGTGTAAAGTAACTGAATACATTTACTCAAGTACAATTTTGAGGTAATTTTACTTTACTGGAGCATTTCCAATGTTCTGTACTTTTACTTCTACTCCACTACATCTCAAAGGCAAATATTGTACTTTTACTCCACTACAATTATTTGAAAACTCTAGTTTAGCCAATGGACAAGCTCACAATGCACATTGTGAACTTGTAGATCTGCTATTTTCAAAAGATTTTTATACATTTGAAAACTTGTGAATGGGACATTCTGTATAATGAGTATACTTTTGGTAAGTGCACGCACGCACGCGCACGCACACACGCACGCACACACACACACACCCACACGCACGCACACACACACACACACACACACACACACACACACAATCAAGTACTGCGCAGTGGAAACTCTCTCTCACTCCTAATTGTAGAGTGACCCGTACAGACATAATTTAGTTAAGTCTAATCACCTGTGCGCTCTGCACTTAAATGCGTGACAAACAAGAACAGACTGCTTTCAAAAACAGCAATCATACAATTAAATCAGATATGTTCATGTCATTGTAGCTATACACGTCAACATAAAATTGACTCAAAATAACAGTCTCATAATGCAGAGCTACAACACGCGTACACCCCATACACACACGCGCGAACACTTCTTTCAAAGTAGAAATGTGTTTTTACATCTTCTTGTCTCTTATTTTGTCACAACCGCCACAATCCTGCACTTATTAAATCATTTACCCATGATATCACCCACAGCTGCCAGGCTACCAGCATCACGCACCTCTGGTAAACCACGTAAAAAAATTAAAACATCTGAAAGAGAATGACATTCTTATCAATACATTTACCTACCTCAGTAAATCACTCAACTTCTCGCGCGCACCTCCTCTCTTCAATTTACAATTTCCCTTCTTTTCCCACCAACAATGCACTTCTTCTCCTACAATAGAACGCACATTAATAGAGCTGATCTGGTCATTTTATTCCAAGAAGTGTGATGGAAACCGCAGCGGTGTTGGGCATAAATCATTCTCTCACTGTCTGCTCTGCTATAGGAGGCTGAGTGATTAGGATGGAGAGATGCAGTGCAAGTGGATGCAGAGGGAAAACCCACAGGGGCTCCGCTCTCATTCACTCTCTCCGAGTCTGCAGTGGTGGAAAAAGTATTACTTAATTTTTTTACTGAAATAAAAGTATCAATACTGCAATGTAAAAAGTCCGGAATTAAAAATGGACTGTGTAGAAGTAGCCTACACAGGTATTGGTAGGAAAATGTATTAAAGTACCAAAAATAGAAAGTAGGCTACTCATTATGCAGAATGTCCATTTCACAAGTTTTCAAATGTATGAAATGTATTTATCTAGCCAATCTAGCCAATTTACAAGCTCACAGGGAAGCATTGTGAGCTTGTAGATCGGCTATTTTTAAATGGCCGAAATGTATATAGGGCTGAAGTGGTTAATGTATGTTCAGTAATAAAGATTGTAGTGGCGTAAAAGTACATTATTTGCCTCAGAGATGTAGTTGAGTAGAAGTAAAAGTATTGAACATTGAAAATACTCCAGTAAAGTAGAAATACCTCAAAATTGTACTTAAGTACAGTACTTGAGAAAATGTACTTAGTTACTTTACACCACTGCCTACACAACAACTATGAAACTGTGACACAATTAAGGGGTGTGGGTGTGCGGTGTTTATTAATTATTATTAAACAGTTACTGATTTAATTAGTTAGATATAAATTATTATAGCCTAGTCTTTAATGGCTCTTGAAAACGCACTCTCAAGAGTCATCACCCTTTCATTCAATTGCGAAGAAGTGCAGCGAATGTAAAATAGAACATTAATGGCATCAGATTTGAACATCTGCACAATAGACGTATAATGTAGGCTGTATGTATTTCTTTCAATGTAATGCTCAGTGACACCCCCTTTTGGTCAATATTGGTAGCACAAGTTATGATGTGCTCTGCTGTCAGTCAGTCCCATGATCAAAACTGAGAGATGCACTTTGTTTCATCATAATACATTTTTGTTGTTTTAACAAAATAGCCATATGATCATGTTTAAATTTAAATACTTCATGTTGTGTACAAATTTTTGTTTTAGTTATACAATATAACTAAAACTAAAAATAATTTAAACAGATTGAATTACAATTTGTAACTTAATCAGTATTACAGTCCAGACCCATTGTTATTGCGTTTAATTGACAACATTGACCGACGTTTCAGTATAAATCAGCATGAATAACAATAATAAGGAAAACAA
Organism: Gymnoscopelus braueri; assembly: GCF_963280865.1. Taxonomy (NCBI): domain Eukaryota; kingdom Metazoa; phylum Chordata; class Actinopteri; order Myctophiformes; family Myctophidae; genus Gymnoscopelus; species Gymnoscopelus braueri. The sequence continues at coordinate 30,367,760 of NC_137610.1, forward strand.
GTGTATTAATCTCACCTCCAGAACCTTTTGCATGATGTAAGCATTATTAAATGATTGTACAAGTCAACTGAGTCAGAAGAAGACAAATCATTTTAATGCAGCAACCCCATCAGTACAACATTACACTTTAGTACCTGTCTACTCGATTTGTGCCTCAGAGGCATGCTGTCGATGGCGCAAAAAAAAGTACCATAATTTCACATTAATGCCAGGGACCTCAAACTAGATTTTAGTTTGGCTACTATTTTAGCATGCTATCGGTTCCTATACAGTTGCTCAGGAACGGTTTTCGATCACTGTCTCCTCCAGGCATCAAGTCAAAGTGTCCTTGAACAAGCCAACTCTGAGACACAAAGCGAGTAGACACAAAAGTGAGTAAGGACAAATATACTGTAGGGAGATATGGTAAGGTAAAAAAAAGGGGGGGGGGGTGTTCCTTTAACCACTTTCAATCTGACTTCCCAATATTGGCACGTCATCAAAGGTACAAGTGTTCAAAAAAATTTAAAATACGAAAAATAGTTAAAATAAACAATCTAGCTTGTAGAGCCGTAGATTTTCATTCTTTATCATGCAACAAAATATAGAAAGAAAACTATACTGTACATACACAATCTTTCTGATAGAACACAGTCCCCCAAAATGAAGTAATTTATACCATCATCAACTATTAGATCACTCAGATATTAGAGCCAAATAAAAACTGTTAAAAACCCGGTCATAAATACGTAAATGGATGGAGACCACTACCTGAAATAACCAAGAGTAAGGAAGACTGTGTCAGACCTTCCTCTGGAGTCATGGTTTTACTGAGAGTTTGTGGGTGTATGTTGCTTTTGAGGAGTGTGGTCTCCAATTATTGTAAACATCGGATGCATCCGAGCCTGTCTCCTTTTTAGAGGATACTATTCATAGAGGCTGAGACCTTCCAATACAGTGCAATTCACTACCGTAAAAACAAAAGTGCAATTTTCTCCACACACCTCTATACAGTAAAAACAATTAATACACACTTGGCACACAGTAGGCTATTAGTTTTGTGTCTTTAGTTTAAAAATAAAAAAAAAACTGAACAAAACTAAAAATCTAAATTGAAGCAACTCTGTTGCTACTATTTAAGTAATTTTTATCCTTCCTACTACCCAAATATAATTTCAGTGTGTCCCAGCATTGAAATCAATCAGGGCTGGGATTTCAGGCAGGTGATGACCTCACGTCTAGTACAATACAGAGGAGAAGTTGAGCCTACTGTCCTTCAGTGCCAGTCTCACAGCATCACCGTCACAGATCTTGTTCCTCCACAGCCTAAAGAGGAAAGGCATTGTGGTACTGTAGGACTTCTGTTCATCTGATTGGCAATGCAAAAGCCCACATTCTGAACAGCTACAAATTAAAGCTGCAGTAATTTACCTGATGAGTTGTAGAGAAGGACAGAACTGTAGAGCTCTAACCAGAGCCTCTGCTCCAACAACACTCAAACTGTTGGCCTCTAGACTGGGAAAATTAAACACACATAATTAGGCGATGTCTTCTAGCCACTAGACACGAGTGTCTGTGCATGCATGTGTTTGCGTATGAGTGCTCTGCTATCCACTCATTCAGTTACAGACATTAAAAACTGGGAATTCCCCAGCACAACCACAACATTCTACCGTTGATCTGTTGCTAGTTCCATGGCAGCAATTTAGGTCAACTTAGGTCAGCCTGTGTGTGTGTGTGTGTGTGTGTGTGTGTGTGTGTGTGTGTGTGTGTGTGTGTGTGTGTGTGTGTGTGTGTGTGTGTGTGTGTGTGTGTGTGTGTGTGTGTAACTTACTCCAGTCTAGTTAGTTTCGGACACAGAGGTAATACGTTGGCCAATTCTTCTGCCACATCATCCCCACATCCATTCCAGCCCAAACTGAAGAACAGAAGAGGGGGAGCATAGGTCAAGAGATAAAAAGAGACATGTGGCTCTTTTTGACTACGAAGGGTAACCCAGAACCTTCCATAACCTGAAACTTTCCAGAACCCATGAAGTTCTCCTGTATTTTTTATTATTTTTTCCGTTTCCAGTTCCATTATGGTTCTATTCCAGAACTCAGGGTTAGTACCACCTCCTGGGAGCAGGGCCCAAATTAGGTCCTGAGAACCCTATATAATGAAACCAAGCCGTAGTGTATGGAAACAAATCCAGAACCTGTGAAATACGTTAGATGGCACGGCACGGCACACTTAGCTCTTGTAGTCGAAAAGAGCCAATATATACAACATTTTAAAATGGTACTTCCAGCATGAACATTTAGCATCAGAAAGATGTCTAATTTCACCACTCAGTTTCCTGTTCCCTCTTACCTCACATCCTGTATGAGGTTGCAGTGGGCTAGATTGGCTGCTAAAGCGCAAAGATTGGAAGTCCCAATCGAGGTCAGACTGAAAGACAAAGTAGAAGAATATTCATTACACACCACATAAGCCATGCAAAGAAAATTATAATTAGTTCTGATGGCAGTACTGTGTGTTTTCATTCATACTGTATGAATAACCAACATGCTGAAAAGAAACTCACTGAATCCTGGTGAGGTTCTTCATATGGACTAGTGCTGTGGACAGACTGATAGACCCTTTAGAGCCTAGATAGTTCTGTGATATACTAAACAAAACAACAAAACCACACACACACACACACACACACACACACACACACACACACACACACACACACACACACACACACACACACACACACACACACACACACACACACACACACAGGATATAAAAAGGAACCTTAAACTCCTAGATTACCGTGACAATATAGGATAAATATCAGGAAAAGGTATGTGTTTTTACTCTGCGTCTGTGTGTGTGTGTGTGTGTGTGTGTGTGTGTGTGTGTGTGTGTGTGTGGTGTGTGAGTGTGTGTGTGTGCACTTACTCGAGCACACTGAGGTGTGTTAGTGAAGGTAAAATCAGGGCCATCACAGCAGCAGTGAGCTCACTGAGACCATTACTGGACAGACTGGAACAGAGTGGAGATAATCATTCATCATCCTCTAAGTACAGATCATGTACCATGTGCAGAATAAGTTTAACATGTATAGTGCTGTACCTACAGTCGGAATGTCTCAATCTGACTCAAAGGTATATTTTAATTGATTGGCATGATCAGCAATATTCAGCCACATCAATACACAGTATAATGTGCATTTTACGGCATTGCATTCCATCTAAGTCATCTGTCGTATGACGGATAATACCCACAGCTACATAAGTGAGGAAGAATCCTGTGTGTTGGGGCGCCGATAGCCGAGTGGTTAAGACACTTATCACATACTGTACTGTATGCTCTGATGCCTGACATCGAGTCCCTGCTTCGATTCCCGGGCCATGTGGACCTTTGCTGCATGTCACTCCCTGTCCCTGACCCTCTCTCCCAGTTTCCTGTCTCTCTATACTGTACTATAACAATCAATAAAGGCAAGAAAAGCCTGGGGAAAAAAAGAAAGAATCCTGTGTGTTTACTGTTTAGCAGCAGCTAAAGCTCTGCTGTCTGCAAAGGTGGAGATACTGTACTGTGAAGTGGACATTCTGGCCATCTATTTTCAACAATAAGGATCATCACTGACCAAAATCTAATTCAATGTTTCAGTTTAGAGTGCAGACTAGTGAAACACAAGGAAATGCTGTCTACCATTGCATCAGCAAATTACAGTAGCTGCAAAGCTTACACCAAAACAGCAATGATACTGTTAGTAGCTATGTTAATTATAGACATTTATCATTACAGAACAAGCATGGCAGATGGCAAAAGAACATGTTTTGGATGATTTGGTAACTGAAAGTGAAAGCAGTCCAGCAGCTACTTGTAATGTCTGTGATGCAAGTGTTGCGAGAGGCGTCAGGCATTATCTAAACTGGATAAGTACCTTATGCCAGCACCTTGCGTCTGTTTTATCTAGGAAAATATATTGGATTGGGAGTGGGCCTCAATATCAGCAAAAACTAATTAAAATATAGCAAATGGCAACACTTGATTGTGGCATCCCTAATAGTACCTTCCACCCAACTATTGTAAATCAAAGAACAGAGCAGAGCCCCAGATAATTTTGTGACGGAAAGCTATTTGATCTTAGTCCCAAATGGAGAAGAAAATTACTACCAGGGAAGCAAAATGAACTCAGGAGAGAAAAAATACCCATGAGAATCTAGGTGGTTTTTGAGATAAGACTGCATAACTCTGACATTGGACTCTTCTTATACTGTAATTGTTAACAATGTATGTGAAAACTCATCTTGAATATTAATAATCATTTCTTTACTTGAGCTCCTCCAGTTGACTGCATGTCCTCAGTGCGCGAAGCAGCTTTTCTCCTGATTGGTCACTGATACCGTTATTTGAAAGCCTTAAGGACACGCACGTACACGTACACGTACACGTACACGTACGCGTACGCGCGCACGCGCACACGCACACGCAAACGCACACACACACACACACACACACACACACACACACACACACACACACACACACACACACACACACACACACACACATTATAAAATAAGTTTATTATTATAATATTATGAGCAGATGTACATGCATCTCTGATAACTTTGGTAAAGACTGAAATTATGTTTAGTGCCAGTAAAAAGCTTTTGTAAATATTTATTGTAAGATGTTATATTGTATTATAATTTGTATACACAAATTAGGCAATATTCTTCTATTCAAGTACATTTGTCCATGACTGTATCTGACTCACTGATGAAGATGACCTAACCCACCTGATCTTCCTGAGACCTGTCCAGGTCGGAAGGACTCTGGTCAGCTGTTCAACCCCTCTTTCAGCCATTCTCCAGCCCTCCAACCTGCCAGCACATGTCCAAATACTCATCAACCAGATTTCATATCCATATCCACTATATAGATTATCACCTGGGCGGGCATTTGTCAGTGTCCAAACATATCTGAGATGTCTTTGCCCAAGGTTGGATAATACAGGGCAACAACAAATGCTGTGTGATTTGTTTATCACACCAAATGTACTTCCCTGTAAATGCAGTACCAGGCCAATACATTAACATTACTATCAACAAGGAACTCTCCAGACCTGCTTTAATTCACAGATTGTGTGTGAGCTGTCTTAAAACATTGAAAATGTTGCTCGCATGCCCCTGGTTGAAGGTCACCGAACGTTTTCCGCTCTGTACTTCCATTGCACCCAGATAAACTCCAGTGTCTCCTCAGCCATGACTTCTGTCCATGGTCGACACAGATCCATGGCTGAGGCTCTAGGTTAAGCAGAGGTCGCATGTGGTGTCAAATCTCGAGTCTGCCCACCATTTCACTTTGGCTGTGCTGATAGGACAAATTGCAGTGTAAACCTACAGGAAGATATGTCTTTAGCTTGCATTGGTTGGTCAGCTGCATGTGAGTTATAAGGCAGTTGACAAATGACGCTTATTACGCTCTTGATCCTTATGCTGTACAACTTTTGTACTCTGTTGATTTAACATCCATATTCATGACACTATTGTACATTACATATACTGTACTGTAAGGGGTTTATACCCGTTAAATACTGTTAATGCACTTTTGACTACACACTTACAGTATATCTACACCTATAGCAAGTGCAAGACCAGATGGAGAGCAGAGATTTTAAGATCCTTTTATTGTTTTTTCACCAGCTCTTTCACCATGCTAATTCCCAGGCAATCCAAGAGGGCCTAGCAAGAGTTTTGTATACCTAAATCTTCTGGTTTCTGGTGCTCTATTACTAATCCTCAAGCATGCATTATGTACTCCTAGTTGTATCTCCTTTTCTGTATGTCCTGTGTTCAATTACTGCAGTACTGCCATGAGTCATGACAACTGAATTTCCCCCAACTAAAGGTCGGTTGACCGACCAGACTGACCGACTGACTGACTGACTGACTGACTCTGTGTGTGTGTGCGTGCGTGCGTTTGACTTACTGTATCTCCTCCATGAGTTGGAGTTTCTCCATAGCAGTTAGAAGACCCAGCATAACCTCTTCTTCAGATGGTCCCAACACTTTGATGACCTTATTCAGACTGGAAAACACAGAGGCTAAAGTTTGCTACTGTAGACTGCAACCATCAGGAAGATGGGAGATACAACAACGATAATACCGATCCACCTCCCCACTATGGTGTGCCTGCCCTGCACTACACACTGACCCAATCTGCCAGGTCAATACTATTTGAAAATTGATATTTTTGAAAAATATTATGAAAATAGCACATCTAGTTGCTTGGCGTAGTGAGCTTGTAGATCTCTATTTTCAAAATGTTTGCCTCTTTCTTATATCATTTGACAATTTGGCCAATGTTTGACTAGTTTTATGGTTTGTTGATTACTTTTGATGCAGTTATGGTCTTTTCTTTTTTTCAAAAGTCCTTAGATTGTCACTTCACTGTCATCTGGGGACCCCCCCCCCAAAATCATGTGGGTCCCGACCCACAGGTTGAGAACAACTGGTGCACTAGATTGTTACTTACTTGAGTTGCCGTAAAGATATGAGCTTTCCCAGTTTGTGTGCCAGACACACTCTGCTGTCCTCATCCAGAGTTACGGTGTCCAGACTGGACACACACGGACAGACACACACACACACACACACACACACACACACACACACACACACACACACACACACACACACACACACACACACACACACACACACACACACAGATATTATTAGTATTAGTATTAATAATAGCAGAGAGGGAGAAAGACATTTGTGTATGTGTATACAGTATGTGTGTGCGTTACCTCAGCTCTTCCAGACAGCTACAGCATCCTAGTGCTGTGAGCAGGGCCTGCATTCCATTCACTGTCCATCCACAACAATGGGACAAACTAGAATAGACAGGTGTAACGCCAGCATTAGTATTGCATATGAAATAGTTATTGGCTTTGAATATGCGGTATAGCCCCATGTTAAGCACTCTTCAAAAACCAGCGTTAGAAAGTGTTTTACTAAATTAAATTAAACGAATGGCCTAGTGAAATACAATTATAAAATTCAATAAAGTGAATCATAAAAATGGTGAAATTACAAAAGAACAAGTACAGTTACTGATGAGAAAAATGTGCATGGTAGGATAACATACTGTACCAACTTGACTACAATATTATTTATGCACAACACAGAGCTTACTTGACTGATCGAAGATGGGCCATCTTACATAACGCTGAGGCCAGAAGCTCAACTCCTTTGTCAGTGATCACATGGCCTGAAAGACTGAGAGAGAGAAATGGCAGGATTATACAGCCAAACTATTACACAATGTTAGTTTAACTCAGGCCTCTAGCTTGGGGGTGGCAAACGAGCACATTCAGCCTATAATTATCCAGTGCAGTGTTTTCTAGTGTCCATGCAATGGCTAACAACATCTCCCAAATACTGTGTGCGGAATCTGATACTGTGGATTTAGTGTTCCTTATGTGGGTGTGTCAGCAATATTGCAACGCGTAAGATTCATTAATAACATTAATATCCCCACCACGGCTTTGTCAAGCGTATATACAGTATCTCGGAACACAATTGGCCTGTGTTCGGGGTAGGGAAGCTGGGCGGGGAGGGTGATATTTGTCACAGCACGTACTCCTATGGGTTGGGGCGGCACCTGCGAGCAGAGAGTGTTGGGCGGGAGGAGTAGGACGGAGGCCCTACCCTACGTCCTCCCGTTCTGGGCTTCTCACTGGCAAGTGAGTCAGTAGGATACAACAACAGTGACAACACACATTGCCTGAGCTAGGGCGAGTCATGGTATGGACAACTGTGCCTGTGTGGGTTGTTTTGTTTTGTTCTGCAATGCAGGCTACAGTATTGGGGTATATTGTGTGAATATCTTTTGCTTACGTACTGGATTTTGCTTTGAGCGGGATACAGTGGTGACACTGTGGCCTTGTGTTTTTTATTATTCTGCATAGTGCAGGCTATTTGAATAAGTGTATACTATTGTATATTGGTGTTCTTTATTGGTGGTGCTTGCTTCTGTCATGTTATTTCTTCCCTTTGCATTGCTGTATCTGACAGTATCTTTCTTACTCTGTGTCTGTAACTCTAACTGCGGTGCTGTCTCTTGGCGACTGATTTTCTCCCACGGGATCAATAAAGGTCTGTCTATCTGTCTATCTACATTACTGTGTAGTATTTTTTGTTTTATGCTGGTATTCATTCTGATGACTGTACAAATCGTCCCTGTCACTCTAAAACAAAGCATACTTAACTGTAGGTCAAACGATTGTACCTGTGTTAAGGCAGATGTGGTCATATGCATGGGGAGTGTTATTTGCCATGAAACCAGCTGAAAACCCAGTGTCTGGGCAGTTTTAAGTCATTTTGCTAATTCACGGGAAGTGAAAATATGTGTTGGTAGAAACGAAACGAAGCGTGAAAATAATGTGCTGGTAAAAAAAAGAAGTGAGTTTGTAAAAACATTGTTTTTCTTACTTCAAGCACTGCAGGGCTGTAGACTGCAGTAAAGCTTGTGACAGTAACACAACCACATCCTCACCGGTCTCCTTAGAACCAATACTACAAGATAGACAAACACATTTTTACAATTTTTACAAATAAATTGTGAGCACATTTTACAAATATCATATTTTACAAGTCATGTTTCCATCACCTGGGCTGAAGTGAATAAAATATGCAATGAGAAAATTAGTAAAATACAGAAAATGGAGACAAAAAGTAATTATCTAAGTTATTATTGTCTCGTTTCAACATATTTAGATAGTTGGGTAGATTGTGTCAAGAAAACGAACCCCAGTCCCAAACAGCAAACACATTGTAGTCACTATACTGTCCATGGTTGTGGTGGTGATGTTAAGTTGACGCATACATGATTTTGCCTGTATTTCTCTTACTATTCTTATAGCACTTCTACTGTAACCAACCACCCATAAAGGACGAACTAGGTAAGAAAACAAGGTACCTACTCAACATTTAAAGGGAAACCAGTTCACCCTTCACCGCAATTTCCTTTTTTTATGTAATATTAAAAAATGTGCCCGAAGAGTGGTAAATGGAAACATGACTATTGACTTGATAACATAACCCTGAATATGAAAATGTCAGAATCATAATCATCTTTACATCTTTATTGTCACATCACAGGTTTATATATGACAATGTGACAGTAAATAAAAAGTGTTACCTGAGAACGGTGAGACAGGGCATTGAGGGCAGTACAGAGCAGAGGAACTCAGCTCCATCTCTACCCAGCTTGTTGTGAGACAAACTGCATGGGGAAACACAGGTAACACTATCATCTATATTGTTATGAGTCACAAGGAATATTTAATATTAACCACATGAGCCCTAGAGTCCCCATTCTGGGCGAACATTCTGTAAAAATAGCCTATCTATAAGCTCACATGTGTGAGCTTACATCGGCTGCTTTCAGCGAAGATATTTAGTGTGGAGGGAAAAAAGGAGGGGACCTCTGGGGGACTCCCGTTAACTAAATGTATAGGGTTTAGGTAACGGTGATATTTCATGTCTAGTTTATTGACAACGAGTCACGCTAAACATTACTGTCGCCAAAAGAAGATAGTAGTAGTTTACATTAACTATTAATTAATTAATACTGGCATTAATTTCAGTATCATATGAAAATCAACTTGCAGAGAATTTAAATTTGATTGAGATAAGTAATAAAACACAGTGACATTTCTGTTGCTTATATGTCGCTTTGCAGATGTGACTTTTAGTCGCAAGAACCAATGAAATTGAATAATGCCCTCAGAAGGCATTCCAATGAATATAAGTCACATCTGCTCTCGCTTTAGTTACATTATCATAGCATTGTAGCAACTTGTAGATCGCCTATATTTGCCAAATGTTCACCCCAGAACAGGGATGATAAATTTCATGTACAGTAGTTAAGAGGAAATTCAGCATTTTTTATTTTTTTTATATTAGAGGGAACCATGTGATACTTACTCCAGCTCTGTCAGCAGAGAACACCTATGGATGATGCTGTTCATAGCCACTAGATGGCATCCTTCTACTGCACAGTCCACAAGGCTATTTTAGAGGCAAGAGCAGACAACAGAAAAGAGTTAAGAGAGAGAGTGGATATATCACATACAGTACACATTGTACAAACTTGTGTTAAGTGTATATGCTAACTTCATTTGTTGTGAGGCTTGCATTATGCAAACTTTAGCAAACTAAATCTCACTAATCTTACTTTACCTGATTGAAGTGAGATCAGCAGACTTGACCAAAGTCAAGTGCAGGGTATTTTGGCTTACCCTGTGAATGAAAGCATGGTTATTTATAGTTATTATGCCCCCTCACACCTACGTTGCACCGCCAATCCGACCGATAGGCCTATGTCTGAGTCATAGCAGGGGGCTTTGTCAAGTATGTACCCGTCCGTCTGTGTCCCTTTTGTGCCCATATATGGAGATCCCTGATGTCATCTGTATATGCCCATATATTGGTTGGATCGGCGGTTCTGGACAACTGGATATCTATATATGCCTATATATGGACATACATATCGGTCGATTCGGTGGTTCTGGAGAACCGCATATCCGAACTACTCGACGGCGGACACCGCACTAGAGTCCTTGCCGATGCGCTCGGCAGGTTTGAAATCTGTCGGTCCCATATATTTTGTCTTCTTCTTTGTTTCTTCTTTTATTTTTTATTTCTACTCCTAGCTGTATCTTATTTTTGTCTCTGCATCTGTCCTGTGTTTCATAAGTGCTGTAATGCCATGACAACTGAATTTCAGCCCGCAGGATCAATAAAGGTCTGTCTGTCTGTCTGTCTGTCTGTCTGTCTGTCTGTCTGTCTGTCTGTCTGTCTGTCTGTCTGTCTGTCTGTCTATCTATAATAGCCACACATACTGTAGCTGCAGCTAATAAAATGAATTGTGACTAGGTTTGATTTAGGTGTACAATTTAGAAAACACAGACAATACTGTTGACTTTTGCCCTTTGGCATACTGACTCATTATTCATGTAATTAGGTGCAGCTGATTTTACCCTGAAACACCCCAAAAACTTATAATAAAATGAAATAATACTGCATACTGAATAATTTTGCCTGTGTTATTCTGGTTGGTTGGTTGTTGTCGTATTTTTTTTGGGGAGGGGCACATACTGCATACTACAGAATACTTTTAGGCCAGATTTAGTATGAATGATATACAAGAGTGTGATTCCAAAGGCTATGTGTGGCTTTGGAGGGAGATGCCACACACACTGACAATGACTTTGTGTGTGTGTGTGTGTGTGTGTGTTTGTGTGTGTGTGTGTGTGTGTGTGTGTGTGTGTGTGTGTGTGTGTGTGTGTGTGTGTGTGTGTGTGTGTGTGTGTGCGTATGTGTGTGTGTGTGTGTGTGCGTGCGTGCGTGCGTGTGTGTGTGTGTCACCTAATCGTATGTATGCTGCTGCAGATGGCCAGGCAGGTGCACACCAAACGAACAGCTGCTTGTGATGTTATCCAGCACTCTTCAATGCTGACATTGACAATAAAGAGAAAGTGTTACAGTGTAAACAGTCACTAAAGCATTTAATGGTGCAGAGTAGGGGTGTACCGACATTTCGTCCCGCGATATATTGCGATACGTTTTCGTGACGATATGTATCGTTTTGGGGGAAAAAAATGCATTTGCTTCTTTTCCCCCCCATACATATATTTTCATAAAAAAAATAAAAAAAAGTGCCATATAGTGTATCGTATCGATATCGTGAAATTAGTGTCGGCACACCCCTAGTGCAGAGTATTTATTATGAATAGGTATTTAACAATTTTTTAATAATGTAAATAAAGATATAAACCACTGTGTTTATGCAAGTGAGGAAAAACTGCTCCTGCTAGAGTAAGCGCACACACACACACACACACACACACACACACACACACACACACACACACACACACACACACACACACACACACACACACACACACACACACACACACATCTTCTCACCTGATGTCAAGTTTTCTGTTAACAATGTTGAGCTGCTTCACCAAATCTTCAATCCATTGCGGTTGCGGACTCTGCAAATTGTTCCTCAACCTAGACGCATCAACAACAAAATGAATGCTAAATACCAGACAAGTCATTATTAACAATCAGAGTCTAGTACAAAACAGATCATGTGCACCAACAGCCTACAGTCCTTCACATCACTATACTATACACTATTTTTTCATTCTTTTTTGTGTGGCTTTTTTTTTGGCATTAGCAGCCTAGGTGCCCGGACCGCTACGCCAGCCATCCATGCCCGGTCTTTTCATTCTTGATGACATTGATAGTGGGAAGTGGGAAAAGTCCGTTTTTATGTGCTGGCTTCAGCAGGAGCAAAATATGAAAGGAAATAGTGAGAGACAAAATACTGTATCTGTCACATGCTGATGTGGTGAGAACCCAAATGCAGACAGTGCCGCAGGTAGTAGGCTCAATAGCCAGGACTGGTGTTTAATACAGGTGACACAGGTGAACAAAGACAAGAACATTTCAGACAAACTAAAAACATGTGACACAAGACAACAAGGGCTAACTGGGGAACAAGACTAATATACACATGAGGAAATGAGATACAGCTGGGGCAAACAAACAGAACCAAGAAAACTAGACCAGGGAACGAAATACATAACACAAGACCTAGACACTACAATGAATGAGACAAGTCTGTGACTGCGACAGTATCATGACATGAAGACACTTTTCATATATGTTCTTTCACTACTTTGGTCCTAAACATCATAATATCTACAGGCGTGGAAATGTCTGTGAATCGTCATGAGCCCCAAGGGATGGCCCTTCAGTTGTTAGGACTTTTGGTTACTCCATGGCCTTTCCTCTACTGCCACCCATAGGCAAAATTTGCAATTGCACACATGACTGTTGCATCGTCTCTGGTTCGATTTTAGACTGAGCCATGTGTCGTTTTTCTCCCTCTATGAACTCAGCTTCCTGTCTCTCTACGCTCTCCTATCGAAATAATTAACCACATGAACCCAAGCATCCCTATTCTGGGCGTGTTATAATAGACAAACATTATGCGAAAATACTATAGACAAACATCCAACGAAAATAGCAGATTTTGTAGATTGACTATTTTTGTGGGAGAGATTTGGTAGAGGGAAAAAAGGAGGGGGCCAAGTATAGACCCCTGTGGGACCCTGTGGGAAGTATATACAACAAGCTGAGCTGGTGTACTCACTCCAGTTTGCCCAGACTGTGACAACTAGACAGGATCTTTGCCAGTCTGGTCAGGTGGTCGGGTTCCAAGCTACAGTCTCTAAGACTGGAGAGAGAAGGAGAAATAAAAGGGTGCAAGACAGAATCAAGGAATTAATGAAGTGGGAGACAAGAATAACAAGGAGTTAGGGAGTTACAGAGAATAAAAGATACAAAAAGTAAATCAATCAATGTTGAGAGTGTGTTATATATATATATAAATGAAAAAAATAAAAACGCTGCTTCAAGTATGTGTATATATTCCGTGTTTCTGAAAACATGCACACAAACAAATATACTGTCATTTATTCTTGCCATTATACATAATTGTTGTATTCTACAGTACCTTAAAGTTTTATCACATCTTCTGTCTTGGTCAAAATGAATGAGCGCCGGCTCCTTTGGTCCCAAACTAATGTTACACAGAAATACAGACAAAGTGGAAAGAAATGAAACACAGACAGAAAATGTCATAGAGAAACACAAACCAAAGGACAAAGACAAGTGATAATTTCACTTCTTTATTGGGCCCTATTTTGGGAGAAACAGTGGGATGGGGCATGGTGACTTTTGGTCTTTTCAGGACTGGAGAAGGGCACCCGCAATAAAGTGGTGAGGTGGGTTGGTTAGGCTGAATATTGTTGCTGTTGGATGGAAACCTTGTAAGTGAGCTTGTTTTGTAAGTCCAAAACAAGCTCACAAGCTTGTGAGCTTGTAGATCTGCTATTTGCACTACTATCGTGCAACACTGTTGTATGATAAAGAAGAGCATTAATTTAAGGGGGAAAAAATCATTCAAGTTTAAATATGGAAATACAAGGTTTCTGCCTGACAGCGACAATATTACAAAATCAGTTGATTGTTCTAGATGGATTCAATCGTCATAACCAATCACTTTTCATTACCTTTAAGAGCAGTGCACTGTGCTCCACATAAGGGTGTACTGATCATTTTTCCAAGAACAAAGTGGTGTCCTTGTGTGGGATGTCGTCAACAACAAATCTACAGCACCGCAAACAACATCAAGTGCATACTAGAAAATTCATGACAATGAGAAGCATTTCTCATTCTTTTTTTTTAAAAACTGTTCACTGATGTCTGGAAACAGGCTTTTATGAAGGAGAAACCTATACTGTATATGAATATTATGCCTTCAATATTCTCAGTGGCTCATGACTGAGGTATTCATATCATCAAAGTGATGAGACCTCAACCCAAATCCTTGTTGACACTGTCAACTTGCCAAGACAAGCATAACACATGAGGCGTGATTGTGGAGAATTTTATCTGTGGATAACTGCACAAAGATGAGTGTGCACCTCTCTCTACGCTTTTTGACCTTGTCAAAACAGCAAGCCACAAATGGCACAGCGGTTCACCAAAATACCCAACACTCATTCAGGCGAGGAAACTCAGCACTGCGCTTGGGAAACGATCAATTTACCAGTCTGCTACATGCCTCATGCCAGTGCACCTCATCCCAGAGTGCCCGCCATAAAATAGGGCCCACATGCTTTCATTCATTCACTCGTTCACTTCTTAGACTATAGACTTTTTAGCTATGGTCGGTCGGACCAATTTTCACTCTGTCACTTCATTCTACAGGAGATTAACGTGATATAGAGATAAATATATACTTAAAATATTTGTACCTGACAGATACATCACAGACCCTGTCACAGGTAGACAAGGTGCTGACCAAATCTAGCACCCCTTGTTGGGTGAGTCTGTTGCTTCTGTTGCTCAGGCTACACAGAAAGAAATATCAGGTGCAGAAAGGAAATATCAGCAGCTGGATTGCCTTAACAAAGGAAATGCTGGGAATATAGAACAGAAACATTGGAATGATAGAAAATTCACAAAATATTTCACTTCATTATCTTTCATGAAGCTACTGTGGGCAAAAGACAGAACAGGTTGGTATTATGTTGGCATAATGTAGGAATGAGTGCACATTGCACAATATGCTTTGTGCATTTATAATCACACACAAAAGTGTGTTTAGTGAAATGGCATGTGCCAAAATACAACAGTGGTAGGCGAGTATTTTCAAAAACATCTTAAAAAGATGTGAACATTTTCGAATATTTTAAAACCAAAAATCTTTTAGTTTTGGGGTCAAATACATATTAATTTGGGGGTCTGATATAAAGGAATAGGAATAGGGTCTATGGGTCATAAGTACCCAATTCCATGTTCAGTCACTGACTTTGCTGTAGGAAGCGATGATGGATATTGCTATATATTTATACCATAACCAATGCATCTTCAAAAAGGCCCCGGGGAATACATTACTTCCTCATCCATATTTGACATGGTAGTACAGCATTGCTATGACTGGAATCTCCATTCTATACATTTATATTTTGGTTTTGGTGGTTTGAACAAAGAGTATGTACTGGTGTACTGTATACTGTGAAAACTAAGAAATGTAACATGAATTGTCTACCTCCGTTACAATTAAAATAAATACAAATGAGAGGGGCCACAAGCCATGGCTCTGAGGACACAACGTGACTTACTCAATCCTCTGCAGTGATGACATCTTAGGTAGGGCCTTCAGCAAGTTCTTCATGGTTTCACCCTTCATTTGGTTGTGAGACAAACTGAGGACAAACAACATGACAAGTATGAAACTACTGTATGTGTCTCCCTTCCCTCCATTACAATGTTACATGGGTGTGGCAGGTCAGCTTACTCCAGCTTCAAAGGACAGGGACACTGGGCCAGTCTTCCACAGAGCTTGGTTATTTGTGACGGCAAGATGCTGCTGTGGGTCATCCTATAATGCATGAGAAAAACTATTAAATACAATTATGTTTTACTTTGTTCTTTAGACATGACAGCAGAGAGACAGGAAACTCAGAGCAGACGGAGTGAAACACATACAGACATGACAGCAGAGAGACAGGAAACTCAGGGCAGACGAAGTGAAACACATACAGACATGACAGCAGAGAGACAGGAAACTGAGGGCAGACGGAGTGACACCCACAGCCACAACACTAGAGGGAGTGACCATGATCTGGTACAACCCAAATTTTGATTCTACTGTACCACTCTTTCTTTAAAAATTGGCCTGACAAAACATCTCTCAGGAGACCACAAGGGGAGGTAAATGTAAAATCTAAAGGAAGTGTCATTCACTGCCGTCGTTTTTCTTTTTTCTCCTTTGTATATAGTGTTTGTAATTTTTGTTGATGACATGTATTATTGTGTACATTTTTTATGCTTTGTTGATGAATTGAATTACATAGGACCACAATGGAAACAAGTCCCCAGGACTGTTTTGTGTTATTCTTTTAGCCTTAATGTCTGACTGTACCACGTGCTGTTTTACATTTCTGACTAATAAAGTATTCAATCGATCAAAAAAGGTCTCTAGCCAGAATCAAGCTATGTCTGTGTGTCCTATCCAGTCTATATGGTTTTCCAAAGGGAAGAGGGGATGTAATATGATATGGCTGGCATTAGGCAAACTTGCACCCTGCGTCTATTTGCCAACCTTAAACTAGACTAGAGGCTAAAGTGTACAAATGCATTAATTTAACCGTCAACCTACCTGAACTCCTTGAGCTGCTCTTCTTCACTGAAAAATGGTAGAGAGTTACTGACCGATTGGTGGATGATTGTGTCAACAGAGGTTTATAATTTAAATGTGCCAAAGACTTCCTTTAGAGGCTGGTGGTACCTTTTGATAGGACAGAATGTGAGGATCACCTGGTCTCTGCCTCTGTCACAGGTAGAAGATAGATAATGGGTGTTTATTAGATCAATTATAGTGTCCAACCCGACTTCAAAACACTCTTGTTCAGGTATGTCTTATATACGCCATTCAAAGAGCAGGGCACTTATTTTTTCCACACAGTTCATATACAGAGACTGTCTGACAAGTGATGTGTTAATAACAACACCATAGTTATTCTGGTCTTTACACTCAGAAGAAACACAGATAAGTACCTGATGGCAACACCTGTCAGATTGTGATGGGAGCAGAGAGCACCTGACAGCATAACGACTCCCTCCATGGTAATATTATTCTCACTGACTCTGAAATACAGAAAGAGAGAGAGAGAGTGCCTTGGCCTAAAACATCTGATTTCAAATCATACTGAGGGAAAAACTCTCTCCAAACCAACAATGAACTATAAAAATACAGGAATTATAACTTTCAGTCACCCCTATTCTCCTGCACAGACATTGTTTTTGGAATAATAAGCCGATTTCCAAAGTATTTTCAATTCAAACGTTCAGGTGATAAACCCACCTTAAAATTATCTGTTTCTCCACATTGATATGGATGTTTGAATTCTGTTCATGAAACAATCTTTTCTCCAGTAACTATTTTCAGCTGAACTTTTCAAATCAATCTGTGCCTTCAACTGCATAAAACACAACAGTAACTAGAAAAAGTGCTCCTCGGAGCACAGGTCTCCGCCAGGTCAGGTACGTTATTGTGGCCTCCTGGTGGCGCTATAATAGGCCAATGTGAAAAGGGTGCCATTTATTCTTAGGTCTTTCACGGCAATCAGACACTGCATTCATGATTTGAGGCATTTTGTTCCAAAAATGTGTTTTGCTAAATTAGACCTGCTGGTGGCGCTATAACAGGCCAATGTGAAAAGGGTGGCATTTCTTCCTCGGCCTAGTGGGAATGTGCGTGTGAAAATTCACGGAAATCACAAGCTGCGTGCATAGTTTGAGGCTTTTTGTTCAAAACGGACCAATCCTGCAAACTTTGGAAGCCAACCATAGGCAATGAGGATGGAATATGGGAAATCGGACAGATTTGTGTTGATCACATGACTATAGAGATACTGTGAACCGATTTGCATGACGTTTGGATAAAATCTGTAGGAGTAATGTAAAAAAAAAAGGGTTTTGCACAAATCGGCCTCCTGGTGGCGCTATAACAGGCCCATGTGAAAATTGGGGTAGAGGTTCTGAATTGGCATCCAGGGAGTGTGTGTGCACAGTTTCGGAGCGACCGGGCCAACGGTGCCAGAGATTAGCTGGTAACACACAGACAGCACACACAGACCGACAGACGGACGGACGGACGGACGGACAGGGGCGAAAACATACTCTCTCGCCATGCCTTTCGGCCTGGCGGAGACAATAAGTTAAATTGTACTTGATTAATGGACTAAGTAAGTAAATAAGTAAGTCCTCTCGCTCTTATGCAATTCACAGTTCATATTGCAATTTTGACATATTTTTTGATTAATTAGTCATCCCTAGAATAAACCATGAACAAATAATGAATATCCTCCACCAATCACAATTCAGGGCTATGCTCAAAACTCTGGGCTTTGTAGACTTTGAAGTCAGGCCTTTTAACTGAGTCTTACATGATCTGCTGGATGTTGGGGAGAGCAGGCAAGATGTCCAACAGCCTCTTCAGACCCTTATTTCCAAGTGTGTTACGGGACAAACTGATGAAAAAGTGTTGGGTAAGGTTAGTATACAGACTGAAAAATGTTATGTGTGCGCGTGCAATGCGTGCATGCATGTGTGTACAATACAATGTGTTTCTTACTCAATCAGGGTGAGGTCAGAGGAAAGTCCCAAACATTCGCACACTCTCTTCAGGTTATCAGGAAGCAGACCGCAGCTACTGAGACTGAAAACGCATAATCATCATCATCATCATCATTTTTAAGATCAATCTCACATCATCAGTATACCATCTATCGCATCATTACAATCACTAATACAAGTCGTATGAACATCACCATGGGCATTGTTCATGTCAACTTTATAATCCATTCTCACCGTATCATCCATCATCATAATTATTCTGACACCTTGCATGATGGCTCTACATTCAGCTTACACTTTCCCCATTTGGAAACAATTACATTTCATAGATGCTACATTTAAAATAAATAATTTAGAAATCAATCAATACGAACCAGAGTTTCCTTATTTCTGGCCTTGATTTGTCCGTCCGTCCTGAAAACACTACAGACGCATGGTCTGGTCTCTGCAGTCTGGCAGAAGAATCACAGTTAGCGATGCTCATTTTTTCATTTTCCATTGCAGTGTGTGTGTGTGTGTGTGTGTGTGTGTGTGTGTGTGTGTGTGTGTGTGTGTGTGTGTGTGTGTGTGTGTGTGTGTGTGTGTGTGTGTGTGTGTGTGTGTGTGTTTACCTGACATTGAGCTGTGCCACAGTAGGACATGTAGATAGCAATGTGGTCAGCACTATCAAGCCATCCACTGTTAGACCGCTGTCATTCACACTGGGAAAGATAGATATCAATCAGTTCATTCTTGTGTGTTGTGTGTAAAGATTTTTTAATAGTTTTTTCAAACTTAATTTCCCCCCAAACAATAAAACTAACACAGATTAGAACTTTCTGACACAGCTTAGTGTGGCCTTGGCATGCCGTTGTATAGTATGATATGATATGGTATGTCATCATGGTACCAATTCTGCCAAAAGACAAATCCTGATGCCATATATAATTCATTATGCAGTAATGTAGAATGAATGTTTGAATCTTACATAATTTTTGTGACGTTGAGCCTGGGTACAAAATTGACCAATGTCCTTAGAGTCTCCACGTCCAACTGGCCTCCTGACAGACTGTGAAGCACACACACACACACACACACACACACACACACACACACACACACACACACACACACACACACACACACACACACACACACACACACACACACACACACACACACACACACACACACACAATAGGTCAGACATGTACAAAGTCCGGCCCGGGGGCCAATCATGGCATGAGGACAGATTTTATATATGGCCCGCGGCTTCCTGAAATTTATAATTTATGGCCCACCAGTTTCCACCATGTGAAATTCATACATTTAAGTTTGTGAGTGTATACCTGGGCAGATAGGCTATCTCTCAGTTATTTACATTTGTATTTGTGTAGAGACACACCTGGTTACATTTGGCTGCACTGCCATTTGAACAAAAGACAATTTATTGGACTATACATACCGTAAAGAAATGCAGTGCATAGATGTGAAAAAAGGCTGAATTGTTTTTGTTTTGTTCACAGCACAGATGAGTGGCTTACATTTAGTTATACGGCAAACAAAAGACTTGACATTGCACTGTTGTAATGTGATGCATGTATGTGACTTTGTTATGGTTCAAAGGTACATTAAAACAGGAGATGCAGACGGCCCTACGGTATTTTTATATTTTTAAATATTGCCCACTTTGAAAAAAGTATGGACACTCCTGAGATTGGTGGTAAAACTTTGATCTCTTTCAGGACTTAAAGACACACCACCACACCTTGTGTTCTTAGTAAGCATGTCCATGCACTGTAGTAGTAAATAGTAATACAAAGGGACACTGCCCATGGACACCATTTTAAAATCATTTGAGATGGAGTGGTTCATAGAATATGACTCAACTTCCAGCAAGCACTTGCTTGAACCTAACAGGATTTTTAAAAATAATTTCTTTGTTAATTTTTATTATTGCTATTATTATTTATTTGTTACAGTTAATTGGTGCTGCTTCTCTTTATTTATTATTATTAGCTTTCTTTTAATCATTATTGGTTATTATTACTGCTACAAAGCTGAGTTGAGGAACCAAAACTAAAGAATTTGACTCTTATATACTTATATATAATCTTGAACATAAATCTCAGAATAAGTTAATACTGTAGATTCATGTTAAACTGAGACCAGAGAAGGTGGGGCAGTGGATGTTTAGGTTCCACAATTAAGCAAAAGTAATGGAAAATTGCAAAAGTATGCTTCAC
This sequence comes from Gymnoscopelus braueri, assembly GCF_963280865.1. Taxonomy (NCBI): domain Eukaryota; kingdom Metazoa; phylum Chordata; class Actinopteri; order Myctophiformes; family Myctophidae; genus Gymnoscopelus; species Gymnoscopelus braueri. The sequence goes on from NC_137610.1 coordinate 30,388,755, forward strand.
AACTACGCAATTGTTAAACATATTTTAACTATTTGGACCATCTCCCTACCATTACCTGATTAATAACCAGAACATAGTACAACCAATCTCTCATCCATAAAGCTCACAGAGCCACAATAAAATCATCATTTGGCCATCCCCTATGGCCAAAGGCATTGATAACAAGCACAATGAGCAACAGACATTAAGGTTTTTTTAAGCCACCTAAAGTGGGTTCATTAGTAATAATCGTGTGATTATGATAATAATTAATTCATTATTAAGGAAAACAAATTATGTTCTGCTTTGTCTCTCTAGTCATAGTGAGACAAAGTCACCATGTAACAGAAGTTGTGTTGTGGTTATGTGGTTACCATGCTTACTTACTCCAAGAGAGAGAGGACAGGACACCGAGCCAGTAACTGACTTAGTCTTCGCATTTGTCCTTTTTTCCATGACTGGTTCAGCAAACTGGAAACATAATAATGATACTGAATCTCATGTAATAATTATAATAATAATGATAAAAATGAACATGGAGACATGAGAAATGGATTTCCAATGGACATGAATCCCGGTGAGGTACGTTTTTATACCAAATGATGAAGTAAACAATCACAATGGCAAGTTCCCAAGTCCAATTAAACATTACAGAACTCAAACCGTAAAGTTCAAAATCATTTGTTTATTGTCTTAATGGCTTACCTAACTGTTGGTCCAGAGTCATCTTTATGGCTACAAGGATGGATGGAGAGGGAAAGAGTGGGGTGGGGCATAGACAAGAGATACAATTGAGGGGTCTTGCTCAGGGACACTTGGACCCTCCACAGCCATGAAGCATTTAGACAGTACTTAATAACACTGACTGACTCCCATTGAAATGAGATATTAAATGCTTAATTACTTTTCCCATCAATTAGACAACACTAACAAACAAACTCACTTGCTCATGGCCAAATTCTGGGAGAAGGTTATGTTTATTTCCTTCATTCCACTGAAAGAAAAAAGGAAAATAATATTCTTATGGCAATATCTCCATCTCATTAATATTACATATATGTTGCTTTTCTATGCAGAATCAATTGAATGACTCCTGACTCCTTCAAAAGTAATGGAATATATAGGCCTACTGTTTATTTTTTGTCAGTATAGTAGTCAACTCTTTGGGAGTGCGTGCATGCGTGTGTGCATGAGGTCATACTCAGCATGGACTTGTTGTATGTTGCCACAGGAAGTCATCTTCTCTATGAGAGAGTAAACACCCTTCAGAGAGCTGCTGTTTCGACCCAGTCTGCAGGGAATATACACACATAATAATTCCTTTGGTTAACTAGCCTCTGGATGGAAAATGAGGGCAACATCTAATGCCTTGTGTTCATTTGTTTATCAGATACTCATAGTCGTATTGGTTCACAAAGACAATGGCACAATAGCATTTGATCAACACTTTAAGTTTAGAGATGAATATTATTCTCAATGAGGCACTGTTACGGCAAACGAAAGGGTATAGGTGGCATATAATGACGTATATTTTCAGTGAGGTTTACTGAGGTGTTAATTATGCCCGCCTTGCCACTTTAACTTTAGCATGTAACCGTAACCCCATAGAAAGACCCTGTGGAGTTGCATGGCAGCTCACCGGTCAGCACAAGCTTATTAACCTCTCCGTCTCTTTTTTATCATTCCTCTTACCCAGCCTTTATTGTCAAATAAAGGCTGGGTATGTGATAACATTTGGTAACACAGTCAGAAGAAGTGCACACTCACGCCACAGAGGCCAGGTTTGGTAGTTTGGTAAAGAGCTCAGCGAGGTCTCTGAACCCTGTGTCTGTCAGGTTGTTGTCACTCAGGCTGTCACAGAAGAAAAAAAAACGCAAAACACAAATTAATGGCACTGTGTATATCTTATGGCATTACAATCATCATCCCAGTAGAGGTATTATTATTACCATAGTGAGATACACATTACACAAATAACATACTTGATCTCAGTGATATTTGGACAGTTCTGCAGAGCTGAGGTGAGGCTAGCAGCTCCCACATCAGTGAGGCTGGCACCAGTAAACCTTGGAAAAGAGTACAATACACCATCAATCAGCCTGTCATCAAGAATGAAGACTCAATAATCTGATGTACTCACTCATTTACAATGTAAATCACTAAGGAGCAGTGTAATGATAATTGAGTGAAAATCAGTGATGTAAAGTAAAAACTGGGAACTTACTCAAGTTTTCTCAGTGTTGTCATTTTGGGAAAAGTGGAAGATAAGTTTTCTGCAAACTTGTCCTCATACTTGCGGCCACGAAAACTAAGGACACAAACAGTTTACTGACATTTACGTACGTATAATAATGTTCTGTAATTTAGATAAAACTGAGGTCTTGCAGGAAGAAATTAATGCAAGATATGTAAATATTTGTGTGTACTGACGTAAGGTTTTGACAGCTGGGCAGACCATCCAAGCATTCAAGCATTGAGCATGATCCAAAGTCCAAGCCAACATCCACATTCTTTGCTGATCGAACCACAAAGGCCAGCGCCTCCATATCACTTGGCGACAGCCAGATGTTCCTTAGCTCAAGGGTGGGTCTCACACTAACAACATCCTTGGCTAGCTGGCAGTCCTGCGTCTCCTGGACACAGTGGCAGAGCTCTAACACCTAGGATGGATGGACAGGGAAGGGAAGATGGATAGGGAGGGTTAATAGGTAGAGAGGATAGACAGACAGACAGACAGACAGACAGACAGACAGACAAAATCTTCATATCATAGAAATACTGTGGTTTAGAGTCACGCCCCTAGTCCCTACTTTTGGCCCGGTCAAGACGTTGCTGCCAGCTCGGGTTTTCAGCTGTTTCAGAACAAGGGCTTGTCTCTTCTCAACCCAATCTTGGGCTCCAGAACCCCTAGCTAACTGAACCAAGGCCAGGGTACAAGTTGTGGAAGCCAAGCCACACATGAACAGGTGCAGAGAGTCAGTGAAGACCATCTTTGGGTCTGATTTAGTGGTCCAACGAGACTTCAGGTTGAATCTGTGGATGGAATGAGACAGGGAAGGTAAATGCTGAAGGCTTAAAGGCCATGTTGCTGTGGAACGCTATTATAAATGTTATCCCAGTGACATTTAAAAGGATACTTCCTTGATAAGAGTTTGGGTTTTTAGGACCAAAGCCTGAGAGGGCACAATTTTAATGTGTTTAAACTTTTTTTCAGTTTCAGTGCAAAACACATTCAGGTTTCAGGTTAAAGTTTTTGTCTGTATGCCATTTTGACAGATTTTGATTTGATTAGTTACTTATAAAGGGACTTTATGGCTAATGGCTTATGTTTCCAAGAAAGTGTAGCTTGCATGTTTTGTTTTCCCATCAATTCAGTTGAATCTGTTTAAAACAACCGTCTTGATTTCAACATCTTACCTCTTAAGCTGAGCGTCAGTGACATCATCACTGGTCATGATTCTGAGGGCACCTAGAAACTCCTGTAGTGTCAGATGAATGAAGCTATATGCATGGCCTGGTGTCCCATTTTTACATCTCAGTTCCACCTGAGAGAGGGAGAATGAGGCGACTTTAATTTAAACATCACCACATGAGGAGTGTCGCTCAACAGAAATGACACTTTTCTTCATTTTTAACAGAAAAAAATTCCACTAATGGTCCTTACACTAATAAGATGATTATTGTACCTGGACGAGGAGACCAGCCCTCATGGAGAACTCCAGAATATTCTGAGGAACATCTTGTTCCCTGAAGAGAAACCTGCCCTCCTCTAAACCTGTCCAGGCCAGCTGACACAGCTCAAACACCTCAGAGCGGTACCGACGAAGGTCAAAAGAAAACACTGTCCTGGATGCAGACAATGAAAGAAATGGTACATTCATCCATGAACATTGCCATCTAATGAAATATCTTAACTTCATAAAAGCACAGTCTAAGAGGGAAGTGAGAGGGAAGATGTATAAGACAGTAGTGAGTCAAGCCATGCTGTACAGCTTGGAAACGATGGCATTGACGAAAAGACAGGAGGTGCAGGTGGAGGTGGCAGAGGAGGATCAGCCCAGGTTACAAGGTTTGGGGATAAAACAAGAGAGGCGAATTTGAGATGGTTTGGACATGTGCAGAGAAGGGAAGAGGGGTACATTGGGAGAAGGATGTTGAAGATTGAGCTGCCAGGCAAGAGAAGAGGAGGAAGACGAAAGAGGAGGTTTATGGATGCGGTGAGAGAGGACATGCAGGTGGCTAGAGTGACTGAGGAAGATGCAGAGAACAGAAGGAGATGGAAACAGATGCTCCAGTGTAGTGACCCCTGATGGAAATTAGTCGAAAGAGGAAGAAGAAGAAGAAGAAGAAGAAGAAGAAGAAGAAGAAGAAAGCTCATTAAAACATACTAATTGTCAGAAATTAACTGTATCTGTAATTTGTCCAGACTAATAGTCTGGGTAACTCAGACTTAAAAAAGTGATGTTATTGTGCATGTTGGCACACTGGAAATACTCTGCTAACTAAATGGAATAGAACCTTAATTAGTATCATTGATATGTGAAGGACGTAACATTACACAGCTTTGTCAAAATGGCTGCAGTGAAAAATATCTATTAACAGGCACAACGGATGTCATTAAGATTCACCTGTCCAGTCTTTTTAATAGAAACGATACAAATTAAAACGGCTAGAACATAAAATCAATCTTCAATCGTTTAATGCAGCAGTCCCCAATATAGTGGACGCATTTCAGCCAAAAGACAGAGCTCTGTCTGCTTGAGTGCTGAAGAAGGCCGCCTTGGCTATAACACATCCACTATACCGTATCAGGGACAGCTGCATTAAACTATTGAGAAGATACATGTTGTACAATGTTGTGCAATTACAACACCCAGGTAAAGACCAATGCTGCACCTCTGTTCAGGTTCTGTGCTTGCAGGCCAGTCGCCTGTCATCTTCCGTCCTCCATCAGCTTTAGTTCCTGGGACTTGGCTCAGAAACGCCCAGAGAACAGTGAGGTAGGCCTGCGTGCGACTCTCGGGCATCTGGGTTGAGGAGGATGGAGGGTCAAGGATCATCTCTGCTCCTTCTCCTCCCCCAACTGTACCATTCATCGCCACGTTTTCATTTTCTTCTCCTGACTCTGCTCTTCTTTTTCGACTGACTCCTCCAATGCCCTGCCGCCTTCGTCCTCCTTCTCCACATGGCAGTTTTCGCTCTCTACCTCCTTCGTTTTTGCCTCCTTCTCCCTCTTTTGTTTCTCCCCCCCTTTCTCCTCCTTCTTCTCTCCCTCCACTTCTTCTTGCATCAACTTCTCTTCCTGCTGCTCCTTCTGTCCCTCGCAGCAGCAGGTGTTCCACACAGACACAGCTGATGTTGCAGAGAGCAGGGAGGGAGGACATGGCCAGGAGGTGGCGACTAGAAAGAAGTAGGTCCACCGCCTGCTCCATGAGGGCTTTGTTCTTTGTGTGACCTGTCAAGATGAAGATTAACGCAGGTCCAAATGAAAATATTGTACCGTCTCACGGTTTGTTTAAAGCTGGAGTCAATAGCAATAGATATTTAAAAAATCACACCCAGTGTGAAGTGGGCGGTGTGGTCACAGTGGTCATCACAGTGACGGAAGAAGTGATGGAAGAAGTGATGGAAGAAACCATAACTTAAAAAAAACAAATTTATGGGTTTTATGGTTTCTTATATAGGGCTATGCACATGTGTCATGTTTCCCTAGCCAATCACAGTCTTGAATAGACTGTGATTGGCCAATCACGGTGCCACTATGTACAGGGTTAGGGGGGTACATTTGTGGCCAATCACAGCGCAGGATTTGGTGTGCAAATATCCAAACCTCACATATAGGCGGTTTCACCGCCCAAAAAATGCATTTGGATATTGTCCACTCGGTAGAGCTCTTCATGGGTCCAAAATGACAGACCCGAACCCTGATTGACCCATTACATTTGTTACAAAATCCGATTGGCTCACAATATATCACATCGCGATGTGTTGTGAGCTTGTAGATTGCCTATTTTCGCTATTTATTTTTTTGCTATTTTAAAGCAATTTCACAAAAGGGGTACACAGCCAAAGACTATGACTATTTGGGGGTCCTTGGCAAGGAAAAAAGGAGCTTTGCCTTCTGGCTCATCTCTCTTTTTGTCACAACAGTGCGGTACAGTGGGACCTACAGTACTAGTAGGCACCCTACTAATTATTCTTTAACCAGAGATTATGTTCGGACTACATTTACCAAATAAGCTACCCACCAAGCAAATCACATTTACAGAAATTCCACTGCAGTGCACCTGTGAAAACGGCCTCTTTAAAATAAAGTAACAGCTACAGTCATGAATGAATGCAATCTTTCACCTCTTATCCGGAAGTAGTTCTCGACATACTGCTTGATCTCACTTTGGCTCCATTCCAGCAGCATCCCAACATTATCTACCACGTCTTCCAAGTCCATGATGTCACGTGCACGACAGGTGACCACCAAAGTGCATCCTGGGAGAATCTTCCGACTTAGCAATCCTAAAATGAATTCTGCAACAGGCATGGGGCTTTGCAGGTCCTTTGAGGCTCTGTTCTCCTGTGTGTTTCCAACAGCGATCTTACTGTGGAATTCATCATAGCCATCAAGTACCCAGCAGCTTTGTTCTGGGTTGGAGGAGAGGTACTCCATTACTGCAGCCTGTTCAAACACACATCACAGAAGTAAATTACATTGTGTGATTGACAAAGATGTTAAAATTCCAAATTATCCTTAAACAATATATTGGCAGAATTAACTGTACTAGATCACATCCTTATTGCTTGAATGTTGGATAATCCCACAAGCAACGCCTGCTGAATTCTGCAGCCAAATAAGACTCTGGAAGTCTGCATGAAATTCTTCATGCAGACTTAATGAATGCAAGGGGAATGCAAAGGGAAGTCCAGACATTTGGATTCAGCCTTACTATTTAATATCAAACGTACAAAGGGGAGGTATTGCCTTGGACAGCTACAGTACCTTTTCTTCATCGCCACCTACTGGAGGGAGGTAGTACTGGAACAGCAACTGGGACAGGGAGAGGGGCTGGGACAATAGGTTGAGTTGACGGAACTCCAGCAGGACAAAGAGCCAGGAAGACGGCATGGGACCCTGGAAGACAGGAGGTGAAGAAGAATGGGTGGGGGGGGGATTTGAGTAAGGTAAAGTGTAACTAAATTGTAAAATAAAGATTATAGCATTTATTTAATCTGAAAATAAAATTGTATCAAAATAACAACAGGCAAGATATCAAAGATAGCTGTGTACTCACCAGGCCCTGAGCCCACAGTTGTCCCATATAGGACATCAGCAGAGATTTCCCTGAGCCAGCCTGGCCCAGCAGAACTGTGACCTGACCAGAACTACCCTGAAGGAAGGACTCTAGTGTGATCCTGGTGTCCATTGACCCGACATATCCAACAGGATCTGAATAGTTGGGGGTGAGGAGGGTGGGTGGTTAAGAATTATATACAGTACATAGAACTTTGACTAGATTGTGTAGAAAGGTTTTTCAGGTTTTAGGGGCCAAGCCAAACTGTTTAGACGTAATATGTCTGCACATAGGTACTGCCTCTACTGCTGAATCCTTCCCTATTAATAATCTATCTATAAGTGTGTAATGCTCTGAGATGTATTAACAAGTTATTGTATAAATCCCCCTTCATCTAGCATCAGCCTGAGGTCAAAGTGTCCACTTGTTTGTTGTTTTCTATATTAAATGAACTTTGTATATTTTTTATTATGGTATTTTATTTCACTAACTCTAGTGTCCCTATTCTGTGGCCAACATTCGGCGTTGCCACGTGTTGTCAGCTTGTAGATCATTTGTCATTTGTGTAAACGTAAAATAGGTTACTTTGTATAGAGCCCTGGGGGACTCCGGGCAACTAAGTATAGCGGTTTAAGTTGTATTAATATTGTCTGTCAGGGACTGAGGGTGTAAATTAGCATTTTTTGCCAACTCCTACAGTATTTACAAAGCTTCCTAGCTGTACTTCATTGTACTGAATTAGAGTTCACTGTTCATTATGCTGTCCCTCTCAAATACATAAAAAATCGATCCTGAAAAGATGGTTGCCCACCCCTGCACAAGTCAGAGAAAATCATAGCAACCTGGGCTTCTGTTCCCCCAGTCTCCTGGTCCAGGCGTTTGGTCAGGCCTCTCCCGGGTTCTGAGCCGGGGTCTGACGCCAACCCATATGTCCTCCAGCTTCACCTCCTTTATCAGTCCAACTCGATGTCTCTTCCACTTCTTCAGCAGCAAACTCCTCACTGCATCTCTGTAGTGCACCCAGTGGTCTGGTTGTGCAATCGTAAGGTTGAAAAATATCAGTGGATATTATTTATTATTATTTTTTTAAAGACTTAAAGAAGTTATTGGTTTTCTACAGTCATGATTTCAAAACAACAATTTGAAGAGTACTATAACTTGATAGTATTCTTTTTATGATTCTTCTAAAATATAAGCCATCAATACTTGCTTTAAATGACAACTTTAGTTTTTTACAAGGGTTCTTTTATTAGTTTGTAATGACATTAAGTAAAAGATGAGTGTTAAAATGTATTAATTTATTGCTTTCTATTGTTTCTGCGATTTTTAACTGGGGGGCATTCGAGTAATTGGTAAAAAAGCACATTTTTTACACAATAAGCCGACTATTTTTGTCTCCACATCCGATTGCCGTGAAACTTTGCACGCACATCCTCACTAGGCCTAGGAAGAAATGCCACAGAATCCAGGGAAAAAAAGATGTTGATAGTCTGACCTACAGTTCAAGAGTTATAGGCCAAAATGTGAATCTGCCTGTTATAGTGCCACCATGAGGCTGATTTGTGGTGGTGGCATTTCTTCCTTGGCCTAGTGGGAATGTGCGTACGAAGTTTCACAGCCATTGGACGCTGCGTTCATGATTTGAGGCATTTTGGACAAAGCGACCATTCCTGCGCAAACTTTGGAAGCCAATCTTAGCCAATCAGGATGGAATATAATAAATCTGACAGATCTGTCTTGATCACATGACTATAGAAATACTGTGTACCGATTTGCGTGATGTTTGGACAAAATCTGTAGGAGTAATATTTAAAGAATGATTTTGCAAAACTCGGCCTCCTGGTGGCGCAATAACAGGCCGATGTGAAAAATTTGGGGCAGAGGTTCTGCCCTGGCTTCTATGCCTTTGGCCTCGCAGAGACAAAAATAGCCAGCTTATTGTGTAAAAGAATTGCATTTTTACCAATTACCCGAATGCTCCCCCCCCCCCAGTTAAAAATCGCGGAAGAAAGCAGTACATGGAAACATTTTAACAATGTCACTCATCTTTTAACTATTATCATTACAAACTAATAAAAGAACCCTTGTTGTAAAAAAAGAAGTTGTCCTTCAAGGTAAATTCAATATAAAATCATAAAGAGACCAATGCGATCATGCATACTGTAGTGTACTGTGTAATGAGGTTAACTGTGCTCTACCAATTCGAGGCCGTTTGCTTGCTTGCGGCTCTGAGAGGTGTGATGATGACTTCTCTCCCATTAGAGTGCTGTTATCCTCAAAACCATCTGCAGTACAGAAAATCAAAATGAAACAAGCAAATAGAGAACATGTCATCCCCCACCAGCTACAATTATAAATTGTGCAACTCCAAACTCTGGGTCTCGGTCTTGATCACAAACAGCAATCAAAGGTCTCTCTCTCTCATACAACATACAAAATGGACATGTATGAAAGGCCAATAAACAAAAAATACAATAAACACCTAGATGTGATTTAATATTTCATATGGTAGACACGGAACTTGCACACCCACTCATGAGCACACAGGAGGCCTACGTAGCCACAGGAAATGTGTCTTTGGTACTGGTAGCTGACATGAAATAATAGGCTGCATACATACTCAAAATGAGAATGTAAAACTACCAACCCCTTATCTTTACATACAATAGAATGTCAACTTAAAAACACAGTCAGGGCAGTGCGCACACATCTGTCAGGCTAGACGGCACTTCTGGTAATTTTTGCTAAGCTGTCACCAATGCCGGTACATCAATACTTTGGTACACAGAGCCAAAATGTTGTGTATTTGCCCCACTTTGGCATGGTGACTGACTAGCGTTATGTTCAGACCATCCAATGATACTGACAGTGTACCTTTGACAAAAAGAACAAGCTAACAATGCATTGCATCGTGACATGTTGGCTTGTAGATCAGTATGGAACTACGTATAAAATATGGTTAGCCAAGTAGCCAAGCCATCCAGACATAGTTCCACCGACCTGTACAAAACTTCCCTTTCAACCAGTGGCGTCCCCAGGATTTACATTTACCCCCCCCCCCCCCCCCATTACCCCCAAAAAAGACATTTCAACTCAATCGAAAATTGGCGATCGAAAACCGGCGAAAGTGGCCGTTTTCAAGATGTTTTGGCCATTATCTCTGGAACAGAAGGTCCAATTTGCTCAGTGCAAAGCTTGTATGCGTGACTTTGAGGACATTAAGCACACTATGACACCTTTTCGGGTTATTTGGGTTTTTTAGGGGAGGCGAGATCTTAGTTGGGCAGGCGAGCGCCTGCCCTGCCTCTACAGTGGGTACGCCACTGCTTTCAACACAGAGGATTTGACTGTGCAGCTATGTATCTAAACACCATTCACAAACCGTGCCTCACATGACTGTAGTCCTAGATGATGAATGGAAAGTTATGATTAACCCATTACGTTATGAGGCCTACAAATGCCTTCTAAATCAGTAGTTCTCAAACTTTTTCGTGCCAAGGAACCCCAAATTGATATGCATTTGACCGCAGACCCCCATCTGAAAATGTTTTGTGCCAGGGACCCCCAGAAGAGAAGATTTTTCAAAAATGTTAAAAAATAGCAGATGCACAAGCTCGCAGCACGGCACAAAGTGACACGCTGTGAGCTTGTATATCTGCTATTTTTCAATAGCCAATGCAAAAATCGACCGGTTTTAATGGGTTAACAAGATCTGTTGTTATGTTTCTCAGAAATGTCACCTCTGAGGTGATATCATCTGTTTCCCTGTTTCAACAATTACATTCACCTGTCCCTTGTTGATTAGATCTTCCTCGGCTTGACTACTGGTCACGGTGTGAGTCGTGTGACAGACGAACAAACACACTCATGCTCACATGTGCTCACTCACAGACAGAGGCCATTTCATAGTTCCCTTTCCACTTTCAATTATTGGGGAATACCAGGATACAATCTGCATACTCAAACACAGTATTCAGTTGAATAACTTGTTATATTCAAAAAGAAACCAAAAGCACTGAAGGGGAATTCCACAAACAACTAACCTTAACCTTCCCCTTTTCATTTAGTTTAGATTGTTTTTATTTGCCTCAACGCCAACTATCAAGAAATGTTAGTCTTTTTTGTTTGTTTACTAAACTCATACACTTGGGGCTCTATCTTGCACTTGCACAGCGCAAAATATGGACTTTGGTCTCTTAGCAACTAAGAGACCATGAGTTTAGTAAAGACTAGTACCTCACATTGCAAAATGTTAAGTGCATAACTCAGCTTCTTTGTGTTTTGGACATTTAAACACTAGGGTTTAGTACAAATACAAAATAGAGCCTATTAAGCGTTAACAGTATTTAAATATAATGCAGGCTTTCAATAGGGCTAATCTTTGTGTTGTGCACAGACAAATTACATCCAAACAAGTTCCTGGTTTAAAGTCCTAGACTGGCAAAGGAATCAATGCAAGGAGAGTAAATGAATAACACAACCGCACAAAAACTAGCACTTAGATCTTGATAAATGCACTCAATGCTCCTGTGATAATACAGTATATCAAACACTTAATTGTGTGCATGTGAGAGAAGATGCTTGATAGTCCTCCGGACCACTTTGCTATCTACATGTCCTGGCCTGCTGTGTGGTACAGCTCAATGTCAGACACACACACACACACGCACACACGCACACACGCACACACACACACACACACACACACACACACACACACACACACACACACACACACACACACACACACACACACACACACACAGAGCGGGTTAAAAGCGTGCAGATGGGAGTATTGCTGCAAAAATGTATTACACACTGTTCTCTCCACAACAGGAGACGACATTCATAACGGTAAGACTTCCGAGAGTGGTAAGACTTCCGTTATTACCACTCTCTTAAAACCACATTCTCTCTCTCATTGTGTCACTCTCATGCATGTACACATGCACACATACTGTAGGGTCTATTATACACACATATCACACTTAAATACTTAAATTGTAATTACCTGTGTCACTGGGATAATGTGGTTCACTGACTGGAAGATTAATTGTATCTGCTGGATGGACAGATGCACAGGCAGACGGATCAACAGATAAAATACATTCTGTGATATTGGCTAAATCACATACTATTACTATTAAATTAAAACTGAAATTGTGCCAAAGACACATTTTTGATTCCATGTTACATGATATATGACCACATGATATAACCCTACCCTCCTTATTCTGGGGGTGAACATTTGTCGAAAATGGTTTTAGCAAAAGCTGTGCAAGGCGACGCTTTGTGAGCTTGTGCCGTTTTCGGCAAAGAGCGAGTAGACCCCTGGGGGACCCCGCCACCTGGTCAATTAAGTATTTAGGGTTTAACCACTTAAACCATACTGTATATACTTAGTTGACCGGGGTCCGCCAGGACACATTACTCGGTCCACCTCTTTCTTTCCTCTAAAGAGGGCCATGTTTAATTTTGTTTTTATGTCTCGCATTTAACATGTACGTTTGATATAATTTTACTGTTTTGTTCTGTTAAGTTGTGCTTTATTGCTTTGTTTAATTGTTGTTTTTTGTCAGAAAAATCTGACCTCTTTGTTATCGCTGCTTGTCTGAAAAATAATAATAAAGAGATTTGTAAAAAAAAAAAAAAAAAAAGAGGGACATGTTTGGACAGCATCTCCTGTCATACTTAACACATCGGGTGCCAAACACGGTCTGAACCGTGTTTGCGCAGAGTAGCGGTCCGGTGCCGAACACGGTCCAGACCGTGAAATATGTCTTTTTGTTTTTTTCGTTTTTCTCCACACGGGCGGGGCTAGAGCAGCTCTGGGAGTACCCTTTGTGATCTTGAGAAGGATAGGCCAGATAGATCACCGGAAAAAAAAAACATGGCTGCCATCCACTTCCTGTCTATTTCCTTCTTTAAAACACCTATATCTCCGAATCTGTTTCCGGTGGGGAAAACCGGTCATGCGCGATCCCCCCCCATTGTAACTCGCGAGTGAAATGTTATCGTTCCAGGCTGTAGCCAGGGTCATCGCGCAACATGAATGGATGTTTTTTTTTACATGGATTTGCTCCTCGTGGAGTCTAGAGCTTTAAACAGCAAAGCGCAGTCAATGGGGAGAATGCTGGCACCCAACGTAAGTTGTTATGAAAAAATGCTGGCACCTGATGTGTTAAAGGGGAATTTTGGACCACGGTTTTCTTACCTTTTCTATGATGTTATGATATCTTAGGATGAATGGTACAGTAGAAACATTTCATAACTCCATCCCAGGTCCACCACAGCTTAAAACGTGCGCCAATAGACCTTGTGTTAGATCGTGTATTTTAATAGCTTTTTTTTTTTTTTTTTTTGTGAGCTCTGACGTTCATAGTGACAGAACACTATGGAGAAAAGAAAAAAAAGGGAAGTCTTGCTAGACGAGATTGAAATCTCAAGATTTCAATCTCCTCTTCTTTTTTTTGGGGTTGCATAGTGTTCTGTCACTATGAACATCAGATCTCACCCAAAAAAAAGCCATTAAAATCCTTACCTGATTATTTGCATTTAATGCTGAATCCTGCTGTGAAAAACCCAATAAACAAAGTAAAAAAAAAAAAAAAGCCATTAAAATCCTAAGATATCATAACATCATAGAAAACCGTGGTCCGAAATGCCCCTTTAAGTTGGGGGGGGGGGGGGGGGGCACGCGCGGAGTTGTCTGTCTGTCTGTCTATCAGTCCCTCCTGGTACACACAACACCACTGACCACTTTCTTAACACGCTGAGGAAGGGTGGCACCGAAACGCTATTAATTAAAAAGTAAGTTTGTTTTTTAACTGGCGGTCTTGACTTAGGGGGGCGAGATTGTGCGGTTGAGGGGCCTGGTACCAGTATGCTGAAGGTGCCTACAACCAGTAGCCTACTGCGCTCAGTGCGCTGGGAGATACAGCCTTCAGTGTGTATGCTCCATATATATGGAACGAATGTCAAGAAAAGTTGAAGTTAGATGTGCTTGTTTCTTTTGCTATTTTTTTAAAGATTTTTAGCTGACCTTATATTGGAAGAAGGCCTATTAATGCACCTCTGCTTGGTGTAATATTTGGTTTTAATATTTTTTTTAACCTTTTTATTTTATTATATTTATGTGTACCTTGTTGTCTATGTCATGTCTATAAAAACATTGTTGTAAATGTTCCTTTTGTACACAGGGCGCCTGTGTTGAAAAAGAAACCCTGGTCACTTATCTGTGCTGTATACTATACAAAAACATTTCCTTTTTTTGTAAATACAGTCCAATAAATTAAATAAAGCTAAATCAAACCAGGGGTGAGAAAGTCCCTACCAAAATAAATCTAATAAAAATAGCCTTTCTTTCACATCCAGAGACACAAGTTACAATCTGCCCAGGTTAATTTTAAACTTCAATGTTTGAATTTCACATACTATACTGGCCATAAATTATACATTTTAGGAAGGAAGCCGTGGGCCATATAAAATCTGCTATTGTGCCACGATTGGCTCCCAGGCCGGACTTTGAACATGTCTCTTTGCCGAAAATAGCCGATCTACAAGCTCATAATGTGTTGGGCCGCATTGTGAGCTTGTAGATCAGCTATTGTCGCTGAATGTTCGTCCCAAAATAGCAAAATATGAACACCAGGGTTCATGTGGTTAAGTGCTTAAAATACTTTTTGTATTCAATAGAGTACCAAAGTCCTGATGTGAAAACCCCCTGGAACATGGAAGTGATATTCCCATTCAAAACCCCATTTTCTTTTATTACATAATATAAGAACTGTGTTCCAAAAATCCAGTGTGCAGTGACTATGTCAGAGAGGTGGCTCTGTGTCGTTTATGATATTTAGTTATATTTATCATCTGTGTTTGGAGAAAATTTAAATAATTCTGCAGTGGTACCCGGAAGTAGCATTGGAAAACGATATTAGGAAATCAGGTGATTCACTGTCTCCATTGAAGCACGAGATTTTGTGATTTATTTTTCAGTGTGTGTTATTATTTAGTATGTTTGATGAAACAAACTTTTTTGGAACACATTTTTTATATTACGTGGTTTTAAAAAGGTCTATGGGATTTGGAATGGGAAAAAATGTTCTGTGATCTAGGGTGCATGATTTTTGACGTCAGACTTCGGTACATTACTCCGCCTGGGAAAAAGTCAAAGGTTGAGATGAAAAAAATTCACACTCACTGTGCTGTCCTGCAATTGACACGAGTCTGGACTCCAGGTGCATGGGCATGTTCTCACACAACATGCACACACTCTGCAGAAAGTTTCGGCAAATCGCAGCACTCGCGGTCTTGAAGTAGTCCAACATCACTCTTACTTGGTTATGCTGGGCTGGCGGTTGTACCAGTTCAGCCGGCCACCGAGCATCACTGGGCATCATGCCATACAACTTCGCCATGACCACAGGTGACTGGCCAGAAAGGATCTGGAGGAGTTCAGTGGATTCCTGAGCCAAGACCAAGTGAACATCTTCCTCCATTTCAGGGTCGACCTCCTCTTCCATCTTCAGTCTCCATCAGCTGGGCAAGAGATGCACACACACGCAATGTACATAAGTGTATGCACAAGCTCTCTCTCTCTCTCTCACACACACACACACTTTTATTTTTACTTTTCAGTTCAAAGTTTTAACCTTTAATTATCACCACGGCCAATGAATCCACGTTTGTGCAACTAATGCACACAACTTACAATCGATGGTTGAAATTGCATGTAGCTTCCATTTACCATCTCACAGGAATTTGCAAAACTAGGCCGGGCAGAGGACAAAATGTTTTCTTTTTACTTTTCTTTACCAATCAAACCCTAGCCCTGGCTAATAGGCTATGCATGTTAGATATAGGGACATTTTACCCATCGAACAATTGATGGCATCTCTCAGCACTATTAGACAGACAGTGAGGTCTAATGTGGTGTAAAGCAATCTGGGAACCCATCGCCAACTGAAAATGAAAAACAGCGCCCTCTGCTGTTTGTTCTATGTCTGTTGGCTCTGGGCGGACGATAACGTAACACCAGAGCACAAGGAAACCGGTGTTTGTGATGCGCCTTCAGCGCATCACTTCCGGTTGGTGCGACTATGTTTTCATTCCCACTAACAATATTTCTACACGGAACACTAACACCACTTCTCCCAGAGAACATGGATCGTTTTGGTTATAAGCCCACTTGTTTCTATGATGAAAGAGTAAGTTAAAATGTGAATATATTTCCGTGGTTTTGTCTGCTCCGCGGACGCTATTGTTAAATTAGTTTCGGTTTGTTTCGAGGGGGAAAGATCGACGGACATGTGAATCCCGCCCACTACATGTGATTGGGTAAAGCGCGGCCTACTTCCTGATCTGAATCAAGGAAATTAGAAAACAAGGAAGGGACAGCCTAGGGGGCTGGCCGACGCCATTGCTTGCATAGCAGACGCCATTGATGCTCATGGGAGCCAAAACTGGAACAGGAAGTTTGGTGAAATACTATGAAGTCTATGGCAGCCATCTGGATCAGCTTGTGAACAAACACTATTTCTGAACGATTGTGTCCTTTGTCAGATAATCGGTTCAGGAATATAAAAGAAGACATATCACAGGTTTTTATCCAATCAATTCGGATTTTTTTAGCACACTGTATAATTTTATTGAGGCATCTAAACAGCGGCATGTATCGTCCATAGACTGTAGGTCTATAGCCAGGTCTAGGAAAACAAGCCCAAAAGAAGCACCGGGGGCCAGGGGTCTTCAACGTTTTCCCAAACTGATGGGGAGATGGAGCAGGGACCCCCTACCTTACCTCGACCCCATATATTGTATAATTATGTATACAATTGTGTTTCATAATCATACATGTTATTGTGCATCAATACTAAGCTATTAAAAATAGTAGACAGATTAATATATTCGTGCTTTTATATTAAACATACATGTACAGGGTACAGTGAGTAGGGTGGCCGCACTGCCATTTATAAACATACCTTATTAACCGAGAACAACAATCTGTCAATTGCACAATAATCATGTATACAAGCTATTCAAAATGGACAGA